>NC_082681.1:91598885-91954197 GCF_025265405.1 Mesoplodon densirostris
TGGAGGAGAATCAGGTAAGCTCTTGCGGGGGTGGGGAGTAGAGAGATCGCTGGGCTGATATGGACTGACTTGGTCATCCCTGTCCTCCTTCCCTGTCCCTGACACAGGTGAAGAAATATCACCGGTTGAAAGAAGAAGCCAGCAAGAGAGCAGCTACCCTGGCGCAGGAGCTTGAGAAGTTCAATCGAGACCAGAAGGCCGACCAGGACCGGCTGGATCTGGAAGAGCGGAAGAAAGTAGAGACAGAGGTGGGCATGCTGTACAAGATTAGGAGTGATGGTCCAGAGAAAAGGAAGTAAAGATAGTCTTAACAGTACTGACAATAGCTAACATCTAGCAAGCACTTACTGTGTGCTAGACACTGTTTTTTACATGTATGCAGTCATTTAATTCCTCATTTTCCAAATGAGGAAAGTACAGCACAGAGGTGAAGTAATTTGCCTAAGGTTATTAAGTGGCCAAACTGGGATGTGAACCTGGGCAGTCTAGCCCACACTTTTTTGGTTCGATCCTCTCTTGATTGGTGAGGAAGTTAGCCCAGGCTGGGTAGAACACCTATGAGAGGGTTTCATAGGGCCCAAGGTGACCCCATCCGTTAGCAGAGCCACACTGAACACTATCTTTGTGTCTGCTCTTTTTTTTTTTTTTTTTGAGATTTAATTTGATTTTTTTTTGGCTGCGATGGGTCTTCATTGTCACACACGGGCTTTCTCTTTTTGTGGCGAGCGGGAGCTACTCTTTGTTGCAGTGTGCCGGCTTCTCCTTGCGATGGCTTCTCTTGTTGTGGAGCACGAGCACTAGGGTGCTCGGGCTTCAGTAGTTGTGGCTCGTGGGCTTAGTTGCTCTGTGGCATGTGGGATCTTCCCAGACCAGGGATCGAACCCGTGTCCCCTGATTGGCAGATGGATTCCTATCCACTGCACCACCAGGGAAGTCTCTGTGTGTCTGCTTTTTAATGGGCCTCCTGCACTAGTGACCCATTGTCCGTGACTGTTGGGCTCTTGGATGAGCAGGCACATGGTGGGTGGTGAGCCAGGGCCCCATGGTCTTGGAGTTAACTTACTCAGCCTATGGTGATGTAGTGTATTTGTCTTTCTCCCAGGCCAAGATCAAGCAAAAGCTGAGGGAGATTGAAGAGAATCAGAAGCGGATTGAGAAACTGGAGGAATACATCACAACTAGCAAGTATGTGGCCTTGTAACCTTTCCTCTTACTTCCAGGCCTGTTCTTGTGAACCCTTCCTGTCCTGCCCCTCTCCAGGCAGACCCACAGAGTCCCTCTCGGCCAGGAATATTTTCTGGCCAGCCAGGGTAACCCTTGTGTTTCCTTACTTTGTAGGCAGTCCCTCGAGGAGCAGAAGAAGCTAGAGGGGGAGCTGACAGAGGAGGTGGAGATGGCCAAGCGGCGAATTGATGAGATCAATAAGGAGCTGAACCAGGTGATGGAGCAGCTGGGGGATGCACGCATTGACCGCCAGGAGAGCAGCCGCCAACAGCGAAAGGCAGAAATTATGGAAAGCATCAAGCGCCTGTACCCTGGCTCTGTGGTAAGAGTGGAGAGGGAACTCATTTCCTGAGCACTTACTTTCACACTCACTGTCAGATAATTTTCACAGCAGCCCTGTGAGGACAGGATTGCTAGTCCCATTTTTACAGCTGGGGAAACTGAGGGTCAGAGAGGTTAAATGACTTGCTCAAAACAGCGTAGCTTATAAGTATAAGAACTGCAATTCAGGGACTTCCCTGGTGGGGCAGTGGTTAAGAATCCGCCTGCCAGCGCAGGGGACACAGGTTCGATCCCTGGTCCGGGAAGATCCCACATGCCTCAGAGCAACTAAGCCTGTGCGCCTCAACTACTGAGCCTGTGCTCTAGAGCCCGAGCACCACAACTCCTGAAGCGGTGTGCTTAGAGCCCGTGCTCCGCAACAAAAGAAGCCACCGCAGTGAGAAGCCCGCGCACCGCAACGAAGAGTAGCCCCCACTCACCACAGCTAGAGAAACCCTGCATGCAGCAACGAAGACCCAACACAGCCAAAATAAATAAATAAATAAAATGAGAAAAAAAACTGCAGTTCAGACCCAACTTGTTCTGATTCTTAACCTCGTGTTCTTTTCATCACACCAGTTGTATCTTTCTGAAAGTTTTGTCTTGCTTGTGTCCACTCCTCTGTGGGAGGTGGGGAAACTGGAGAGGGCTTGGGGAAGGGAAGGGGACACAGGGCAGGAATTAGCTCCCAGGAAGTAGCTCTGTGCAGGCATCAGTATGAGCTTCTTTGGCATGTAACAACCAGCTCATTCATTAGGCTTTATCAGATCTCTTGGTCTCTTAAACGAAATCCTGAGTCCCCAGATTCCCTGAATATTATTCCTCTATTGCTGTAATTCCATCCCTGGGTTCAACTTAATTGAGTTCCACAACTATTTCCCGATCTTTCCTATAGACACTGCTGGGGAGTTGGTAAGAAGGAGTTAGACTCAGTCACTGCCCTTAAAGATCTTACCCTTTATCTGATAGTTCTTAGGGAACCATGGTTGATTTGGGGGGCATGGGGGAAGTGAACTGAACAAAGAGATTTACTTTGCTGGGTGTTTGTGAGAATTTGATATAATGCATATAGGGTCTCTGACATAATGCCTGGGTGGCAGTGGTCTGTGAAATGGTAAAAGTGAGGTTTAGAAAGATGATTTTTGGATTCAGACATGACTGCCTGAAGTTGTTGTTGCTTTAAAGCCAAAGTAGGTTTTTCTTCTGTAGTGTGGGGGCTGTGTTCCTGATAGAAATTCTGACCTGTTCCCACCCCCTTTCAAGCTGGGAATTGGGGTTCCTAAGCCAGCTCCCAAAAGCCTCATGCTTCACTTTTCTCTTCTGACTTTCCCTAGTACGGCCGCCTCATTGACCTCTGCCAGCCCACACAAAAGAAGTATCAGATTGCAGTAACCAAGGTTTTGGGTAAGAACATGGATGCCATTATCGTGGACTCGGAGAAGACAGGCCGGGACTGTATTCAGTATATCAAGGAGCAGCGTGGGGAGCCTGAGACCTTCTTGCCTCTTGATTACCTGGAGGTGAAGCTGGTGGTGATGGGGTCAGGGCAGTGTGAGAGGGCTGCTCCTCCTAGCCCTCCGTGTTCTGCCATTTAACTGAGCTTCTTCTCACAGGTGAAACCTACAGATGAGAAACTCCGGGAGCTGAAGGGGGCCAAGCTGGTGATTGACGTTATTCGCTATGAGCCACCTCACATCAAAAAGGCCCTGCAGTACGCTTGTGGCAATGCCCTTGTCTGTGACAATGTGGAGGATGCCCGCCGCATTGCCTTTGGAGGCCACCAGCGCCACAAGGTATGGATTCCCTTGCCCATATTGGAGTTGGACAGGCTTAGTATTGGCGATTCCTCTGTTTAGCTTCTCCCCTCTCTTCTCTTCTCCCTGCTGTATGTAGACAGTGGCACTGGATGGTACCCTGTTCCAGAAGTCAGGGGTGATCTCTGGCGGGGCTAGTGATCTGAAGGCCAAGGCCCGGCGCTGGGATGAGAAAGCAGTAGACAAGTTGAAAGAGAAGAAAGAGCGGTTGACAGAAGAGCTGAAGGTAAGCCATAGGCAGGGCTGTCCCTAAGAATGGGGGTCCGAAGCCCAGGCCAGCCGGTCACCTTCTTACCACCTAGCCCCTCTCTCTTGTCCACTTTAGGAGCAGATGAAGGCAAAGCGGAAAGAGGCAGAACTACGTCAGGTGCAGTCTCAGGCCCATGGACTGCAGATGCGGCTCAAGTACTCACAGAGTGACCTAGAACAGACCAAGACACGACATCTGGCCCTGAATCTGCAGGTGGGGCCTGGCCTTCAGCCCTGTTTGCCGAAAGCCATCCTCACATTCCTGGCCTAGGTTCTTCTGGGGGTGGGGAACTTGTCCCACTTCCTTTGGGGAGCCAGACATAGCATAGAGTCAGACAAACAGGGGTTCAGATCTTGGCTCTGTATGACATTAGGCAAGTTACTAAACCTCTGTGTTGTATCTGTTCAAATCTTTTGCTCACTTTTGTATTGGTTTGTAAGTTTTTTGAAAAATATATTCCAGAAACAATATCTTTGTCAAACATATGTATTGCAGATACTCAAAAGACAAAACAGGAAAAAAAACAAAAAACAAACAAAACCTCTCAGTGTCAATTTTTTCATCTTAATCTGTAAAGTGGGAGTTAGAATTATAGGGTCCTTACAAAGATTGAATGAGTTAATACATGTGAAGTATTTAGAGTGATTCCTCATAGCCAGTGAATGTTCAGTAAATGTTAGGTGCTATTAACATAACTAATTCATTCAACAAATATTTGAGTTCCTTCTGAAAGTTTTCAAAGTGAACTACAGATATTTCAGTCCCTGTGGGTGGGGGTACTTTCATAGATATAGTAATGTGTTTGATTATGGGTGCTTCCCCAACTCACCCTGGAGGTTTATGTAATATGTGGTATATGTATCATTTTTCTAAAATCAAAAAGTCTGAATTCCAAAACATATCTGGCCCCAGGGGTTATTGATGAGGGAGTGTGGACCTGTAAGTAATGATGTTTACTGTGTGCCCAGCCTTTTGGATTGAAGCTGGCTGACTAGAGGCCAGGGAGGAAGCCATGTGATGGTCTAAGTGAGAGATGATGCAACCTTAACAGCAGTGCTAAGTCAGGTTCTCTCAGCATGTGGCGAGTTAGCCCTTTTTGTCCATGGGGCTAGTATACTCAAGGTGGCTCTTTTTCTCCAAGGATCCTGGTCTCTTTTGTCCTCTCAACCCCGTTTCCTTCAGGAAAAGTCCAAGCTGGAGAGTGAGCTAGCGAACTTTGGGCCTCGAATCAATGATATCAAGAGGATCATCCAGAGTCGAGAGAGGGAAATGAAAGACTTGAAGGAGAAGATGAACCAGGTTGGTAGAGGATGAGCCATGCCAGCATGTGCATCAGGGCAGGACTGAGGCTGGAAGCAGCACTCTGACCCAGAGGGCCTTTTCTCTCCCTTGCTTCCCCCCTCAGGTAGAGGATGAGGTATTTGAAGAGTTTTGTCGGGAGATTGGTGTGCGCAACATCCGGGAGTTTGAGGAAGAGAAGGTGAAGCGGCAGAATGAAATCGCCAAGAAGCGGTAGGTGGAAGTGTGGTTAGAAGGGGAGACTGGGGTGCCCTTGAGCCCCTAGCCTGACATCTGGGAAGTCAAATGCCGTCGTAAGGCAGGGAGCAGCTTTTACAACGATGGGCATTTATGGTATGTCAGCCTTAAAGAACAGGGACATCAGGGAAGCATGTGGCACAGTATAGGGATTAGGAGTACCAACTTTAAACGTGGTTTGCCTGGGTTAAAGTCCCAGCTCCATGGTTCATTTATCTTGGGCAGTGACTTGACCTCTCTAAGCCTGTTTCCTTATGCGTCAAGTGGGATAATTGTGATACCTATCTCATAGAATTGTTGGGGTGGATCAGAGGTTGGGCTTAATCCTTATAAAGTATTTAGCATGATACTTTGCACCTACTAAGAGCAATAGATATTAGCTTTTTTTTTTTTTCTGGTCGCGCCATGTGGCTTGCAGGATCTCAGTTTCCCAACCAGGGATTGAACTTGGGCCATGGCAGTGAAAGCACCGAATGCTAACCACTAGACCACCAGGGAACTCCCAATAGATATTAGCTTTTATTATTGTCATTGTCCTGATGGGTGATGTGGGAGAGGAGGACCAAAGTTCTAGGTTGGAAGAATAGTAAGAACAAAGCAAGTTTCTCCTTTCTTTCCCACTTTAGTTTATTCATTTGTTCAACAAACCTTGTTTGAATACCTACTTGTGCCAAGTTGTCCTGTGCTAGGTATTGGAGAGAGTGGGGAGATGAGGGTAAGATAGGTGAACACAACACAGTCTCTCTGAAGGAGGTCACCCCCTGGACCCAGGGCTTCAGTCAGCAGTTCATCTAGCCCATCACCCATACAGTAACTGTTCATTGCTCTCCTACCCCCAAGTCAGGCTCAAGGGATATAGAATTGAATCAGAGACTGTCCTTGTCCTCAGGGAGTTATGGAGTAAAGAGGAAGACAAACAAGTAGATCAGCAGTTTCAGAATGATGCCATACTTGAGGTAGATAGAAAATACAGAGGAAAATGTTCAAGGAGCTGCAAATCAACAAAAGGAAAAATAAAAACCTAGAGACCCAGTAGAATAATGGAGAGAGGATGTATTAGCATTTCAAGGAAAGAGAAGCTCGAATGGCTAATAACTGTGAATTGATGTTCCATCTCATTCCTAATTAGAGAAAATGCGAATTAAAACAATCTAGCAGTATTTGGTGAAAATAAGTCTACCCGAGCCCAATGACAGCAAAGCCACTCCTGAGTCTATATCCCAGAGAGAGTCTTGGCCACAGGGTGACAAAGAGACACATTCAAAGTTGTTCATCTTGGCATAATTTGTAATAGTGGGACATTGGTGGCAATGTAGACGGCCATCACTGCAGAGAAGTATAAGTTAAATATGATGACTATACAGACTATGGAATACTGTGTAGCAGTTCAGACAAGAACTAGATTTACAGGCAGTAACAGGATAAATTTATAACACTGTACATTTGTATAAATTTAAAAACAAAACAACATTTTACAAGGATATGCATTTTTAAGGTTATATACGTATGTATGTATGTGTGTGTATGTATGTATGTATGTCACTTTGGTGTACATGCTCACTGTAGGGAAGATAATAGGAGTAGAAATCAGATTGAACCAAAGGAGAAAAGGGAAAGGTCTTGTACAGACAGCGATCATAAGTGTTTTATGGACTATGGGGTATGATTATACCAAAAAGGGAGGAACCCAACAAAGTGTAATAGGAGCTAAGAACCTGCTCACAATCGTTGGGAAAGGTTTTATAGACCAAGGAGTGATGAACTGGAGATCTGTAGAGTGAGTAGGATTTAGCCAACCTGGCAGTAGACAGAAGAAGGGAGTTCCAAGCAGTGAGAACAGCATGCTCAGAGGTGTGAGAGAGCATACCTTGTTCTGCAAACTAAGTATTGAATGTCTGGAGCAGAAAAATGGTGTCAGGAGGAAGGCGGAGGTGTTGGAGAGGTCAGCAGGGGCCAGATCACAGAAAGCTTTGTGAGTCATGCTTAGGAGATTGAACTTAAAATTGCATAGCTCAAAATTATAGAGTTAATTACATCCCATTTGGATTATAGTGACTAATAGGTTTAAGCTGCTAGCATGACATCTGGCAGCATCTGTCACACCATATTGGGGGGTGGAGGGACAGTTGGAAGTTAGACCTGCCTGTCCTGCTAGTATCTGTGTATGCTGGTTACATACTCTTGAGTTTCTATAGAGATGGGGAGGAGGGAACTAGCAGGAATCTATTTTCTCCATTTTTTTTTTTTTTTTTTTTTTTTTTTACTACCCAAGCTCTGCCCCTTTAGAGATTCTGGAATGTTGGGGCAGAGGTGTATGCGGGGGTTTGGGGGTAGTTGGAAAGAGTCAAAGCCCATGAACTGAATATGAACTGAATACAGCCAGTATACCTGGAGGTGGTGATGATAACTAAAATTTGTTGAGTACTTATTGTGTACCAGGCATGGTTCTAAGGACTTTATACATATTGACTCCCAATAACTCTGAGGTAAGTACTATTAATACTTCCATTTTTCAGGTGAGGAAACAGGCATGGAGAGTATGACTAACTTGTCTGAGATTCATTACTAGTAAATGGCAGAGTTGAGATACCAGTCCCCTTATCCCACCACATTATATTGCAAGGATGCCAGGAGAAGAAACCCAGGTTTTGGTGTTTACACCCGGGATCTAATCTCTCTTTGCCAGCTCTGTGGCCTTGGGCAAGGTCTTTTACCTCTTGGCCCAAGTTTCCTCATTTGTAAAATTAAGATAATAATGCCTTCTTGTGGAGCTGTTCATTAGAGGATTAGAGGTAATGTATGTAAATTACATAGAAGCTTAATAAATAGGAATTATCATAGCTGGTGGGTTCAGGTGGACCTTTTTGTGCCTCCTTCTAGGAACTCAGAATGGGGGCTCCAGTGTTTAAAGGAGGATTCATGGAGTTTGGCCCAATCTCCTCTGCCTTGTGCCATATCTACAAAGCTAGGCCAAGGAACTTAGTTCTGTAACTTCAGGGGACAGTTTTATGTGGATGAGCTGAGTGGTGACTAAAATTCAGCAGTAACTGAGTCCCTGTGCCCTAGGCCTAGTTCTCCTTTCTCCCCACAGTTTGGAGTTCGAGAATCAGAAGACTCGCTTGGGCATCCAATTGGATTTTGAAAAGAACCAACTGAAGGAGGACCAGGATAAAGTACACATGTGGGAGCAGACAGTGAAAAAAGATGAAAATGAGATAGAAAAGCTCAAGAAGGTAAGGAAGGAGACCATGAAAAACTAAACTAAAAGCTAAGAGGAAAAATTGGAAGAGATAATATCCATAATTTATAAAGCCCTCTTCTAAATAAGAAAAACACCAAGACCTAGATAGGGAGAAAAAATGAGTAAGTGGCACAAACAGTTCAAGAAGAGATTCAAATAACCCATAAACACATATATATAATTTAGCCTTAGTAGAAATCAAAGGAATGCAAATTAAAACAATTATGTGTAATTTGTTTCCTATCACATCACCCAAGATATTTTTTTTTTTTTTAAATGATACTGGCCATGATGCACAAAACCAGCATTCTTAGGCCATATGGCACCATCCATTGAGAGTCTTCAGAATACATTTCTCCTCAGTAATACATGAGGAAATCCAAAATGCTGGCACATAGGTTGATGTTTTTGTTTTGTTATTTATTTATTTATTTGGTTGTGCTGGGTCTTAGTTGCCGCAGGCGGGCTCCTTAGTTCTGGCATGCAAACTTAGTTGCGGCATGCGTGTAGCATCTAGTTCCCTGACCAGGGATTGAACCCAGGCCCCCTGCATTGGGAGTGTGGAGTCTTATCCACTGCGCCACCAGGGAGGTCCCCCAGGTCGTTTATTTTTTATTTAAAAAAAAATTATTATTATTATTTTCATATTTTGGCTGCTTTGGGTCTTCATTGCTGCGCATGGGCTTCCTCTAGTTGTGGCAAGCGGGGGCTACTCTTCGTTGCTGTGCGCGGGCTTCTCATTGCGGTGGCTTCTCTTGTTGCGGAGCACAGGCTCTAGGCGTGCGGGCTTCAGTAGTTGTGGCACACGGGCTCAGTAGTTGTGGCTCCTGGGCTCTAGAGCGCAGGCTCAGTAGTTGTGGCACATGGGCTTAGTTGCTCTGCGGCATGTGGGATCTTCCCGGACCAGGGCTTGAACCCGTGTGCCTTGCATTGGCAGGTGGACTCTTAACCACTGTGCCACCAGGAAAGCCCTGCATATTATTTCTTATGAGCCATTTGAGAGAAAGTTGCAGATATGTCCCCTTCTGTGACTTTCAGATCAAAATGAAAACATTCTCCTTTAAAAAAAAATCAGAGCATAATAGGTAAGATGACAGTCCCCTTTGACCACTCTCAATCCCAGTCCCCTTACTCTTCCTGGGGCTAATCTCATGTAGGGTGTATTCTTCCAGACCTTATAGGCATTTACTTAAATACTTTTTTTTTTTATTATTATTTTTTTTTTTTTTTGCGGTACGCGGGCCTCTCACTGTTGTGGCCTCTCCCGTTGTGGAGCACAGGCTCGGGACGTGCAGGCTCAGCGGCCATGACTCACGGGCCTAGCCGCTCCACGGCATGTGGGATCTTCCCGGACTGGGGCACGAACCCGTGTCCCCTGCATCGGCAGGCGGACTCTCAACCACTGTGCCACCAGGGAAGCCCTACTTAAATACTTTTGCATTCATATATATGTACTCATGCAAAGTGCACAGTATTGTTTTTGTGGGTGTTTTAAAAACATTGATGTTATTGCTCATGACAGTAGTCTTGGTGTGGAAAAGATGCTTAAATAACATTAAGTCAGAATATAGACTTTTAATTACAATCTAGTCTCAACTATGTAGACCTGTCCATAAGTAATGCTGAGGGGAAATAGGCTAAATGTTAATTGGTTCTCTCTGGCTGGTGGGATTACAAGTAATTTCTTACTTTCCTCCTACTTCATACTTTTCCTATACTTTGAACTTTTCTACAGCAGGCAACTTGTATATTGGGGTAAGGGGGAGGTCAACAAAATAATTTGGAAAAAGGTAAAAGAACTCAGAGGGGTGATGGGGGTTTGTAAAAGCAGAGCTCATTGAAGACAGATTCCAGCAAACTGTCTGGTGGAAAGGGTGGGGACAATGAGGGAAGATCCCAAGGTGAGCTGGGGAAAGCCTTCACTTCTTGTCCTGTTCACCGTGCTGGGACCAGGAGGAACAAAGACACATGAAGATCATAGATGAGACCATGGCCCAGCTACAAGACCTGAAGAATCAACACCTGGCCAAGAAGTCAGAGGTGAATGACAAGAACCATGAGATGGAGGAGATTCGTAAGAAACTGGGGGGCGCCAACAAGTGAGTGGGTTCAGGCCTGGGCCTGGGGGAGGTACGTAGTACGGGCAGCTTGCTGGATTTGGGTCTCACCTATCTCCCTGGATCTTCTTAGGGAAATGACCCATTTACAGAAGGAGGTAACAGCCATTGAGACCAAGCTTGAACAGAAACGCAGTGACCGCCACAACCTGCTACAGGCCTGCAAGATGCAGGACATCAAGTTGCCACTGTCTAAGGGCACCATGGACGATATTAGTCAGGAAGAGGTGAGTATTAAGGCTGGTGGTGGGTGTGAGCTGTGAACAACATAACCAGGAATGGGGGATGAAGGTGGCTAGGGAGGGCAGGTGAGAGAGAGAGAGAGAGAGAAAAGGATGGTGGGTGCAGGTGGTGAGAGACAAAAGGAGGGATGCAGGGGAGATGAGGCAGGGTGAGGCTGTGAAGGCAGGTGAGGTGAAAGGTAATAACCTTGGTGTGAGAGGGAAGTTCTTGGGGGTAGGGCTGCATGTCAGTAGGTGGTGAGGGAGGTAAGCCAGGAGAGGAGGAAGTCATTCATTAACCTTAGGGACTTGAGCTAAGATAGTTCCAGCAGGTGATGGATATTGGTAGGAGTGGGAATTGAGGGACATTAGCCAAGAGCAAAGGAAGATGGAATTGAGGGACCTGAGGGATGGTAACTTAGCTGCAGTGAGGGAGGTTGGCCAGGAGAGAGTTGGGTAAGGGACATCAGCAATGCAGAGGTGATGAAGCTTAGTTATGGAAAAGGGAGAGACACCAGCCAATAGAAGAGCCAAGGCATTTTATCCACTGGAAGTGAAGCTTGGTAGCAAGGGGCTGGGAATGTTAACTGAGAGGAGGTTTGCAGATATCTTGTCTTTGACCTGAACATGTATTTCAGTCCCACATGTCTTTCTCCCTCCTTTCTTCCCAAATAGCATTTCCATTTAATTCAGCAAAATATTTTGAACACCGGCAGTGTGCCAGGCATCATGGTAGCATGTGATATAATTACTCCTAATCCTAAGCACAGCCCTGCCAGGCAGGCATCGTCCGGTGTTACAGATGAGGGTTTGTGTGTTTAAATGAGGATTCAAGCAACAGCATGGCTTGCCCAGGGTCACGCGGTTAGTCGGCGGTAGAGCCCAATTTTGAACTCAGATCTTTCTCCTGTCAGAGCTGCTCTTCCTTTTGCCACAGGTACTTTCTAGCAAGGTGCTTCTCAAAGACATCGAAGGCTGCAAAGGAGCCCCTCAGCCCCCTCTAGAGGAGCAAGTGCTCTTATGGCCATTCGGGTCCATTTGACTCTCCCTCTTGCCATTGCAGGGTAGCTCCCAGGGGGAGGATTCAGTGAGTGGCTCCCAACGAACTTCCAATATCTATGCACGAGAGGCCCTCATCGAGATTGACTACGGCGACCTGTGTGAGGATCTGAAGGTGAGGCTCAGCCTCGGGGAGTGGGTACATCCTCCCAGCTGTCCAGAGAGAGGGTCAGCTCATCTGGGGGCCCTGTGGAGACAGACCATGTCTGGAAAGAGGGGCAAGCTGGCAAGGCGGGGGGTGGGGTGGAGTTGTGATCCATGGCTTCCCCCGATATGCACACACAGACACAGGCACATCTTCCACCTCCACCCCCAGCTGCCCCCATCCCTGCCTGTTGCCAGTCTTCCCCTTCCACCTGTGTACACATCTCAGCCCAGATACACGGAGAACAGGCTCCTGGACAGTGAACAGATAGACCTCGGGGGGTTCTCAGGGCTCTGTCCCAGGCATCCTTTCCTTCTCTCATCCTGGGTATCTCCTCTACTCCCCTGGCTTCAGCTGCCATCTCTATGCTAGGGCCCACAGGTACCTCAAACCCCAGCCTTCCTCCCCAAATCGGCCTCTTCTCTTCAGTGCCAGCCCCAGGTTCCAACCAGAAATCTGAGCCTTGTCCTTAACTCTCTCTCTCACTTTGCATATTCAGTGAATTACCAAGCCCTGTCAATTCTACCTTCCAAATATCTACTGAATTCTACTTTTCTCTGTTTCCACTGTCTCTCTAGTTCAGGCTGCTTTCACCACTCACATGGACTACTGTAGGAGCCTTCTAAATAGTTTCTGGTGCTTTCCAATCTTTCCTTATAGCCAGGCAGGGGGACTTGATTTTTTTTTTTTTTAACCTTTTTATTATGGAAAATTTCAAACAGATACAGAAGTAGAGAGAATGATACAATGAACCCCAGGTACCCATCATCCAGCTTCAATAATTAGCAACATATGGTCAATCCTGTTTTTTATACCCTTCCCCCTCCTGATTGGCACATTTTAAATCAAATTCTAGATATTCCATTCATAATTACCTCAGTATATATCTCTAGGACTCCTTTTTAAAAAATGTAACCACGATATTATACCAAAAAATTAGCACTAACTCTGTAATGTCACCTGATATTCAATAAATGTTTAGATTTCCATGAATGTCCCGTAAATATCTTTTTTAAAAATATTTTTTCTGGGCTTCCCTGGTGGCGCAGTGGTTGAGAGTCTGCCTGCCGATGCACGGGACACGGGTTCGTGCCCCAGTCCGGGAAGATCCCACTCGCCACGGAGTGGCTGGGCCCGTGAGCCATGGCCACTGAGCCTGCGCGTCCGGAGCCTGTGCTCCACAACGGGAGAGGCCACAACAGTGAGAGGCCCGCGTACCGCAAAAAAAATAAAATAAAATAAAATAATTTTCTGTGTTTAAATCAGGATCCAAGTGAGGTCCATGTGTTAAAATTGGTCTCTTATGGTCTATAACATTTTTTATCCCTTTTTATTTTTTTCTTGCTATTTATGGAAGAAACTGGGTCATTGGTCTTGTACAATTTTCTGTACTCTGAATTTGGCTGATTGTGTCCCATGATGTTTTTTGACATGTTCTTCCATCCTTGTGTTTCCTATAAACTGGTAGTTAAATCTGTGGTTTGATTGGATTCAGATTCATTTTTTATTTTGGGCAAGAATATATCATACATGGTACCGTGTACTCATGAACTTCCTTTTGCATCGCATCAGTAGACACTGAATGTCAGTTCTCTCTATCTTTGTAATGATAAGATTGATGAATGCTCAACACTACCTGTGAAATATTCTTGCCAGAAACTCAAACAAGGATCTGATTAAGCTTTTATGTCCACCAATTACATGAAACACTGGTGCCAGAGGAACATGTTAAATAAAAGCACAGGGATGCAGTTAACTAAATCCAGACTGTGGGAAACTCTAAAGGACAAAAGACCTGGTCTCTTCCATAAATAAATGGGAAGAAAGAAATAAACAGAAAGGGAGAACTTTTATAGGCTTATGAGACAAATCAACCAATTACAATATGTGGCCTTCCCTTGAATCCATTGCAAAGAAAAGAGAGGCAGGGGAATTTATAGATTAAATGAGATTTAAGAGACATATCAGCCAGTTGTAATGTGGGCACCTTATTTGGAACCTGCTTTGAAAAAAACCTGTAAAAAATTTTTTATGTAACACAATTGGGATGATTTGAACACTGACCAGATAGTTTATGATGTTCAGGAATTGCTGTTAATATTTTTAGGTGATAATGGTATTGTGGTTTTGTTTTTAAAATGTCCTTACCTTTTACAACAGTGGTTCTCAATGGGTGGGGTGGATTTTGCCTCCCCAGGGGACACTTGGTAATGTCTGGAGATACTCTTGTCACACCCAGTTGTCGCAACTGGGACAGGGGTTGCTACCAGTATCTAGTGGGTAGACAACAGGGATGCTGCTAAACATCCTACAGTGCACAAAGGACAGCCCCCACAACAACAAATTATTTGGCTCAAAATATCATTAGTGCTGAGATTCAGAAACCCTGTTTTAGAGGTACATACTGAAGTATTTATGGATGAAACATTTGAGATTTGGTTTAAAATAGTTGAATATAGAAAGAAATTGGGTATAGATGGCAGAGTATTGGCCATGAGTTGATAATTACTGAAGCTGGGTACGTGGGGTTCATTGTATTATTCTCTGCATTTCTGTGAATGTTTAAAAATTTACGTAATGTAAAGTTAAAAAAGGAAAAGCAATCATGATCACCATGTTCAGGTGTTATTAGCCCCATCAATCTTATAAAGTTCCCTATCAGCCTTTCACAGCTGGTTTCAGCAGCTATTAACGAACGATCATTGCCTACATCTATTAAGGGCTGCAAAATGGTAATTTTCTGATTCTTTCATTCCTCCTACATTTATTAATTGGATTTCTAAAAAAGAACTTTCTCACATCAACTGTTTAGTTCCCTTGAAATTCAGTTAGTACAGAAAAGGTAGAATAAATACTTAATTCTTTGCCTTTATTTACCAGCTTTCAGAATGACTTGGTTGCCCTTGTAACCTTTAAAGTTAGTGACCAGTGAGGTTTCTAATTTATATTTATTATAAACTTAAGTGTTGAAATGTCTTTTGGTATGTTTCAGTCTATTTGGAGTCATTTTTCTTTTTGATATTCAAATTGTCCCATTCTTGGCCAGCGGGAGCCACTTCAAGTTGATTTTTGCTATTGTTCTTATTAGATTTTTATTATGGAAAATTTCATATGCAGAAGTAAAATAGTACAGTGCTGTCTCATGTGGCCATCACCAGTTTCAGCAGTTATCAACTCATGGCCAAAGTTGTTTCATATGCACCCACACACACTCCAGCCTCCCCTTCCCACCCCCAGGTTATTTAAAAAATTCTGGGCACCATGTCATTTCATTTGTAAATATTTCAGGATGTATCTCTATAAGAGAAAGTTCTTAAAAATATTTAGAATCATTATCATACAAAAAACCCAATTACTTAACATTGGAGTTATATATTATTATGTAATTCCTTAATAATAGTATTATGATTAGTGTTCACATTTCCCTGATTGTTATACACACACACACTCACAGTTTGCTTGCTTGAACTGGGAGTCAAGTAAGATGAAAGAGAGATAGATGATTGATATAGTGATTGCTTGATGATGTCTCCTAAGTCTCATTTAATCCAAAAGTTCCCCCTCTGTCTGTTTTTATTTTTCTCTGCAATATTTATTGTTGTTGAAGAAATTCGCTCATTTCTCCTGAAGGATTTTCTGCATTCTGTACTTGGTTGATTGTATCCTGTGGTTTTTGAAATGTTCCCGCAGAACAAAGCAAAAAAAATAAGTTCTGCTGTCCCCCATAGTTCTTGTAAGTGGGTAGTTAGATGTAGATCAGTGTTGTTCAATAGAGATACAGTATCATCCACATGTGTAACTTTTAAAACATGAAATTAATTTTAATACTATATTTTGTTTAACCGAGTATATCCAAAAGAATGATCATTTCAATGTGTAAACAGTCTAAAAATTATTGATGAGAAATTTAACCATCTCTTTGTACTAAGTCTTCAAAATTCATTATCTATTTTAAGCTTCCAGCACATCTCAATTTGGATGCTAAATTTTACTCAGAAATACTTGATCTGTATTTAGATATCCTAAAATTTACAATTGAAAAAGGAGAACCACATACCCGAGTTGTTCCAAATATACTTAGAAGTTTTGTAGTAACTGAATTGAGTATCAGTTTTTAAATTTAAATTAGCTAGCATTCAATAAAATTAAAACTTTAGTTCCTCAGTCACACTAGCTGCGTTTTTCATGCTCAGTAGTGACATGTGGGTTGTGGCCACTGTATTGGACAGCTCAGATCTAGAGGTTTGATTAGATTGAAGTTTTGGGGTTTATTTTGGTCAAGACTACTTCATATGACGTCATTACTTCCATCAGGAGGTTTATAATGTCTGGTCACTGGCTCTTTTTGTGTGGCTTGCAGCCATGATGATTATTGCCTAGATCCATTACATAATTTGTCAGGGGTTGCAAAATGGTCATCTTATTCTATCATTTCTTTATTAGCTGGAATACTGTAAAGAGATTTCCTCTCGTCAATTATTTGGTTACCCTGAGGTAGTTTCTATAGGAAAGGCAGGATATATGTGCTTGATTCTTTCCCTTTATTTACCAGTTTATAAAATAATGAGGTGGTTCTTTGGCATTCTCAAGATTTGTCCACTGAGTTGTTTTCACGTTATTATGAACTTAAGGATTTAAACACATTTGACGTGTTGCACTCTGCTGTGGTTATTATCCTTCTCATTGCATCAAGGTGTTGTATCTTTGGCCAGTGGGAACTCGTTCAAGTTGGCTTCTGAATAATTTTGACACAACCCTTGTAGTCTTTTTTTTTTTTTTTTTTTTTTTTTTGGCTGTGCCACGTGGCATGTGAGATCTTAGTTCCCCGACCAGGGATTGAACCCGCACCCCCGTATTGGAAGGCAGATTCTTAACCACTGGACCACCAGGGAAGTCCCCTCCTGTAGTCTTTGATATCTTCCTTGCTTTCTGGTATGTCCGGGCTCATCCTTTACGTTTCCCACCGCAGATCTGGAATTAGCCATTTCTCTGAGAAGCTCTGACTTCTTTTAGTAGGGAATGCTATTATTTAGCAACTACCATCTGGACACTGGAATGTTCATGACTGCTGGGTTGCTCAGTGCTTCTAGAACTTTTCAGTAGACTGGGCTACAAAATGCATTTTTTATTAGAGGGAAAAATGTATCATGAGTTCATATTGATACTTCCAACTGAAATTGTAATTCTCACAGTTTAACGTTGATTTTATGTTTGAGTTTCCAATTATTCTTGCTAAAAATCTGGCTTCTAGCAAGTATTCAATAGTATATTTACTTTAGCCTATCATGTATATAGAAAATCATAATAAGATATTATTAGTAACAATTCGATTATTGAATGCTATTTAGGATTTTCTTGATGCTAATGGCTCATTAAGCTAATGGCTCATGGGGCATGGATAGTCGTGTTCCTATGTTTTAAAGTGATTTGAAAGAATCTTCTGAGTGTTTAACCAGCCTAATATATAGGCAGATTTCTTTTGTTTAGTTTTCAATTTTTAAAGGATTTTGCTTTTTAGTATTCTCCTTTATTTTTTCCAAGTTTAATTTTGAAACTTTTCAAACCTACAAGAAAAACTGAAAGAACAGTACAGTTGAACACCCATATGCCTTTCACCTTAGATTGACCAATGAACATTTTCCCAGTTTGCTTTCTCTCTAATCTCTCTTGACTCTCTCCCTCCCTCTGCACTGCACACTTTTTTTGTTTTTGCTGAACCTTTTGAAGGAAGTTGTAGACTTCAACTCTAAATTCTTTAGCATGCTGGAACGAGGGATTCTCCTCCATAACCGCAGTTCAATTTTTTTTTTACATCTTTATTGGAGTATAATTGCTTTACAATGGTGTGTTAGTTTCTGCTTTATAACAAAGTGAATCAGTTATACATACACATATGTTCCCTTATCTCTTCCCTCTTGCGTCTCCCTCCCTCCCACCCTCCCTATCCCACCCCTCCAGGCTGTCACAAAGCACCAAACTGATCTCCCTGTGCTATGCGGCTGCTTCCCACTAGCTATCTACCTTACGTTTGGTAGTGTATATATGTCCATGCCTCTCTCTTGCTTTGTCACAGCTTACCCTTCCCCCTCCCCATATCCTCAAGTCCATTCTCAAGTAGGTCTGTGTCTTTATTCCTGTCTCACCCCTAGGTTCTTCATGACTTTTTTTTTCCTTACATTCCATATACATGTGTTAGCATACGGTATTTGTCTTTCTCTTTCTGACTTACTTCACTCTGTATGACAGACTCTAGGTCTATCCACCTCATTACAAATAGCTCAATTTCGTTTCTTTTTATGGCTGAGTAATATTCCATTGTATATATGTGCCACATCTTCTTTATCCTGTCCTCTGTTGATGGACACTTAGGTTGCTTCCATGTCCTGGCTATTGTAAATAGACCTGCAATGAAGATTTTGGTACATGACTCTTTTTGAATTATGGTTTCCTCAGGGTATATGCCCAGTAGTGGGATTGCTGGGTCATATGGTAGTTCTATTTGTAGTTTTTTAAGGAACCTCCATACTGTTCTCTATAGTGGCTGTACCAATTCACATTCCCACCAGCAGTGCAAGAGTGTTCCCTTTTCTCTACACCGTCTCCAGCATTTATTGTTTCTAGATTTTTTTTTTTTTTTTTTTCTGTATGCGGGCCTCTCACTGTTGTGGCCTCTCCCGTCGCGGAGCACAGGCTCCGGACGCGCAGGCTCAGCGGCCATGGCTCACGGGGCCAGCCGCTCCACGGCATGTGGGATCCTCCCGGACCGGGGCACAAACCCGCATCCCCTGCATCGGCAGGCAGACTCTCAACCACTGCGCCACCAAGGAAGCCCTGTTTCTAGATTTTTTGATGATGGCCATTCTGACTGGTGTGAGATGATATCTCATTGTAGTTTTGATTTGCATTTCTCTAATGATTAATGATGTTGAGCATTCTTTCATGTGTTTGTTGGCAGTCTGTATATCTTCTTTGGAGAAATGTCTATTTAGGTCTTCTGCCCGTTTTTGGATTGGGTTGTTTGTTTTTTTGTTATTGAGCTGCATGAGCTGCTTGTAAATTTTGGAGATTAATCCTTCGTCAGTTGCTTCATTTGCAAATATTTTCTCACCACTCTTCTTCAACATAGTTTTGGAAGTTTTAGCCACAGCAATCAGAGAAGAAAAGGAAATAAAAGGAATCCAAATCGGAAAAGAAGAAGTAAAGCTGTCACTGTTTGCAGATGACATGGTACTATACATAGAGAATCCTAAAGATGCTACCAGAAAACTACTAGAGCTAATCAATGAATGTGGTAAGGTAGCAGGATACAAAATTAATGCGCGGAAATCTCGGGCATTCCTATACACTAATGATGAAAAATCTGAAAGTGAAATCAAGAAAACACTCCCATTTACCATTGCAACAAAAAGAATAAAATATCTAGGAATAAACCTACCTAAGGAGACAAAAGACCTGTATGCAGAAAATTATAAGACACTGATGAAAGAAATTAAAGATGATACAGATAGATGGAGAGATATACCATGTTCTTGGATTGGAAGAATCAACATTGTGAAAATGACTCTACTACCTAAAGCAATCTACAGATTCAATGCAATCCCTGTCAAACTACCACTGGCATTTTTCACAGAACTAGAACAAAAAAATTTCATAATTTGTATGGAAACACAAAAGACCCCGAATAGCCAAAGCAATCTTAAGAACAAAAAACGGAGCTGGAGGAATCAGGCTCCCTGACTTCAGACTATACTACAAAGCTACAGTAATCAAGACAGTGTGGTACTGGCACAAAAACAGAAAGATAGATCAATGGAACAGGATAGAAAGCCCAGAGCTAAACCTATGCACATATGGTCACCTTATCTTTGATAAAGGAGGCAGGAATGTACAGTGGAGAAAGGACAGCCTCTTCAATAAGTGGTGCTGGGAAAACTGGACAGGTACATGTAAAAGTATGAGATTAGATCACTCCCTAACACCATACACAAAAATAAGCTCAAAATGGATTAAAGACCTAAATGTAAGGCCAGAAACTATCAAACTCTTAGAGGAAAACATAGGCAGAACACTCCATGACATAAATCACAGCAAGATCCTTTTTAGCCCACCTCCTAGAGAAATGGAAATAAAAACAAAAATAAACAAATGGGACCTAATGAAACTTCAAAGTTTTGCACAGCAAAGGAAACCAATAAACAAGACCAAAAGACACAGTTCGGGCTTTCCTGGTGGCGCAGTGGTTGAGAGTCCGCCTGCCGATGCAGGGGGCACGGGTTCGTGTCCCGGTCTGGGAGGATCCCACATGCTGCGGAGCGGCTGGGCCCGTGAGCCATGGCCGCCGAGCCTGCGTGTCCGGAGCCTGTGCTCCGCGATGGGAGAGGCCACAACAGTGAGATGCCCGCGTACCGCAAAAAAAAAAAAAAAAAAGTTCAGTTTTATATCTAAGAAAATTAATAATTTTATGTCAATATTCCACCCATATTCAAATTTCCCTAGTTGTTACAAAGTGTCTTTTGTAGTAGTTTGTTTTTTTTAAGCTGTGATCCAATCAAATTCATGCATTGCTTTTGGTTGTTCTCTTTAGTTTCTTTTATTTAGTTAGTTTCTTTTAATGTGGAGCAGTCCCCTCACTTTTTTTCATAACATTGGTGTTTTGAACAGTCTACATGTTGTCTCGCAGAACAGGATATGTTATGGGTACATTATGGATATGTTAGTTTCCTTTCATTACTCTGTTAATTTGTTCCACCTAACCTTGTATTTCCTATGAATTGGAAGTTTGAACTATTTTAGAGGCTTGATAGACTTGGGTTAAGTAATTTTTTGGCAAAAATATTTCACTGTGTACTCCCCCTCCCCGCTGTCTGTGCAGCGTGGCTTGCCGAATCTTAGTTCCCCTAGCAGAGATTGAACTCGGGCCATGGTAGTGAAAGCACCAAGTCCTAATCACTGGACCGCCAGGGAACTCCCCACTGTGTACTTTATATTGCACCACGCCAGGAGGCACATAGTGTTAGGGTGTCCCACTATTCATGATTCTAGGTTTGATCCTCAGTTAAGGTATCAATTGCCAGATCTCAATGCTAAGCATACACTTTTACCTTTGTAAGTAATAAGGAATCTTTAGGGTGATTCTTTGGCATCTTGTCAGTATCTTGTTCCCCAACAGTTTTTTTACCCAGTGGCTTTCACATTTTGATTCAATTTAATTTTGTTTTATAATTATGTAAATTCTTCATTTGGTCCTGAAACCAGAAGTATAATACAAGGTATGTGAAGAGAAGTTTAGCTTTCTTTCCTGTCCAACTTCACCTCCCTTCCTGTATGTGTGACCATTTTAGTTTTTGGATTATCTTTTTGTTGTTGTTGTATTTTTAAAATACAAATATATTTGTATGTAAATTATTCACATTTCCTCTCTTAGGTAAAAGATAGCATTCTATTGTGTACCTTTCATATTTTACTTATACTGTATCCACGAATCACTCCATACATATATATAGAGAGAGATGTTCAGAAAGGCTTTTCTAAAATATATATATATATATTCATGTCCTTCCTGTGCTTGAAGCCATTCAGTGGTACCTCACCTCCCTTGGGAAAAAGTCCAAATTTCTTAAAAGGCCCATTATCATTGGGCTTCTTCATGTGCCTCCAGCTTTGTCTCTTTGCCTAGCGCACAGGCATGCGTGTGCTTACACACACACACACACACATACACACACACACACAGTTGCTACTATTGCCATGTTGAATTGCCCTTTGCTTATTTGTTTGGCCTTTTTTTTTTCCTGCTGTGCTGTGTGGCTTGTGGGGTCTTAGTTCCCTGATCAAGGATTGAACCTGGGCCCCGGCAGTGAAAGCGCTGAGTCGTAACCACTGGACCGCCAGGGAATTCCCCTGTTTGGCTTTTGAAGTTCATTAAAGTTGATTACTTTTTTGAATTGCTTTGATTTCCTTGAATGAACCATGAATAAACCCTGGTTTTGCATGTGATACTCCTGTCTGCATAGAAGACTGTTCCTTCTCTCTGTCCTCACCATTCATCCTACAGGCCTGAGCTTAAAAATATTCCTGGAAGCCTTCCCTAGCCCCATTGTCTGAGTTAGGTGCCCTTCTTGTGTGCTGACCCATCACCATCTGTTTATCATTGTTTGGGTATTCACCATACGATGTTCTGATTGTTTGCTTATATGCATTCCTCTGTTAGTCCATGAGCTCTATGAACACAGGAGCCATGACTCACAGGATATGAGTGGCCAGTGCCTGGCATTGGAAGGCATTCAGTAAATATTTATTGACTGAAAGTGGCAGAAAGGCACAAGCCCATACATGCATCACAATATCCATAAGACCTAAAACCAAGTTCAAATGGGATTTGCTCAGGTGTGGTGATCTGAGCAGAAAACGTGAGTTGCCTTATTCGTTGTAGAGCTGTAAGTGGAGTCCAGACCAGCCTATGTGGGAGCCTCTAGGTCACCCTGGGATGGCGCTGGCTCATGGCCTGGGCTGAGAGCCAGAGAGGGGCACCACCAGCTGCTCCTCCTGAGAGATGGAGAGGTTGACAGGGCCTGGGGGAAGGGCTAGAGATGAGAAAAGCGACGTCAGCCTGTAATTTCTAGGGACGGTGGGAATGATTACTGTTGGCACGACCTGATGAGAGGAGCAGGGTTAGGGAAAAAGAACCTGCCTTCTGCGTGGGAGTAGGTCCCCAGGCCCCCGCCCGGATCAGGTATGTCTGTAGGGGCCTGGCCCTTCTTGATGTTGCTGGACCTGGGATTTGCAGGATGCCCAGGCCGAGGAGGAGATCAAGCAGGAGATGAACACACTGCAGCAGAAGCTGAATGAGCAGCAGAGTGTGCTCCAGCGTATTGCTGCCCCCAACATGAAGGCCATGGAAAAGCTGGAAAGTGTCCGAGACAAGTTCCAGGAAACCTCAGACGGTAAGGGTTTCCTCTTCTTCTTGGTTCTAAGATGAGGGCAGGAGGCTAGAGGTATGGCAAGGGCCTGTTATACATCACAACGGCTCCTGTTTTTACGTGCTTTCTTACTCGAAACTCCCAAGAGCCCTAAACAGTAGGGATTATCACACCTGTTTTATAGAGTAGAAAACTGCTGAGGTTTAGAGAGAATGAGTGACCTGCCTGAGGTCACACAGCTGGTTGCTGGTAGAGCCCAGGGAAGAATCCGTGTTATGTGGCTGTAAGCCCATGTTTCTTCCTTTGCACTATGTGGCTGGCCCACTGGATACAGGTGATCGTGGAACTGTCTTCCTGGGCCCCTCCGCAGGCACTCCTCTTCCTGTGGGATGTCCCTGCTCTGTGGATTGTCAGTTGTAGGTCATTTTTGCCAGGGCATGGTCCTCAGCCTTGGCAGAGCCTGGGTACTGAGGGGTCACCTGTCTTTCCCTTGTGGCAGAATTTGAGGCAGCCCGAAAGCGAGCCAAGAAGGCCAAGCAGGCATTTGAACAGATCAAGAAGGAGCGCTTTGACCGCTTCAATGCCTGTTTTGAATCAGTGGCCACCAACATTGATGAGATCTACAAGGCCCTGTCCCGTAACAGCAGTGCCCAGGTAGGCTGGAGCCCCTTACCCAACTAGCCCCTACCCATCCTCATTTGCCCTTCCCTCTAGGCTTCCTGTCCTCATCCCCATCTAGACCCAGACCCTTGACCCATCTCCTTTCCCCCTAGGCATTCCTGGGCCCTGAGAACCCCGAGGAGCCCTACTTGGATGGCATCAACTACAACTGTGTGGCTCCTGGCAAACGCTTCCGGCCCATGGACAACTTGTCAGGGGGGGAAAAAACAGTGGCAGCTCTGGCCCTCCTCTTTGCTATCCACAGGTAAGGCTGTGCCCGCCCGCCCCCCCCCCCCCCAGGGCAGTTGGTGGAGACTGTACTGAGGCCACTGGAGGCTCTGGGGTCCAAGGATATGCAGAGTTATGCCGAGGTGAAGATGATCTGGTGGAGTCTGGATTGAATCCCTGTTTCCCTACCTACTACAGCATATGTGGCCTTGGTTTCCTGGACCTGTCTTCCCAATCCAGCCTCATCCACTCAGCATGCCCTCCCCTGCATGTATTCAGTCCCACCTCCAGGCTTTTGCTCACATGTTTGCTGGCTCATAAGCCCTTTTCATGCAAATCTAGCTTGGCCATCACCTTCCACCCCTTCACATCTCATTCTCTTCCTCCTGTTCCTCTAGGAAGCCTGCTTCAACCACTGTGGCATACCCTGACCTCCCCCTCCTGAATGCCAACAGTACTTGAATCTGACTCCCCCCCACAACTTAGTGCTTGATTGTACAGCATCATTCAGTGAGCATTTCTTGAGGGCTGCTCTGTACCAGACCTTGTTGGGGGATTAGGGACACAGCTGAGTCAGACGTGGTTTTTGTCTTCGAGGAGCTCATGGTCTACTGGAAGCCAGATGTGTAAACAGACAGTGAGCTAAATATTGTAACCGGGTGAGCGTGTGAGCTGTGGATGCACAGAGGAGAGCCACCAACCCAATCTGGGAGGGTGTGGGTAGCCAGGAAAGCCTTTCAAGGGCAGCTAACACTTGAGCAGGAAATGCAAAGGATAAGTAGAAGTTAGCCAGGGAGACCAGTCGGCATTCCCAGGCAGAGGGTACAGCATGTGCAGAGGCAGGGAGACATGGTGTGAGTGGGTGGGGTAGACCTCCAGGTAGCTTGGTCAGTATGGCCAGAGCCTAGGACACTTTATCTCCCCAGCCAACCTGGACGCTCCAGAGAGGACCATGTCTTCTGTTCTGTGGGATCCTGGAGCGCAGGGCTGGATGCAAAGGAGGACTCAGTTGGTATATTGGCCTTTAGGGGCTCAGGCAACATTCAGACCTGGGTTCTTCAGGCTCTGAAGAAATGGAAGGGGGTGCTGGCCTGTGTGATGGGCTCCGGGGCTGTCATGCCCCGCCCCTGCCCCCATCAGTGTCAGCTCACCTACTGGTTCCCTCCCAGCTACAAGCCAGCCCCCTTCTTCGTCCTGGATGAGATCGATGCTGCCCTGGATAACACCAACATTGGCAAGGTGGGTGCAAGGAAAGTGGGGCCCGGGAGGGAGGCCCCCAGGTCGGGGCTGGGTTTCAGGGAACAGCTCCTGAGTGCGCCCTAGCCATTCCTGCAGCCTGTCCTCTGTGCCTGGGAGGCTGGGCCCAGGGTCAGCCGCACTGTGCTAGTCAGTGGCCTCCTTTCAGCCTCTCTTCCCCCAACCCTCCACCCCCTACCCCACCCCACCTGCCTCTGGCTCTGACTGGATAAGACAGGGAGTGTTAGGGCTTCAGCCCTGCTAAGTGCTCCACGGCCCCTCCCACAGGTAGCAAATTACATCAAGGAGCAGTCGACTTGCAACTTCCAGGCCATCGTCATTTCTCTCAAGGAGGAGTTCTACACCAAGGCTGAGAGCCTCATTGGAGTCTACCCCGAGGTAGGGCGGGCCTGGCTCAGGAGCCGGCCCCACTCCCTGCCTGACTCCCCAGGGCAGGAAGGGAAGGCTGCAGTGGAGGGGCACAGGGGTGGGGGAGCATAGGGACTCAGGTCCTGAATGGCCATCTGGGCTTGTTGGAGCCCTGCCCTGGAGGCTGAGCCAGCTCAGCTGGGCAGGGCCATTGCATTTGGGGACAGGTGGAAAGGCGAGGCAGAGGCAGCCAGACAGCAGAGAAAAGGATGAGAGTGCAGAGATAGGCAGGAAAAGAAGGCACATGGGACTGAGTACATCCTCTCATACCCGGAGAACCATTGCCTGCGCTTTGGGCAGGTATGTAGGGAGGAGGGTTTGAGGCCCCACAATCCTGGGGCACTTGACCCCTCTTAATTCTCTCCTTACAATTTTATTTTTCTTTTTCTCCATCCTCCTTCAGCAAGGGGACTGTGTGATCAGCAAAGTCCTGACCTTCGACCTCACCAAGTACCCAGATGCCAACCCCAACCCCAATGAGCAGTAGCAGTAGTTCTGCCCTCCTGCCCTGTCTGGATCCCTAAGTTACGCCTCTCCCAGTCTCTGGATATTTGGCTCCCAACCTTCCCCTACCTCCTGTCCCTGTTTGGTAAGTCATGGGGTCTAGGCACTGCTATCAAGCATGAAGAGGAACAGAGGTGATGTTAGTTCTGGAGCAAAAATTCCTGAGCTTCAGGGAGCATCCTGGCCTCTGGAACGAGGTGCTGAGCTGAACTGAGCTGAACAGGGCCATCTGTCCATCCCCCCCTTCCGCCACCCTGGACCTTACCCCCTCACCCATAATCATGGATTCCTTGGGCCCCCTGCATTTTGCTTGTGTGTGGGTATGTACGTGTGTGTATATGTGTCCACATGTGCGCATGTGGGTGTGTTTGCAAAATAATAAAGATATTGGAGACCCATTTTAGAAGGAGCCTAGGCTGAATTTGATTCCAAGAGAGCTTAGTATGACAGCACCCCGGCGCTGGGCATAGTTATTCCAGACCTCAGGATTCAGGCAGTTACGTGAAACCACCCTCATTCACTCATTAATGTTTTCATTCATTTCGTGTGTTCATCAAATACATAACTGAACACGCTCTTTGTCAGACTCTATGCTAGGAATACAGAACTGAATCAGACATGATCTCTACCCTCCTACTAAGGAGATGCTAGTGGGTTCATGAGTTCCCGTGGTTAGCTGAATCATGTATAGGTGCTTTGAATTTGAGAAGAGGATGATCAGCTCCAGGCTTCCTGGAGGTCACATTTGAGCTGGACCTTGACAAGTTGGTAGGATTTGGTTGGGTGCTAGGAGCAGAGCCTGGGCTCTGGGGACAGTTCTAGTCCCATTTTTTTATCGCTTACTAGTTTGACACTGGGCAAGTCATTTGACCTTTCTGTGCCTGTTTCCTCAACTGTAAAATGGGGCTAACAGTATTTACCTACCTCATAGGATTTAATGGTGTCAAACTCCTCACTGGAGGCCTTATCCCTGCTTGGAGCCCACTAGGTGCCAACCCCTCAGAACACAAGCCTTCTCATGCCTTACCCCTGAGGGCTTCTGATCCCAGTTGTTAGGGACAGAAGGAGCCTCCAAATCTGGGAGATGCTGAATGCCCTGGTTATTGGGAAAGTTCCAGGGCATTGATGGGGTTTACCTGGTAAGTGGAGGACCTAAGGCACCCTATCGCTTCAATCATGTATGATAACTGGGTGCCTAAGCCCCAACCTGGGTTGTGAGGAAGTAGGGGGGAGGTAGCCTGGACAGCATCCTGGCTGAATGCGTGTAATGTTCCTTCTGGGAACTAACCGCATTAGTTGCAGGCACTGTGCAGAGGCAGTGCAGTCTGCTGCCATGAGGTCGGTCTTTGCTTGTTCATGTGTACTGTCAGACCATACATTTTTTCTTTTTAAAAGTTAAATCAGTTCTAATTACCCAAGTAATGCATGAATCCATTTTCTTTTTAAGAAATTAGATTGTTGCAAATAAAGCTAGCTTCATTCGACTACCATTCCCCCTCCCCCTCTCAATTGCTATAATGTCTGTTGTACATCCATCTTGACTTTGTTTTAAGACTTTTACATATGAGTTCATTGAAAATACTGTGTTTAATGCAGATGGTATATTGAATCATTCCGCAGTTTTCTTTCTTAGCAATGTTTTTGAGATCTATGCATGTTGCTAAATCTAGATGCAGTTCATCCTTAGTAATTGTTATGTAGATTGCCATGATGTGACTGCCACATTTTATTTACCCATTTCTCATGTGATAGACAGTAAGGCTCTTCTGTTTTTGCTGTTATAAGGATACTACGCAGGAGCATCATGTGCGCGTGTGTGAGAATGTACCTAGGGTTGATTCCTACAAGTTGAATTACAGAATCGTAGGTTATTTATATTTTTGTTTTTAATAGATACTTCCAAATTGCCTTTCTATACTGTTTACTCAGTATTTTTCTTGAGGTTGTCTTAGGTCTAATATCGTTATCTACTTCATTTCATCCTGAGTAGTGATAACCGTGAAACCATGGGTTTGGTGTGCTAATAAGTATGTATTTTCTAATACATATTAAAAGGGATAGCTATCAAAACAAAATAAATTTGTGTTCAACCACAGAAGTCACATACCACTAGGGGTATGTGTGCTGTAATTTGGGAAATGCTGGCATATGTGGAAGAGCACAACTGGGGAGTCACCCTGGTTCAAATACTAGCTGTAGAAACTTGAACCTGTTAGTTCACCTCCTTGAGCCTCAGTTTCCTCATGTAGGAAAGGAGATAATATACACCTACCTTGCAGCAGTGTAAGGAAGATGAAATATATCTGAAGCAATTTGGCTGGCATGTAGATTATCACAGGACTTTAAAGGTAGCGATTGCTGGGCTTCCCTGGTGGCGCAGTGGTTGAGAGTCTGCCTGCCAATGCAGGGGACACGGGTTTGAGCCCTGGTCTGGGAAGATCCCACATGCCGCGGAGCAACTGGGCCTGTGAGCCACAACTACTGAGCCTGCGCGTCTGGAGCCTGTGCACCGCGACAAGAGAGGCCGCGATAGTGAGAGGCCCGCGCACTGCGATGAAGAGTGGCCCCCGCTCGCTGCAACTAGAGAAAGCCCTCGCACAGAAGCGAGGACCCGACACAGCCAAAAATAAATAAATTAATGAATTAATTTTTTAAAAAGGTAGCGATTGCTCTTCTTCCCACTTTGCAGATGAGGAGACTGAGGCCCAGCAAGGTTAAATCACCCAGCTACCAGATAACAGTGAGGGTTTGAACCCACACCCTCCAATTCAGTCTTGAGCTTTCTCCCCTCTAAGGGTGGTTATCAACCTTACCTGCGAAGCTTTTTCCTTTTCTTTTTTTTTTTGGTTGCACCACGCAGCTAGCAGGATCTCAGTTCCCCGACCAGAGACTGAACCCAGGCCATGGTAGTGAAAGCCCGGAATCCTAACCACTAGGCCACCAGGGAACTCCCTCTTTTTCCTTTTTAAAAATCAAAGCAATATATACACCAGTTAGAAAATAAAATAGTGCAGAAGGGCTTATAATGAAAAGCAGCAGTTCCCTGCTGCACCCCCATGTCCAAAGGATGTGGAGCTCCTTGCTCTGGTCCCAGCCCTGGAAATCTTATTCAGTAGGTGTGGATGATAATCTGGGTAACTAATCCCTACCTCACGAGGTAGAAAGCATTATAGGAGATGCCTTAGGATAAGACCCTGGCACATAGGAATACAAGTGCTACAAAAGGTTTAAATCCTGAGGATCAGAGAGGTGAGATGACTTGTCTGAGATTCCACTGGTTCACTGCCAGAGCCTAGACTTCCACTGGGATCTCCTCTGTGCTTGCCCAGTGCCTTCCCTTGTGCCACACCACCTCCTATCATCACAAGGCAACACGTGCTCCGTGCAGGCTGTGCCCAGAGAAGAGCAGACGCCATGGTGTGTTTCCAAGAGCCAGCTGGATCTGAGTAGAATCCCTAGTGCTAGTTGGAGGACACTAGGTTGACTCCCTTATGTTCTGGACCTGGTAGCCTTAGTCTCGGGACACAAACATGAGTCAAATCTTTCTCCTTTCTTTGAGGAACTCACTGTCTAGTTGGGGAGGCAATTCATAAAGCAGTGTGATCAGTGCTCTGACAGGAGCATGGATAAAGGAGGGGCATCTAGCTTAGGTAGAGGTTCAGGGAAGACGTCCTCTAGTCTAGGAAGTGACACCTGAGCTGACTCTTGGGGGACTGGCAGGAATTAGCCAGTTGAGGAGGAAGTGGAAGGAGTTTCCAGGTAGTGGGAACAGTATGCACAAAGACCTGAAGGCAAGAAACATCCTAGCAATTCAGAAATACTGAAGCATAAGGTTTCCTGGGCTGGGGAAAAGCAGCAGGAAATGAAGCTAGAGAGGTAGTCAGGAGCCAGATTTGAAGAGGGTCGTAAGAGCCTGGCTACAGAGCAGATTTACCTTGTAGGACAGTGTGGTTCCCAAACTGTCTGTGCACCAGAAACACTTGGGGCATCCTGGGCCCCAACCTCTAAAAATTCAATTTCCATAACTGAAGTGGGGGCCTTAGGATCTGGAGTGCTTATAAAGGTCTGCACACAACTCCGGGGTGCAGCCAGGTTTGGGAATTGTGGGTTGGAGAAAGCAGGGGAGCCGTGGAATAGTTCTAAGCAGAGGAGACTCCAGATAAGATGTGATTTTAACAAACTCCTTTCTGGCCAGCCAGTGTGGAAATAGATTAGGTTAGATGCTCAAGCTGTATGCTCCCATGCCTGTAGTTTCCTTGTTGTTCAGTTCTCACACTGTTTTATATTTGCTTGTTTTGTCTCTGAATAAGCTGTAAGCACTCCAAGGATCAGCCTGGGGTTATCCTGCTACTGGTATATCCCCAGCAAAAAGCACAGTGCGTGACCCCAAACAGGCACCTAATAAACAGTTTTTGAATGAATGAATGCATGAATGAATGCATTTGTGAGGGAGAGAGGGGAGACAGATTAGTTAGGGAACAGTTGAAAATACTAGGCCCGCTCAAGGGCAAGGGCAGTGGGAATGGATTGGAGATGCGCTGTTAAAGGAAGATGATGAAGCAGACTTGGTGACTGATTATTGGATGTGGAGGGTGACTGAGAGGGTAGCATGAATACTCGTTAACAGCCAAGACTCCTACCCTATCTCAGTCATTCTCCTTCCTTATCCATCTGACTCAGAATCTCCTTCCAGCCTCCTCAGCAACTGGAATTCCTCAAGTTAGGTAAACATTCTCTGTGTGCTGTGTGGTCTCCCCCTCCCCCCGGCCATTGATTCATTCATCAAGTTCAATAAATCTTGGCTAAGCACCTCCTGTGCTTTTCCAAGCCAGGACTCTGACTCCCTCTTTCCTACCTCAGGTGTTTTTGGGGGCTTCCCCAGATAAGACTTATATCCCGTATACAGTAACCTAAAGGGAGATACCCAGATGTCAGACCTGTAAGGGAACTTACGGATTTTGTCTAACCCCTTCCTGAGGCTCTCAGAGGGGAGGGAACTTGCCCAAGGCCCCTCTGCTAGGAAGCGTTGGAGCCAGAACTGGAACCTAAGTTCCCTTTCCACATTGCCCCTCGAGCCTTGATTTCTCCCATTGCAGATCAGGACAGGGAGAGGAGGCCATGGAGAAGGTGGGACTTAGGTTGGCCTTGAAGGTCGATGTACTGGACAGCCCAAGAAGCAGCTTGCCAATTACACTGCCCCCTTCTGGAAGCCCTCAGCAGACCTGCCATGCCCACAGTCCCTTCTAAGGGGTTTCTTAAGCATGAGTTGCCATGTTCTGTACCATGTGACCTCACAGTCCTGACCACAGATGGTTAAGTTGGGGTAGTATCTTACTCAAGGACAGCCAGTCTCTAAGCTGGCCAGTGGCCTACTAGATGGACTGATGTAAGAACTCTGCCTCCTGGTGATGGGCTGTATCGGATGGCAAATATATGAAACAATCAGATGCTTTTTCAGGGAGGTTGAATGTGAGGCATTCAGAAGAAGTGAACAGTTCATTAGAATTTATCAAGGCAGGAGTGGTGGTGGATGAAGGGTGTCAGAAACCGAACAGTGAAAGCAAGGAGAAAGCTGCAGAAATAATGAGACGTATCATTAGAATGTGGGGCCACAGGTAGCAGAAGCCATGAAGCAGCAAGACAGTGGGTCAAAAGGACACAAGCCATGAAGCAATAGGAGCCACGGTGTAACAGTAGCCATGAGGAACAGAAATCATGAGACAAAACCCTGAATCTGTGAGATTCACGAAGCAGCGTACGGCTTGAACAGACAAGATCCATGAGGCAGCAGAAGCGATGAGACTGCAAGAGCCACAAGGTAGCTGCAACCGCGTGGCAGCAAGGCAACAGGAATCAAAGAGGCAGCGGGATAGACAAGGCAAGCATAAAGTACAGCACATAGAAGCCCTGGATTAATTGGAACTGAAGCCCCAGAAGCCAGGAAGCTGCAGGAGCCAGGAGGCCCAGAAGCTCTGAGGCCCTGAAGGCCATGGGCTAGGGAGGAGGGGAGCGGAGAAAAGGTAGTCAGTAGCAGTAGGAGGAGTATAAATACTGCCAGAAAGAAGTTGAGTCACCATTTTGGGAAGCACTAGAGAAGGGAGCAACAGATGCCTGCAGCTGAGGGGGTGACAAGATAAGCCAGGCACTAGAGCTGCTTTGGATCGTGAACCATTTTCAAGTTTCTGTTCTGTGAGGCTGCCTGTGTAGCTGTTTTTGTCTTCCTTATTTCCCTGTGAATGCTTCAATAAATCTCCATCACTAACCTGAGTGTGTCTGTTCCTTGTAATCTAAAAGAGGTTAACACCGTGGCGTGCACTTTAGATGGGTGAAGAGCAGGGCAGTAGGTCTTCCAGGTGGGTTTGAACCGAGACACAGAGGTGGGAATTTATTCATTCTTCTCTCATACCCTCACTGGCACAGGCACTTTTCAGTCATTTACTCATTGGCTTCTTTTTCTCATTCATTCGTCTGGTCATCGTTCATTTATTCACTTATTCATGTATAACTCATTCATTCACTTATTAACTTATTCATTCATGCATTAATATAAGCTCACTTGTTCTTTCCAGTACTCACTCGGTCATAACTTTTTCATCCATTTGTTCAGCAAGCATACATTGGGTTCCTGCTGCATGTCAGGCCCTGTGTTTGGTTCTGGAGATGAGATATACTCCCTGAACTCCAGGAAGTCACAGTTTACCTGGAGACTCAGATAAGTAAGCAGATAAGTGCACCAACTGTGACAAATGATCTAACAGAAGTCTAGATGAGGCAGAGTAGAGAATATAAGACCATCGGATTGTTCTTCCTGGGGTGGGGTGGGGTGGAGGGAGTAATCAGGAAAGCCCTTATGAGGAAGGGGATACTTGAACTGAGTCTTGAAGGAAGAGCTGCTGTTGACCGTGTAGAAATGGGGGAAAGAACATTCCAAGCAGAAGAGCTGCCTGAGCAAAATTACATAGAGTGTGAAAGCACATGGATTTTGGGGGGAGCAGTGGAAGAAATGGTGGAAGCCAGGGAGTCAAGCTTAGCTTTGATTCTATGGGCAATGGGAAGCCATAGAAGGGTTTGAAGCAGGGAAGTGAGAGTCAGATTGGTATTTTAGGAAGATCACTCTGATAGCTGCTCTGAAGGATGGTGGGGGCATGAAACATTGACCAGAATAACGTACTTGAAGAAACAACATGTAAGTGTCATAACTAGAGGCATGAATGAAGACTCGGGAGTCACCGAGGAGGAAGGAAGTTCTGCCAAGGGACTAAGGAAGACTTTTTGGAGGAGGTGGAATTTGAGCTGAGCCTTGAAGAATAAGGAAGATTCCAGCTAGTGGAGATAAGGAGTAATTTTTTTTTCCAAGCAAGGAGATGAGCATAAGCATGGCAAGCTTGGGCTAACGAATATTCCAGTTTGACTGCAGTAGAGCTGCATTTAAGGGAGAGGCAGGAAGGGAGACTGCAAGGTTTCTCAAAGATTTGTAGATTCTGATGCCATTAGGTCTGCGGGGACAAGGGAATTTGTGGGGAGGGAGTAAGTGGTGGGGAGGAGTGTCCTTTTTCTGTTTTTAAAAATTAATTTTAAATACACGTTCATTTTAAAATAGAAGTAATGCATGCACGTTGTTCAGAAAACAAATCAATAAACTCAAATTAGTACAAAAGGAAATGAAAAGGGTCTACTGACCCACACATCCCCACCACCGTTCTACCACCTTTAGTTATTAGCAGCCACTTTTAGTTATTTCTTCTGATTGTTATCTCCATATCTAAATACTATGCCATGTGATTTGTCTTTTATCAGTTTCAGGCATTACCCATTGATGTCCTGCTATGACAGATGAGGATTTAGATAATTTACACCAAGTTCAACTCTTGTCCTTCCTGCTCCTAATATAATTTAGTTTCTCTATTAGATACTTTTCTGAATTTAAGCAACATTGTGATTCCTTGTTCCATGAGACAATTTTTCTTGACCAGAATTTTGTTAGCTGAGAATATCTTTTTGCTTTCTTCCCCACAGTTCAACCTCTCAACTTCTGTCATCTGGTCTTTTATGTGTCAAAGTTGGTGACATTGAATTCTGTTCTGTAAACATGATAAAGGCTTTTTCTGTGTGTTTTGTCTACAGTTTAATAGTTTGATTCTAAAAGTTTAAAAGCAATATGCAGTTATTATATTAATATGACTAATTGTTCATTGCAGAGCCAATTATGTACTTTTTAAAAAATAAATCTATATTTTTTATTTTTGGTTGCACTGGGTCTTCGTTGCCGTGCGCGGGCTTTCTCTAGCTGTGGCGAGCGGGGGCTACTCTTTGTTGTGGTGCGCGGGCTTCTCATTGCGGTGGCTTCTCTTATTGAGGAGCACGGGCTTTAGGTGCACAGGCTTCAGTAGTTGTGGCTTGCAGGCCCTAGAGCGCAGGCTCAGTAGTTGTGGTGCGTGGGCTTAGTTGCTCCGCGGCATGTGGGATCTTCCCGGACCAGGGCTCAGACACGTGTCCCCTGCATTGGCAGGTGGATTCTTAACCACTGCACCACCAGGGAAGTCCCAATTATGTACTTTTATAATTTTTTCCTTGTAGCAGTTTTTCATTTTTCCTGAAGTTTCTAATTCTTTGTTTCTCTTTCACTATTTTACTTTTTCATATATTCCATTTTTTTCTTTCCCAAAATCTCTGTCACATTAAGTACATCAAGTCCACCCTCCCACCAAAAAAGAAAAAGACCTTCTTCTTGGAGCCCTCCATCTCCTTTCTCAAATCTGTACTCGTTGCTCTCTAGGCCTGATGCATGGCTGTCATTTTGAGACTTTCCTTCACAGCTTTCCTTGGTTATATCTACTATTTACTGGTTCTCAGGGTTTTTGTTTTGTTTATCTTTTCCATTGTTTTGATAGTATACATCCTCAAGTAACTTTCTCAAAAAGGTTGTGTAGGGGGTAGACTTCCTGGGTCTTTGCATATCTGAAAATATCCATATTCCATTCTTATACTTGGCAGAAGTTTGATTTGTTTGGAGTTTTTTTGTTTGTTTGTTTTTTGGGTTTTTTGGCCATGCAGCATGCAGGATCATAGTTCCCTGACCAGAGATCGAGCCCATGCCCCCTGCAGTGGAAGCGCAGAGTCTTAACCACTGGACCACCAGGGATGTCCCCTGAAGTTTGAGGTTCAACATCATTTTCCCGTAGAACTTTGAAGGCGTTGCTCCACTTTGCTCTAACATCCAATTCTGAGGATAAGAAGCCTAATATTAGTGTGAGTCTAATTGCTTTTACATAAATCTACCCATCTCTATTTCTTCTCTCCTGGGATCTCAGTGACATGAATGTTATATTTTTTCTTATAGTGTCGCAGGCCCCTGAGTCTCTGTTCACTTTTTGCCCAGTCTGTTTTCTCTCTGTTTTCTAGATTGGGTAATTTCTATTGTTCTATATTCAAGTTAACTGATTCTTTCCTCTGTCCCCTACATTTTGCTGTTAGCCCATCCATTGAGGTTTTTGTTTGGGTTATTGTATTTTTCAGTTCTAAGATTTCCATTTGATTCTTCTTTATATCTTCTATTTTTTTATTGACAGTTTCTGTTTTTCCACTTGTTTTAAGCATATTCCTAATTGTACATTGAGGCATTTTTATGATGGCTCCTTAAAAACCCTTGTCAGGTGATTTTTAACATCTCTGTCATCTTGGTGTTGGAGTCTATTGAGTGTCTTTTCTCATTCAAGTTGAGATTTTCTTGGTTCTTGGTAACATAAGTGATTTTCTATTGAAACCTGGGCACTTTGGGTATGGTGTTAAATACGAGGATTTTTTTTTAAAATAAATTTATTTATTTATTTATTTTTGGCTGCATTGGGTCTTCGTTGCTGCACTCAGGCTTTCTCTAGTTGTGGCGATCGGGGGCTACTCTTCATTGCGGGGCACAGGCTTCTCATTGCAGTGGCTTCTCTTGTTGCGGAGCACGGACTCTAGGCACACAGGCTTCAGTGGTTGTGGCGCGCGGGCTCAGTAGTTGTGGCTCGCGGGCTCTAGAGCACAGGCTTAGTAGTTTGTGGCGCATGGGCTTAGTTGCTCCGCGGCATGTGGAATCTTCCTGGACCAGGGATCGAACCCATGTCCCCTGCATTGGCAGGCAGATTCTCAACCATTGTGCCACCAGGGAAGTCTAATACGAGGATTATTTAATTGTCTTAGCTTGTCTCCTTAGACACTGTTCCAGCAGTGAAAGAGGGGACGCTGCCTTGTTACTACCAGATGGGCATGGAAGTCCAGGATCCTCACTCAATCTCTGTTCACACTCCAGAAGGAGGGTTTCCTCATGATTCTTGGGTGAGGGTGGTAGTTCTGGCTCCCCACACAGCCTTCTCTGACAACACCCCAGTGAGAAGGGGGAGGAGCTACTCTTTATAGCCAGCAAAGGTAGAAGTCTACGCTCCCCACTTGGCCTTTGCTGGTGGGGCCACAGTTTTTTCTGTGGTGTTTGGCTGGAGTAGAGTGGTTATTATCTAATTGCCATCTTCTCCAGCACCAAGTCTTGGCTGTGTGAGGCAAAAAGCAAACCAAGGGAACTCACTGCCATGTCACTCCTCTGCTACTGAGGTCCCCGGGAGGTTTGCCTTCTCTCCACCTCTCAGTCTTCTTATGTTTATATGTAATATCCCAGGATTTTAGCTGTACTTGGGGAGAAGAATAGGGAAAAGTACTTTTACTCCATCCCCCCCCACACACCTTTAAATAGTTATTTTTTTAAAACTGTATTCTTGGTGTTCTAAAATTTCCTAATTATGTGTTTAAGTTTGGGAATTTGTCATTCATTCTGATGGTCATTGGTTAGGTCCCTTCATTTTGAAGTTCTTTAACTCTGGGAATTCTCTTATATTATTTCTTTGATACATTCCTCTTATCTGTTTTTGTTTTTGTTATTGTTGTTCTCTCCTGGAACTCCTTAAAGTTGGATGTTAGGCCTTCTGAATTGATCTTTTGTATTTTTATCTGTTCTCTCAACTGCTGCCACACTTCCCCCCTCCCTCCCTCTCCCTTCCATTCCTAGTTCTCTCCCTCTCTCTTTTGTTTACTTTCTGGAAGAAGATTTAACTTTATTTTCCAACTCTTCTATTAACATTCCTTTTCATTTTGCCAATCACATTTTAAATTTTCCAAATATCCATTCGTGTTATCTTTTCCTTTCTTATAGCATCCTGTTCTTGTTTAATGGATGCACTAATATCTTGAATCTTTCTGAGAATAATAGAGGTATTTTTATATTTCATTGTGTTCTTCGAAATATTTATTTCCTTTGGGATTTGTTTTCCCCCATTTGCATATTTTGATCTTTTTCAGTGTGTAGTCTTTTCTCAAATACCCGGTGATCTATAGTTGTTTACTCATATTTAAGAATGTAGCAAAAAAATTTGATTGGAAGCTCTGTATATGGGGTACAGAGCTAGGTGACTGGTGGCTTACCTTTAGGATGATTAGAGAATAGCTGACTACTATGCTGCGCCAAAATGCAAAGATCTTTTCTCCAAGGTTGTTCAGTTTCCTTAGATAAGAAACTTCTGGTTTTGCCTAATGGGTAGACACCTGGCTGCTGTGAATTGTACACAGGGTGGTGGGTTAACAGTTTGATATACAGCCTTCCAATTAATCTCCCTGTTTTCAGCCCCACATCTCACTCCCACTCTATACCATACCTGGCATTGTTAAGACCCAAGACACTCCAGGCTTCTGCAGAGAAAGATCAACTCCTTCCTCAGTGGCATCACCTCCATGCATACTCCAGGCTGTGGCTTCCTCCACCGTGCTTCATCAGTCACCATTTCTCCATTTACTTCCTATCTTCCAGACATTTGTTGGAATCTCTCTTTTGCTGATGGACCTGCTCCTGATGGACATTCTCTTCATCATTGTGTTTTTATACTTTGTTAAAATTCCTTTACTCTCATTTTAGCAAGGTTTCAGGTGGGAGTGGAGATAAGCATGTGGTAAGTCTACTATCCTGTCCTGGAAATCGACTAGTCTACTTATAACTGCTTATTTTTTACTTTTCTGATAATAATCTTCATATCTCTAAATAATATACAATTTTTTCTATTGATCAACTTATCACTTTCAGACATTATCTGTTGACTTCCTTCTATTAATACCACCCAACTGCCTTCCTCCAATGCCCCAATATAAACATATCACTAGTTATATATCCTCTATTTCTTACCTTTGTACCTTTAAGTAATAGACTTATAGTCCCTCTTTCAGTCTCTCAACTTCTGTCATTTATACTTTTACCTTTATACTAACAAGATTAATAATATTTACATTCTGTTCTATAACCAAAATTAAGGCATCCATACTTTGCTGACAGGTCATTCTAAAGGCTTAAAGTCAATAAAGTGTTTATGTTATTACGATTATGTAAATGTTGTTCCTAATGCTCCAATCAGTGTACAAGGATTACATTTCTTTTCTTATACAATTTTTTTCCTGGAGTTTCTAATTGCCTTTCTCTTTTCCTTGCGTTGTCTGACTTTATCTCCTTCTTAAGTTGTTCCAAATTCTTAAGGAAAGTATAAAATCGTTTGAATCCCCTTTTTTCCCAGATACCTCCCTCCTGGAGCCCTCCGTCTTCCTGCTCCAATTTGGACTGATTGCTCTATAGGCCTGCAGCACAACTGTCATCCTGGGACGTCCCTTCATTACTCTTCTGGGTTGGACCCAATCTTTCCTGGACCCCATATCTTCCTCTTTCTTAGTTTACTCCTTTGTAGTGGACTTTGTAGTTGTTCTCCAACATCCATTCTTCTCCTCCCCCATTGTACAACAACTATGCAATTTGAGTGGGACTGACCCCATTGCCAGCTCTAGGTATAGAACTTTATGGATAAGCTCTCTCTCCCCTTTGCCACAGTGATGATTGGTTCAGAGATGATCCAGTCACACTGAAGCTTTTGTTCAGTTTTTGAGGGGAGAGGTAGCCTGTCTTCCCTTGGACATGAACAAAGAAGCATGTAGCCTGGTTGCTGCTGTTAACCATCTTGTGAACATGTGGAAGGCCTACCTGAGGATGGAGCTGACAAATGGAGAAGGCACAGCCAAGAGAATTACAGGGAAATGGAAGCATATTCCTGATCATACCAGGCCTCAAGTCTTCCCTGCCTATGGACTTGTCGGTTAAGCGAGCCAATAAATTGCTTGTGTTATTTAAACCAGTTTGAGTTGGGTTTTATATCACCTGCACCAGAAAGCATTATAACTTATACTTGTTGGTCTCACCCTTCAGAGAAGGAATGAGTGCATTTTTTGGTTATATGAGGCACTACATTGTGAAAGCATTTTTTTAGAGTAAGTCTGGTAAGAAGGGTATATGTGGATGTTGGACAACCAAAGGAGTGAACTCTGTTGGCTTCCTAGTATCTAAATCTCCAGCCTGTTTGGGGGGATCCCCCATCGTGTGAGTCTCGGTGGAAGGCAGGCCCCCACTTCCTCTATGGAAACCGAAGGTGTTCAGATTTCCTTTCCCTGCCCACCAGGCAGCAAGGGCTGAATACTCTGTTCATGGCTTTGAATCCAGAGTAAGCAACACTAAGGAGACAGAAATATACAAGATTAACAGGTGGATGATAGATTAGGAGAATATATTTGCAATGAGCAAAACTGACAAAAGATTAATAACTAGAGAAAGAAGATAGTAAACTCAATAGGAAAATAGGCAAAGGATATGAATAGTAATTAACAGAAGGAGAAACTTGAATTTACACAAGAGGAAACTTGAATATATTAAAAGATTTTCAACTCTGTGAATAATTAAAGAAATGAAAACTAAAATAACATTGAGAAATCAATAAAAGGATGGCAACATGCAGAAAGTCAGATATTATCGAGTCCTGATGAGGATGTGAGGAAAAGGAAACGTGTGGGTGGGAGTGTAAACTGGTACAGGTATTCCAGAGACTAAGCTGGCAGTACCTCCTGAAATTCAGTAGGTGTATACCCTATGACCCAGCAGTGGCACTCCTGGGTATATATTCCAGAGAATTCTTACACAGGTCATTAAGGAAATATAGTTGAGGTGGTTTGTTGCAGCACTGTTTGTGATAGAGAAGAATTGGAAGCAGCCCAGGTGACCATCACGTGGGACTGGATAAGCAAACTGATATATTCATAAGATGGAATATATAAAACAATAAAAAGAAAACAGCTAAATTTACATATGGTCACATAGGTAGGTCTCCAAATCCTAGTGTTGAATGGAAAAGGTGCAAAAGAGAATGAGATTTACAGCATAATACCATCTGTGTAAATGTAAAACAACACTGTATAATATGATGGCTGTGCATATATCTAAGGAGATCTGTGGAAGATGGATTGGAAGTGTATATACATGACATACACTGGAGTTGTTCACTGAGGTGGGCAGGAGAGTGGGAGTTGGGGTGGGGTGGGGACTGACAGGGAAAAATAATACTACAATGAAATCAAGCAAAAAGGGGGCCTTGAATGGACTGATGAAAATAATGTGCCATGGACTGAAGAGCATGATTAACACAATGCTGAAGGTGACCACAAGTAAATGAGAACAGACAGAAAGAGGATTAGAGTTCATCTTCAGTGGCATGTGATGCTAGGGGTAATGTCCAGGGGTCACAGCAGTGGGGCTAGCAGTGCCAGTAGCAGCATTCAAACCCAGCTGTCCCCCCAGCGTGGCCTTAGTTGTGGCTTCTCCTGCCCGATTCTCCAGACTTCTGTGAGCTACAATAATGACCTTGCAATAAATCCCTTCTCTGCTCTAGTTAACTAGAGTCAGTTTCTCTTACTTGCATCCAACAATCCTGACTGATACGTCACATATTTTGTTGGAGAACATCCTCAAGTAACTTCCTAAGAAGGTAAGTTTTAGGGTCTTTGCATGTCTGAATATGTACCATTATTTTACCTTTATATTTGAATGATAGTTTGTCTTTACAATTCTACGTTAAAAATAATTTTCCTCTGAATGTTGCACATATTGCTTTTAGCATGTAGTGTTGCTGATTAGAAGTCGGGTTCTAATTTTTTGTTGGCGACCTGTTTTCCCTACCTCTGGAAGCTTACATGTTTTTCCCTTCATACTTAAGTGTTTTGAAATATCACAATGATGAGCCCAAAAGTGTGTTTTTTCCCCATCTGTTTTACTGGGCACCTGGTGGTTGGGCCTTTTCAATCTGAAGACTCAGGTCCGCCTCCTCTAAGAAATCATTCTTTTATTTCTTTGAAAATTTTCTCTCCTCTATTTTCTCTGTTCCCTTTCTAGACCTCTTGTTAGTTGGATTTTGACCTCCTGGGTGATGGTCTTTTTATTTTCTCTCATATTTTCCATATCTGCTTTTTTGTTCTGCATTCTGGGACATTTTCTTGACTTTATCTTCTATTGAAGATTTTTATTTTTGGCAGTCATTTAAAATTTCTAAGCACTCTTTCTTATTCTCCAAAGATGCCTTTTTCATAGCATCATTTTGTTTTGTTTTGTTTTGTTTTTTAATGGATGCAATATCTTCTCTGTATGTGTGCTTAATAGAACTTTACTGGAGTCTTGGGGATAACAGATGATAATTACCAGGCCAGAAAGGAAAACTGTAAATGGATACCAGATATTACCTCTCCACAAGAATGTCACCCACGCTCCTCTGAAAGGGACCGCTTATTGGCTGTCCCTCTCTTTAGCCCCCTAGCCTGATATCATGTGTGGGAAAGATTATTATCCACCAACTGGAAGGTTTTTGGCCATATGCTCCCTACCTGGAGGCCAGAACTCCAGCTCCCACCTTGACATCAGAGAGAGGAGGTCACTGTTCTGTTCCCCACTCCCAGGCCAACTGTATTTCCTGCACCAGCACGACACTGCCCATATCCATTTTCTTTCTGGGATATTCTCACACCTACTTCCCACAGTGGTGACCTGGTCCCTGTGTCCTACACAAGGCCATCACAGTAGTCATCAGCACATTTCATAGGGTGGATTGTCTTTAATGTTAAATCGCAATATATGTTGTGGAAACAATAACCCAGACTAGTTCCTTTTTACAGTCCGTCCTCCAATAGGAGCCGACAGCAATCCAAGCCTGCACATTTTTTTCTTTTTTTTTTTCTTGCGGTACGTGGGCCTCTCACCGTTGTGGCCCCTCCCGTTGCGGAGCACAGGCTCCGGATGCGCAGGCCCAGCGGCCACGGCCCACGGGCCCAGCCGCTCCATGGCACGTGGCATCTTCCCAGACCAGGGCACGAACCCGCGTCCCCCGCACCGGCAGGCGGACTCCCAACCACTGCGCCACCAGGGAAGCCCCTGCACATTTTTTGATGGTCCAAACTGCGTATCTTCTGTGAGCAAAAACCTGGGCAAAAATATGCACGCACATCTCTCGGGAACAAGAAATAATTTTCAGGGACAGTTCAGTCCAAGCCCATGAGTAGGACAAAAAAAAAAAAAAAGAAAGAAAGAAAAACGAACTCAGTAGAAGCATAATACTGTTGTAGTACACCCAAATTATGTCACTGCTCAGAACGTTTAACATTTGTATCACAGTAGGTAACATTTGCTGAGTGCTTACTCTGAACCAGGCACTTGGATTACCTTCATTTCCTAAAGAAGGAAAGTGAGGCTCCCAGGGGTCAATTGCCCAGGGTCACAAGGCCAATAAAACGGCAGACAGGAAATTGCACCAGGTTGACTAACCCCAGTCAACCCATGTAACTGCTACACAGTGCTGTACTGGTTTCCAGCAGCCACATTCAGGTTAATAGTGATGGCACAATTTTCTGTAAGATCAGTGGGTGGATACCTGAGATTCCTTAGTCCAATAAAGACCCAATTCTGGTTAGTTTGCTTCTAAGGTGAATGGATGTCCTTTTCTCTGGAAACAGAAAACTGCCACCAGTTTTTATTTTTAAAATGTTTTCCTTTCATAGAAACCATAGCACTTTATTTCTAAGTTTTTACTTTTCATCAAAGTAAGACTTGCACATAGTTGAAAAATAAAAAAGTTCTAAAGAGCTCATAATAAACCCCAGCAATATCCTGTCCCGCTCCTTCCCACTGCAAGTCCTGCTCCCTAGAGGCAAGAACTTTATTTTGCGTCTTTGGCTTTTTCTTCCGTCACTTACTACTCCAAAACCCCCTTCTCCCTTGCCATCTCCCACTCAGAGGCTGAAGAGCCAGATACTTTCTTAGCCCCCCTTGCAGCTAGAGATGGCTATGGGTTCCAGTTATGGCCCTGAGATGTTTGCTGGGGCCTTCTGAAAGGCTTTTGTTTTCCTGAGACACATATCTGACAACGTCCCCTTCCTTCCTCTTTCTGCCTTGAATATAGCTGTGCTGCCTGGAGCTGTGACAGAAATCTTGTGATCATGAGGGGATGAACATGAGGATGTAGACTCCACACATTAAGGAAGAAAAAGTTAGAAAGAGCCTGGATCCTTGATGGCATCATTGAGCAGCTGAACGCACGCCACACTTTTGTAAATAATAAGTTAACTTCCTGAAAAATAAATAAATAAACTAATGAATAAATAATGCTATATGTGTTGAAGCCACTGTCGGTTGGGTTTTTTGTTACTTGTAGCTGAAAGGATTTTTCACTGAAGGACCACCATGTTTCTCTATTATGTGCTTATGCTACTATTTCTTAACTTAGCAATTGGAGACATTATCTCTTGACAGCTCTTATGGTAGAAGAAGACTTTATCCCCCTCCACACACACATCCCTCTTTTCCCTCCCTTCACTCTTCCAACATGTTTATATCCCAATTCCTAGCAAATCAGTAGTTGCAACCGAGCCAAGAAATGTACTATAATTACCTGGATTTGGGGGGGGGGGCGTTGGCCTTTTTTGAGGTGTGTTCCTGAATTTAATAATTGCTTGGGTTTTTTTTTTCCACTTGAAACGTGCCCAGCCTTAGCTTTTACCGTTTGTTTCATCAGTTCGTTCATAAACCTATCAGCATATTTCCCCACAAGTGTTCAAACCTCTCAGCCCATTGATTTAAGACGAAATCAATAAAAAGTTGATTGGTTGGGAGCCTGTGGAAGGCGTAGGGGTTTGTCAAGTCTGCTATTAAATTTCCCCTTAAGGTGACTGGGTGGGGACCATCTTCTGGAGGATCTCTATGTCCAGAAAGTGGAGGCTTTGCTCTGGGACTGTTTGATTTCTTCGGGGGAACTCTCTGTATTCTGCTTGAGTATAGATGTTTGGCTCTTGTGGTTTCTACCCACGAGCACAGGGAAGGTTAGAGGGAGGGTGGGGGAGTCAACTGTTCCAACACGTACTTTCAATTCTCCCCCTGCCTGGGGCTCTACGCTTCACTCCACTGTCGGATACCTTTTCTGCACCAGAGCCGCCTCGCCAGAATTTTGCAGGATAGACCAGTGCTCTTCTCATGGATCCCCTCCCATGTGTGGACTGTGCCTCGCCTTCCCCTGCTGTGCTTTCTCAGTACCACCCCTCCAGTCCCTTTCTGCTTGCCAGAAACTTGCTAAAATCTCTCCCTGATTGATGGAAACTTCTCCAGTTTTCTTTGGAGATGTGGGTTTATACACGTGATTCCTTTACTCTTATTTTATGACGTCTCAGGAGTTAGAGGAGACAGACGTGTTCCACCTTCTTGAATGGAAGTTAGAATCTGAATTTTTAACTGCCCTAGATTGTCTGAATATGCCCCAAGTGTGTAGACCAACATTTGTGAACCACAATGAAAAGAGCCTGGGTTTGGGAATCTGGTGGATTTGAGTTTGAATTCTGACTCTCTGATCTCCTTACTCAAGTCACATCCGTGAGCCTCAACTTTCTCCTCTACAAAATGGGAATAATAATGTTTATCTGATAGAATTCTGGGAAGGTTTTCTTAGCTACAGTATGTAAAGCATCCAACACAGGGCTTGGCAGACAGTAGGTGCTCAAAAATGGGAGTGACTACTTTTTAACGGGAGCCAGTGGGAAATGTAATTGGAAGGATTTGAATCAGGTTCCAGGAGGGCCTCAGACACCAGAACTTAATCTTGTGACACCGAGGAGCCCTGGCAGGCTTGTGAGCAGGTGAGTGATTTGATCCCAAAGAATTCGTCAGATTGTTCCCTCAGTCTGATGTGGGGAGGGAGGAAGAAGCCATTGGCCCAGCAGCTCTTGGGTTAAAATCTTTGTCTGCATCTGAGTTATTTGTAACCCGTTGTCATAGCAACAAGTTTGGCAAGCGAGCTGGTGCTGCAAGCTCCTGACAGTAGGGAGAAGACGGAAGGTTTGGAAGGAGGGGGTCGTCTGTGACCAGCGCCTCGCTTTCCTCTGATTTGTCTGAAGCTTTCAGCTGGAGAAGAGGGCGAGCATCCTCCAGGGAGAATCACTGGATGTTGGAGACTCTCTTGCCCAATCTCCTGATATTCCAGATGTGAAAATAGGCCCAGAGAGGTCCAGCAGCTGCTCAAGGCCACACAGTAAGTCAGGGACGGAGACAGGACTAGACTTTTTAAAAAAGGACTCAGGGTCATAGAACTGAAGCATAACAAACCTGGTGAGGACCTCTGAAAACATTTCATCCACCTCTCCACAAACACACATATGTTTTTATCATCGTTGTTGTTCATATGGAAAACCTGGGACCCAATGGGTTAGAACTGACCCAGGCTCACACGGCAACTCGGGTGACGACTTGAGATCAGAACCCAGAGGCTTTGGTCTAGGTATTTCCTGAGGAAGTAGCAGTCTGGGGTTCACCGTTCAGAGAAGTCCCTTGCTCCTGACTGTCAAGATACGGCCTCCCAGGGTAAGAGTGATTTGACTGCCTTGGCCTTTGACGCTCTCAAATCCAACACACATGTCTTCAGGTCACATATCCCTTCCCCACACACCTCCTTCTTCTGTAAGTAGGTGCCTCCCACCGGCAATGGCAATGCTGTCGCACAAATGGCAGCCCAGACCCACCTCACCGTGGATCAAACACACCTGCCCCACATCTCCCCCTCCAAATCACCCACAGGGCTCGGCACCTCCTGGACATTCTTTTATGTGATTCACTCCTCACAATGATCATTCTCTGTCTCTCAGTTTAGCAGGTGGGACCCTAAAGGACCAGAGGAAGATAAAGCGACTGGCTCAAGGACACACGGTGAGCCTTAGTCTGAATCCTTCCTCCTCCAGAAAGGTGTTTCTGCCCCTGCTATCCCACGCTGAATTCTCAGCCCTCAGAGTTCCTCCCACCATGATCTCAATCACTCCCTGGCACATGTGCTATATGTTTCCTCTGTATTCTCTGCTTTACGTGCAGCCCAAATTCCCCTTCTCTCCTCAAAGCCAATCCCTCACCAAGTCCTGCTGATTCTCCTTTCTGTCTCCCAAATACTCCACCCTCTTTCCTCATCCTCTGCCACTGACCTGCTCCAGACTCAGCACCTCTCACCTGAATGACCCCAAGTCTACTCCCCGGCTCCCTGCTTCCAGACTGGCTGCCTTTAACCTACTATTCTGGGCACCAGCAGGGAGACCACATTGGTTTAGAAGTCAACACGTCACTTCCTTCTGTGACACCCCAACCCCCCACAAGGATAAAATTCTAGATCCTTGTTGGGCAGTTAAAGCCACCCACAGTTCTGGCCCCTGCCAAGCCTCTCGAGCCTCATCTCTTGCCACCCTGGCCTCACACACTGTGCTCTGGCCACTGAACTGACTACATGTGGGCCCTTCAATGTACCAGGCTCTCCCTTCGGTGTCTGTGCAATGTCTCCCGCATGGAAGGCCCTTCACAATGACTCCCCAAACCTAATGAACTCACCTCAAGTGTCACTTCATCCAAGCCGCCTTCCTTGATTCCCAAGCAGGACTGGATCCTGTTCTCTGGGCTCCCACAGCCCCCAGAGCTCCACTCTGCCCTGCCCTTTGTGGAATTGATGTCTGGGGTTCTCTCTCCTACATATGGGAAGCTCCGAGAGGGCAGCTGACTCTGTCTCCAGCAAAGCCCAGCACCTGTCTGGTCCTAGAGGAAGGGTCAGCGAATATTCATCGCATGCATTCAGGTGCGTGAATGGTTGAATGACGAATGAAATTTGGGTTCAGCTCCGTGGTTGTGCACTCCTGCCCAAAAGTTTTGGGCTTGCATGAAGTCCCTCTTTTCTGGCAGGTTCCTCTCAGCTCCAGGGCGTGGTTGCTCCGGGAGGGGGCGTGGCTTGGTTCACCAGCTGACGACGCAGGGTGAGGCAAACCAGCCAAGTGAGCAGGGAGGTGAGGTGTGGTGGGAGAGAGGGGGTGTGGTGCGGATAGAAGGTGAGGGCGCCCACCGAGGTAGGCGCTATTATTTCCCCTCCCCCTTATAGGTAAATAAAGTGAGGCACAGGGAGACTTCGATGACTTGCCAAAGCCACACAGCTAAGTACAGCAATGGTGAGACTCCAACTCTGGTCAACTCCAAGTCACTTCCACATTGTCCCCGACATCCCCTTTAGACAACAGATTTGCGGTAGTTAATGGTGGAGTCATGCCTCGAACCGGTGTCTTAGAGAAGAAATTGTCAAGGCAGGAGAGAGAGAAGAAATCATATCCTGAACACCTACTTGTGACCTTGTGCTGTGGTGACACCAAGACGTATCGAGGCGGGGTCGGGGGGTGGGTGTTGGAACGTGAACGTTTATTGAGCTTCTATTACTTGCTGGGTCTCACTATACATAATCTCTTAACAGTCACAGCAGCCGCTTTATGTGAAAACTTAATATCCTGGTTCATCTCTGAAGAACTTGAGGCTCCTAGACAGGAAGTGACTTACAGAAGTTTAGACACCTAATCAGCAGCAAGGGCAGGACTTGCATAGGAGTGTCAGGCTTCACAATGAAAGGGGATGAGGAAAGTTCAGAAACGAAGTGGATCATGGCTTCAGCAAGGGGCTGGGAAGAAGAGTGGCTGGGTTGAGAGAGGCCTGGCCGATAGGAGGGACTGGTGGGGGCTGTGCTTTGAAAGAAAGGGTGGAGTGTGGCCTTGGAGAGTCCGGAGCTAGAAAGCCGGACCCAGACTGGGCACTTTCCATTAAAAAATATATATTTTTTATGCTTCTATTAAAATATATATATATATATATATATATATATATATATATATATATATATATATATACATTCTCTCTCTTTCTCTCTCACCCTCTGCTCAGAAGTCCGCAAATAACAGAATAAACGCCCCTCCCTCCAACAGTAATACATGTTCATTGATGAAAATTTGGGGAAAAAAACACATCCTACTGCCCAGAGAAAACCAATGTTAGCATCTTGGTGCATTTAGGCTGTATTCTAGGCCTAAAAAACATATTTGAGATCAGGCTGTATAGTCAATTATATGTTGCCATTTTTACATAAGCATTTCCCCATTAAAAGTCTTTATAAACATCATTCAAATGGCCGCACGATATTCCATTGAGTGGGTATACTTATGGAACTCCTTTCTGCATGGGTTTTGGCATTCCTTTTATTACTTTTCTTTCCTCCTTTAGAACTGTTTGGCCAGATTTTAGGTTTGATTTTCTCTGTGTCTTATTTTGAGAGATAGCATAAGAGAGATCGTTGTCTTGTTTTGTTTTGTTAACATGTTTATTGGAGTATAATTGCTTTACAACGGTGTGTTAATTTCTGCTTTATAACAAAGTGAATCAGCTATACATGTACATATATCCCCATATCCCCTCCCTCTTTCATCTCCCTCCCACCCTCCCTAGCCCACCCCTCTAGGTGGTCACAAAGGACCGAGCTGAGAGAGATCATTGTTTGAATGCAGTTAGGAAAAGCAAGGTAGGCTTGTTGGAAACAGTATTTGAGGGGAAGTTAGGATTATGTTAAACACGCACAGGATAAAACCTTCAAATGACACATGAAGGTACACGGTGAAAAATAAGTCTCTTTCTCACCCCACCCTCAGTTCCCCAGTTCTCTACTGAGGATCTCCACTGTTAGCACTTCCCTGTGTGTCCTTTGTGTGCATAGCTGTGTTTCTATTTTTTAACAGCTTTATTGAGATATCATTTACACACTAGACAATTAATCCATTTAGAGTGTATAATTCAATGACTTTTAGTATATCCAGAGTTGTATAACCATCACCACAATCAATTTTAGAATATTTTCCTTACTCCCCCCAAAAAACCTGTACCCATTTGCTGTCACCCCCAAAGCCCCCATCTCCCCTTCCCTAGGAAACCACTGTCTGTCTCTGTGGACTTTCCTATTCTGAACGTTTCCTATAGATGTGATCATACAGTATGTGACCTTCTGCAACTAACGTCTTTCACTTAGCATAATGTTTACCAGGTTCATCCGTGTTGTAGTATGTATCAATACTTCATTCCTTCTTTTATATATAGACTTTATTTTTTTGAACAGTTTTAGGTTTACACAAAAACTGGATGGAAAGTGCAGAGAGTTTCCATATACCTCCCTCACCCAACTCAGTTTCCCCTATTATTAACATCTTGCATTAGTGTGGTACATTTGTTACGACTGATGAACCAATAATGATACGTTGTTATTTTTTCTCTTTTTTCAGCTTTATTGAGATATAATTGACTGATACATTATTATTAACTAAGGTCCATAGTTTACATTAAGGCTCACCATTTGTGGGTTCTGACAAATACATAATGACATGTATCCACCACTACAGTGTCATACAGAGTAGTTTCCCTAAAAATCCCCTGTTCCACCCATTCACCCCTTCCTTCCTCTCCCTGAAGCCCTGGAAACCACTGATCTCTTTACTGTCTCCATCCTTTTGCCTTTTCCAGAGCGTCATATAGTTGGAACCATACAATGTGTAATCTTTTCACATTGGCTTTTTTCCCTCAGTAATATGTGTTTGAGGTTCCTCTGTGTCTAGTCATGGCTTGATAGCCCACTTCTTTAGATCGCAGAATAATATTTCATTGTCTGGATGTACCACAATTTATTTATTCACTCACATACTAAAGGATATTTTGCTTGCTTCCAAGTTTTGGCAAAGATGAATGAAGTTGCTATAAACATTCGTGTGCAAGATTTTGTGTGGACATGTTTTCAACTCATTTGGGTAAATACCAAGAAGCATGATTGCTGGCTTGTACGGCAAGAGTATGTTTAGTTTTGTAAGAAACTGCCCAACTGTCTTGCAAAGTGGCTGTACTATATTGCATTCCCACCTGCAACGAATGAGAGTTCCTGTCGCTCCACCTCCTCACCAGCATTTGGTGGTGTCAGTGTTCTGGATTCTGGCCATTCTCATAGGTCTGTGGTGGTATCTTATTGTTGTTTTCATTTGCATTTCCCTAATGACATAGATGTTGAACATCTTCTCATGTGCTTATTTGCCATCTGTATATCTTCTTTGGTGAGGTGTCTGTTGAGACCTTGTACCCATTTTTAAATTGGATTTTTTTGGGGGGTGGTTTAAGAGTCCTTTATATATTCTGATTACCAGCCTTTCACCAGATATGTGTTTTGCAAATATTTTCACCTATTCTCTGGCTTTTCTTTTCATTCTTTTTAAGTGTCTTCCACTGATAATGAAGCCCAGTTTATCGATTTTTTCTTCCATGGGTTGTGCTTTGGGTATTGTTTTTAGTCATTGCCAAACTCAAGGTTACATAGATTTTCCCTCTATGTTCTCTTCTAGGAATTTTATAGTTTTGCATCTTACACATAGGCCTATGATCCATTTTGAGTTAATTTTTGTGAGGGGTGTAAGGTCTTTGTCTAGATTAATGTTTTTGCATGTGGATGTCCAGTTGTTTCAGCACCATTTGTTGAAAAGACTATCCTTTCTCCGTTGAATTGCCTTTACTCCTTGTCAAAGACTAGTTGACTATGTTTGTGTGGATCTATTTCTAAGGTTTCTATTCTGTTCCATTTATCTATTTGTCTATTATTTCAGCAATACCACATTTGTCTCGATTACTGGAGCTTTATAGTAAGTCTCAAAGTCAGGTAGTGTCAGTCCTCAGACTTTCTTTTTCTCCTTCAATATTGTGTTGGTTATTCTGGGTCTCTTGCACTTACAGATAAACTTTAGAATTAGTTTGTCGATATCCACAAAATAAGTTGGTGGGATTTTGCTTGGTATTGCATTGAATCTATAGATCCAGTCAGGAAGAACGGACATCTTGGCAATATGTCTTCCTATCCATGTACATGGAATATGTCTCCATTTATCTTCTTTGATTTCTTTTATCAGAGTTTTATAGTTTTCCTTATATAGATCTTGTACGTATTTTGTTAAATTTATACCTAAATATTTAGTTTTTTGGTGCTAATATAACTGGTATTGGGTTTTTTATTTAAGATTCCAATTGTTCATTGCTGGTATATATGAAAACAATTGACTTTTGTATATTAATCTTGTATCCTGCAACCTTGCTGTAATTGTTTATTAGTTCCAGCCATCTTTTTGTTGATTCTTTGTGATTTTCTACATAGATAATTATGTCATCTGTGAACAAAGACAGTTTTATTTCTTCCTTCCTAATCTGTATACCTTTTAATTTCTTGTCTTGCCTATTGCATTAGCAAGGACTTCCAGTGTGAGGTTGAAAAGGAGTAATGAGAGCAGACATCCTTGCCTTGTTCCTGATCTTAGTGGGAAAATATCTAATTTCTCACCACTAAGTATGATACTAGCTCTAGGTTTTTTGTAAATGTTTTTTAACTGTGTTTTTTAAATTAGGATTTTTTCTATTAAATTTTTATTTAGATAATTTCAGACTTACAGAAGAGTTCCAAGAATAGTACAGAGAACTGCTGTATACTCTTAATCCAGATTCCTCAAATCGGGACTTCCTTGGTGGCTCAGTGGTTAAAAATCTGCTTGCCAATGCACGGAACAGGGGTTCGAACCCTGGTCCAGGAAGATCCCACATGCCACAGAGCAACTAAGCCTGTGCACAACTACTGAGCCTGCGCTCTAGAGCCCGCGAGCCACAACTGCTGAGCCCACGTGCCACAGCTACTGAAGCCCTCGTGCCTAGACCCCATGCTCTGCAAAAAGAGAAGCCACTGCAATGAGAAGCCCACGCACCTCAATGAAGAGCAGCCCCCGTTTGCCACAACTACAAAAAGCCCGCGCACAGCAACAAGGACCCAATGCAGCCATAAATAAATAAATTTATTTTTTAAAAAAAAACAGATTCCTCAAATGTTAACATTTTACTACACTTATCTTACTCTATTTCTCCCTCTGTCTCATATATATATTTTTTTCCTGTGAACTAATTCATAGTCAGTTGCAGACGTAATGCCCCTTTACTCCTAAATACTTCAATGTGTTTTTCCTAAAACAAGAAATTATCTTACATAAACACAGAGCAATCATCAAAATCAGGAAATTCACATTGATACAATACTATTATAATTATACTCTACAGAACTTATTTGGAGCTCACCAGTTTCCTCAACAGTGTCCTTTATAGCAAAAGAAAACTGAACCATGTGCATTCAGTTGTCATATCTCTTTAGTTCCCTTCGGTAGGGAAGAGTTCTTCAGTCTTTGTGTCTTCTGACACTGACATTTTTGAAGAGTGCAGGCTAGTTATTTTTAGACTATCCCTCAATTTGGTTTTTTCTGATGTTCCCTCATGATTAGATTTTACTTTGGTAGGAATATCACAGAAAGGATGCTGTGTCCTTTTCAGTGCATCATATCAGGAGGCACATGATGACTATTTGTGTTTTTCCACTGTAAAGCTACTGTTTTCCCCTTTGTTATTGGTGAATATTTTGTGGAGAGATACATTGAGATTATATGTGTGTGTGTGTGTGTGTGTGTGTGTGTGTGTGTATATATATATATATATATATATATACATATACATATATATATATCTCCTCATCTCCTCAAACCTTCGCCCACCAGTTTTAGCATTCACTGATGATTCTTGAGGTAGCCAAATGGTGACTGTCCAATGCCATCCTTCTTTGGACTTGTATTAGTTGGCTCTCGAGTGTAAGGGAGAGCTTTCCCTTCTCCTACATTTATTTATTTATATCCTCATGGACCTATGGTTGTCTATCATATTCAGTGGGTTATAATGCATTAAGATCATTCTTTATTTCGATGTTCAAAATGTCCCATATTTAGCCAGCAGAAAGATGACTCCTTGTCCTTTTGGCAGGTCTCCATCCTTCCTTGAGCATTTCCTTGTTTTCTGGCACCACAAGGTGCTCCAGGCTCATCTTGCTCTCTCCCTGCCCCAGCCCCAGAATCAACCATTTTTCCCTAGGAGACCTGGTCCTTTTCAGTTGAGAATGGCAGTTAGGAACCAAGATTTGGGCATTAGGTGTTATACCTATATTTTAAGAGTTTGGTTTTTTACTTAGGGGGAAAGAAAACTGAAGCCAAACCACTGCCAACCAAATACTCCTCGTTGGAAGTGTTGGTAGATGGACAATGACTGCCTGTAAAAGTTGTTGAGTATTAGTCAAAGAGCATACACTTGTGCATTCTGTCTCTGTGTCTCTTTGTCTCTGTCTCTCTCTGTCTCTGTCTCTGTCTCTCTGTCTCTCTCTCTCTCTCTCTCTCTCTCACACACACACACACACCCTTATGGAAATATTAGATCAGAAAAAATATTTTTTAAAAAGCTATTGGGTATTGATGTCTTTTGAAAGCAAGTTTTACCTTGGGATATGGTACTACAGAGATTCATGTGAAGGAGCAGAACTGAAGGTGAGTGGCAATGAGGCTGGTCTGGAAGAGTTGAAAAAATAATAGCAGATAATAGCTTCCATTTAGTGAGAACTTACCGTGTGCCAGGCAGTGGGCTGGGAACTTTACAACGTTACCTCTGATCCCCACAGTAATTCTGGAAGGTGCAGCAAGCTTGACTGACTGGCTAATAATAACTGAGCCACAATAAGAACCCAGAGAAGGAGGAAGATGATAGGAGAAGCCTTTGAAGAGGAAAAACAGCATACCTTTGTGTTTTTGGAGAAGACACTCTGGTGTAACAGGCTAGGAATTTGAAGACTGGGGCGCTAGTCTCAGCTCCGCCACCTGTTGATTGTGAGATCTGAGGTGGCCATGTGGCCTCTTTGAACCTGGCTACCTCATAGGGTTGTTATGAGAATCAAGTTAAATAATGGCTCCAAAAGCAAACATGTAAACCGTGAAGTGCTACAAAAATGGAAATGGTTATTACCCAGCTGGCCTAATGCACCTGGAGTCTCCTCTTCCACCAGAGATCGCAATTCTCTTGGAAATGCAATTGATCTAGATTATAGGAGAACCCTGAAGACCCGTGTCCCCCTTTATCCCCATGTATCAGGGGACTTCTAGGACATTCCTTTCACAAGTTTTGTTAGCTAATGCTACCAAACCTACCATACCTTACATTTCTTAGTAACTGTGGCAGGTAGCCTCTGAGATGACCTCCCAGTGATCCTTGACTCTTTGTATTCACACCCTGTGTAAAAATCTCCTCCCCTTAGGTTAGTGTGAGCTGACCTAAGGACTTACTTCTGAGCAATCAAATATGACAACGGAGATAGGATGTCACTTAGGGATTGCTTACATAAGAATGTGACTTCCATCTTACTAGCAGACCCTCTCCCTTGCTGGCTTTGATGAAGCAAGTTGCCATACTGGGGAGGCTCATCTGCCTAGGAAGTGAAGGCCAACATCCAGCCAGGAACTGAGTCTCTCAGTCCGACAGTCCTTGAGGAACTGAAAATCTGCCAACAAGCAGGTGATCTTGGAGGTGGATCCTTTCTCCATCAAGCCTTCAGATGAGAGAGACCCCAGCCCTGGCCAACTTGATTGCAGTCTTGTGAGAGACCCTAAAACAGAGGCTCCAACAGAGGGCCTGGACCCAGCTAAGACCACAGAAACTATGAGATGAATAAAGGCTGCTGTGATTCCTTGTTACTCAACAATAGATAACTAATACAGTAGCCATCTTTTATAGATGCTCCTTGAATCATATATTCTCTCCTGTATACAACTCTGTGCTTTCCCTCCCTTGAATCAAACTTGAACTGCCTCTCTTCCTCTAAAACCTTTCTACCGTACCCTCTGGGAATCTCATCATATGGCTAACAAGCTCCACTGGAGGATATAAAATATTTGAACAGAGGGACATAGCTAGTACCTGGATGGACAGACCATGTGAATTTTCCCCAAATTAATTTATAAATTTAATTCAATCCAAACAATTTTAATTGACATTAAAGTTCTGAAGTGTATCTCTTTAGACAAATAAACGTTTAGAAATAACTAGGGAAATTCTGAAAAAAAATTGAGCACCAACCAGTCTTATGAATTATTGAAACACATTATAAGGGCACAGGAATTAAAATTCGGTGGTGTTGGTTCAGAACTGACAGCTAGATTAATGGAATACAATAGGAAGTTAAGAAAAAAATAGTCTATGGAGAATTTAGTATGTTGAAAGATGATATTTTAAATCATCTGTGAAAAGCTGGATTATGCAATAAATGGTATTGGGATAACTGGCTTGTGATTTGGCAAAAACAGAGCTGGACCTCTATCTCTTTCCTTACACTAAAATAAATTCCAGATGTATCAAAAATATAAATGTTCAAAAACTACCCATACTTTATTCATAATCAAAAAAAAAAAACCTGGACCAAAGCCCATCTACAGCTGAATAGATAAACAAAATGCGGTACAGCCCAAGAATGGAGTATTACTCAGTATTAAAAAGGAATGAACTAAAAAGATCCTTGACATGGAGAGATGATCCTGGATTATTTAGATGGGATCAGTGTAATCACAAGGGAGGAAGGAGAGTCAGAGTCAGAGAAGGACATGTGACAACAGATGCAGAGATGAGAGAGAGAAGGAGGGAGATTTGAAGATGTTATAGTACTGGGTTTGAAGATGAAGGGGCCATGAGCCAAGGAATGCAGGTGGCCTTAAAAACTAGAAAAGTCAAGGAAATGATTTTCCCCTAGTCTCCAGAAGGATTGCAGTCTTTGATTTTAGCCTTGAAAGACTCATTTCAGACTTCTGACCTTCAGAACTGTAACATAATAAATTTGTGTTATTTTAAGCCACTCAGTTTGCAGTAATTTGTTACAGCAGCAATAGGAAGTCTAATGCATATAGTTAAAAAAATAAAAACTGTATAAATAAGTGTACACTGGTATGCATTGCTTGCACCCTGTCCCCATTCACCTTTTCCCCCTTGAACCCTATAGGTAACCATTTCTCTTAACTTCTTGCTCATTCATTCAATCAATGTTTCTTTATGTCAGTATGAGCAAAGATGAATATTTATTCCTATTCCCTCCTTTCTGACACAAATGGTAATATACTATATGTACTTTTCTGCCTCTCACTATTTTCCCAGATATCAATGTAAGGATAGATAAATTTAACCATAGAAAAATGTAAGCTTTAGTGAATGACATTATAAGTAAAGTTGAAGGATAAACTTGGAAAAATATTTGCATGTAACCCACAGTAAAAAGGAAAAGCTGATTGTCCACTGAAAGGGAATTGCAGAATTATGTTGCACTCATATAGTGGAATACTATGCAGTCATTCAAACACTTGTAAAGGCAGGGAAGAAATTAGAATTGGGTGGTGGTCATAAAGAACTTTTGTTTCACCTTAAAGCTTTAAAAAATTTAAAAGGATAACCTACTCCCATATTATCAATACTTGTATAATTAAAATTTTTTAAAATTTAAACGGGGAGGAAGAACAAGAAAAGTTTAGATCTGTATGCCTTGGAACAAGGTCAAATATATAGAGTTAAGTGAAGAAGGCGCTTGCAAATAGTAACTATAGTATGATCTTAGTTTTGATATAACATTACTCTTAGCATAGAAAAATATATAGAGAAAGACTATATAACAAACTATTAATAACATTCATCTTGGGGATGTGAGATTATGAGGGACTTTTTACTTTTTACATTAAATGTTTATGTAATGTTCAAATTTTTAAAACATGTATGTATCACTTTTATAATCAGGAAAAATGAATATATATATATATATATATATATATATATATATATATATATATATATTTTAAATGCTCTAACCACCTATATCCTTTACTAGGCATGGGTATTTATTGCAAACAATATTAGTAATAACTTTGGTTAACTGTAGCAGAATATGAAACTACTGGAAGATGTGGTAGAGTCATTTACTGTTTGCTGAATATCCACAAGCTCCCCCATAATTTCAGTCCTTTTAGAGTTGGATGGGGCCATGTGACTAGTTCTGGCCAATGGGCTGTGCATTTAAGAACTGGTGCTCAGTCCTCCTGCTCCCTCTTCTTCTGCTATGGCAACCAGGGGGGCCTCAGGTGCTAGACGAGGCAGCCACAAGATGTCAGCCTGTATCCCTGAGTTACCGCTTGGAAAGGAGCTGTTTTGAAAAGCCACTAGACTTGCAATAGATTTTGCATGAGCAAGAAATAAACTCATATGTATTTAGTCATTGAGATTTGGGGTTTATTTATTATCAAAGCATAAGCTACCCTATCATGACTAACGGGAAAGGGAATCAAGTAATCCACAGGTTCCATGAGAGGCCTGGAGAACCAGGCAGGGTCAGGAACCAAGAGTGGTATGACATGACACAGCAAAGATTTCGCTGCAGGAATGGTTTGATAGGATGACACTCTTGCCCCTGTTGCCAACTAACACTTTTCACTACAGCTGGACCTTGCTATTCCTTGATACTATTGCTATACTATCAGATTTTTAACTCTCCAGCAGCTGGTTGAAAATATCATTAATTGACCCAGCATACCTTTATATGGCTCCTTCAACACTGAAAGTTCCAGGCAGGATCATGTAATTTGCCATGCTGAGGTCATGTGCCCATTCACTAGCCACCAGGGGATGGGGAGAAGAAATATGTGCCGCCTTCCCTGGTTTCAGTAGTGCATGGTAGGGCCCTGCCTCCAAACCTATCTTGGGTTTCCTCCCAAATAGGAAGAGTGTTTGAATGCTGAGCAGCCAAAATACAAATGTTCACTCCAGTCTTCAGATCCTTCACTGACCAACTTTCACCTCCTGACTTAACTGAAACTTACCTCTCTCCCCTGAATAGTGGAAATCTACCCAAACTGCCATTCTCTAGCCAATAATGCCCTCAATTACATGCCTTGTTGTTTTTCCAGCACATCCTCACCCCCAGATCAATAAAAATTTCCTCCTTCTCTCTGTCAATCCTAGGCTCATACAATTGCTCAGATGGGAGCCACTTAAAAGTCATGGTCCCCAACTTCTACTGGGCCCTGGAAATCTTGTTTCCCTGATCTGCTCTCCAAGCCTCCACGGCAGATTTGCTAAATCCTCATTTCCTCAGCCTTCCTACATGTTCCGCTCTCTTCCTCCCTCACTTCACCTCCTACTGCACTTAAAATAGAAACCGCCAAACAGCAATGTTCTCAACTTCTTGCCACAAACTACCTGCAAACTCATGAGCATCCCCAACTGACCTATCCTTGCTCTTTCCCCCCGTCACAGTGGAAGAGGTGCCCTTTCTCTTGCTGACTAATCCTTCCATTGGTGCTCTGTGCCCCATTCCCCACTCAGGAAAACCTTGATATATCAGTTTCCCCTCTCCCTCCTGTATCTTCAGTATCTCCCTCTCTATTGACTCAGCCTTTAAACATGTTCAAGTCTCTTGTATCATAAAAAATCCATTGACCTATTTATAATAGCATCAAAAAGAGTAAAAGACAGAGGAATAAACTTAACCAAGGAGGTGCAAGACTTGCATGCTGAAAACTACAAAACATTACAGAAGGAAATTAAAGAAGACTTAAATAAATGGAAAGATATCCCATGTTCATGGACTGAAAGATTTAACGTTGTTAAGATGGCAATACTACCCAGAGCCATCTACAGATTGAATGCAATTCCTATCAGAATCCCATTGACATTTCTTTTCAGAAAAGGAAAAGTTGAACCTGATATTCATATGGAATTGCAAGGGACCTCACATAACCAAAACAGTCTTGAAAGAGGAAAGCAAAGTTGGAGGACTCACACTTCCCAGTTTCAAAACTTACTACAAAGATACAGTAATCAAAACAGTGTGGTGCTGGCATAAGGATAGACATATAGATCAACTGAATAGAACTTGGAGTCCAAAATAAACCCAAACATCTATAGTCAATTGATTTTCAACATTGATGCCAACACCATTCAATGGGGGAAAGAACAGCCTCACCACAATGGTTCTGGGTAACTGGTTAGCCACGTGCAAAATAAATGAAGTTGAACCCTTTACCTTACACCATATACAAAAATTAACTCAAATCAAATCAAATACCTAAATGTAAGCACAAAGACCATAAAACTTTTAGATGAAAACATGTGTATATCTTTGTGACCTTGGATTTGGCCATGGATTCTTATATATGACTTCAAACGCACAAGCAACAAAAGAAAAAAAGAAAAATTGGACTTTATAAAAAAAACTCTTGGGGCTTCCCTGGTGGCGCAGTGGTTGAGAGTCCGCCTGCCGATGCAGGGGACACGGGTTCGTGCCCCGGTCCGGGAAGATCCCACATGCCGCAGAGCAGCTGGGCCCGTGAGCCATGGCTGCTGAACCTGCGCGTCCGGAGCCTGTGCTCCTCAACGGGAGAGGCCACAACAGTGAGAGGCCCGCGTACCGCAAAAAAAAAAAAAAAAAAAAAAAAAGAATCTGCCTGCCAATGCAGGGGACACGGGTTCGAACCCTGGTCCAGGAGGATCCCACATGCTGCAGGATCCCGTGTGCCACAACTACTGAGCCTGCATTCTAGAGCCCGCGAGCCACAGCTACTGAGCTCACGTGCCACAACTACTGAAGCCCGTGCGCCTAGAGCCCCTGCCCCGCAACAAGAGAAGTCACCGCTATGAGAAGCCCACACACCCCAATGAAGAGTAGCCCCCTCTCGCCACAACTAGAGAAAGCCCGTGCACAGCAAAGAAGACCCAATGCAGCCAAAAATAAATAAAATAAATATTTTTAAAAATCTTTAAAAAAAGTGAAAAGATAACCTACAGAATAGGAGAAAATATTTTCAAATCATACATCTGATAAGGGACTTGTATCTAGAATATATAAAGAACTTCTACAACTCAACAACCAAAAGATAAACAACACAATTGAAAAATGGGCAAAGGACTTGAGTAGAAATTTCTCCAAAGAAGATATACAAATGATCATGAAGCTCATGGGAAAAATTCACAATATCAATCATCAGTGAAATGCAAATCAAAACCACAATGAGATACCACTTCACACCTACTAGGATGGCTCTAATAAAATAAAGGAAAATAAGTGCTGGCAAGGATTTAGAGAAATTGGAACTTTTGTACATTGCTGATGGTAATGTAAAATGGTGTAGCCACTGTGGAAATCAGTTTGGCACTTTTTCTAAAAGATAAACATAGAATTTCCACATGACCCAGCATTTCCACTCTTAGGTATATACCCAGAAAAATTGAAAAAAGGTATTCAAACAAATATTTGTACATGAATGTTCATAACAGTACTATTCACAATAGCTGAAAGGTGGAAACAACCCAGATGTTCATTAACTGATGAATGGATAAACAAAATGGTGATATACCCATATGATGGAATACTATTTAGCCATAACAAGGAATGAAGTACTGATACATGCTACAATGTGGATGAACCTTGAAAAATTGTGCTAAGTGAAAGAAGCTAAACACAATAGACCACATTTTGTATGATTCCACTTACATGAAATGTCCAGAAAAGGTAAATTCTTATAGACAGTGGGTTGTTTGTTTCCAGGGGCTGGGCACAAAGAGGGAATGGGGAGTAACTGGCTAATGGGTACACGGTTTCCATTTGGGGGTGATGAAAATATTGTGTAACTAGATAAAAGTGATAGTTGCACAACACTATCTATGTATTTTCACTGAACTGTACACTTTAAAATGGTTACTTTTCTGTTTGGTGCATTTTACCTTTATTCATTTATTTTATTATTATTGTTTTTAAAATAAATTTATTTGGCTATTTTGGGTCTTTGTTGCTGTACGTGGGCTTTCTCTAGTTGTGGTGAGCGTGGGCTACTCTTCACTGCGGTGCATGGGTCTCTCATTGTGGTGGCCTCTCCTGTTGCAGAGCACAGGATCTAGGTGCGCAGACTTCAGTAGTTGTGACTCGTGGGCTCTAGAGTACAGGCTCAGTAGTTGTGGTGCATGGGCCCAGTTGCTCCGCTGCATGTGGAATCTTCCTGGACCAGGGCTCTAACATCTGCCCCCTGCATTGGCAGGCAGATTCCCAACAACTGCACCACCAGAGAAGTCCTTTACCTCTATTTAAAAAATACTTGCCTCCATTTCTTAAAAAGTTAAACATAAATTTACCATGTGACCCAGAAACTCTACTCCTAGGTATCTACCTAAGATAAATGAAAACATATATCTGCATTAAAAACTGTACTTGGATGTTCATAGCATTATTTATAATAACCAAAATGTGTAAACAACCCAAATGTTTACCAACTGGTGAATGCATGAATAAAATGTGATATATCCATACCATTTGGCAATAAAAAGCAATAGAGTATTGATACATGCTACTCCAGGTATGAATTTTAAAAACATTTTGCTTAATGAAAGAAGCCAGACACACCCCAAACCGCACATATTATGAGTCAATTTATATGAAATTTCCAAAAGTTGCAAATCTATAGAGACAGAAAGTAGATTAGTGGTTGCCTGGGTCTGGGGGTGGGGATGGGGAGTGACTATAAATGAGCACAAGGGATCTTTCTGGGGAGATAGAAATGTTTGAAAAGTGGACTGTGGTGATAGTAGTACAATTCTGTAAATATGCTAAAATTAATTGAATTGTATAATTAAAGCAGGTGAATTTTATGCTATGTAACTATACCCCAATAAAGCTGTTTTTTTAAAGAAGAAGAACAACAACACAGGAACATTCTATCCAACAGAATTGGAATACACATTCTTCTCAAGTGCACATAGAACATTTTCCAGGATAGGTCATATGTTAGGCCACAGAAAGGTCTTAATAAACTTAAGATGACTGAAATCATATCAAGCATCTTTTCCAACCACAATAGTATGAAACTAGAAATCAATTACAAGAAGAAAACTGGAAAATTCACAAATATATGGAGATTAAACAACATGCTACTGAACAACCGATGACTCAAAGAAAGAATTAAAAGAGAAATAAGACAAATTGAGACAAATAAAATGGAAATACAGCATACTATAACTTAAGGGATGCAGCCGTTCTAAGAAGGAAGTTCATAATTATAAACATTTACATTAAGAAAGAAGATCTTAAATTACATTACATTAAGAAGACCTTAAATTAAAAAGTCTAACTTTACACCTCAAGGAACTAGAAAAAGAAGAACAAACTAAGTCCGAAGTTAGTAGAAGGAAGGAAATAAAGATCAGAGTGGAAATAAATGAAATAGAAACAAAAAAAGAAAATAGAAAAGATCAATGAAACTAAGAGCCGTTTTTTAAAAGATAAACAAAATAGACAAAACTTTAGCTAGACTTACCAAGAAAAAGAGAGAGAAGACCCAAATAAATAAAATTAGAAATGAAAGAGGAGTTATTACTACTAATACCACAGACACGCATAGGATCATAATAGACTACTATGAACAATTACATTCCAACAAGTTGGGCAACCTAGAAGAAATGGATAAATTCCTAGAAACATACAACTTACCAAGACTGAATCATGAAGAAATAGAAAAAATTACCAATAAGGGGGTTGAATCAGTAATCAAAAACCTTCCAACAAAGAAAAGCCCCAGGCCAGATGGCTTCACTGGTGAATTCTACCAAACATTTAAAGAAGAATAAATGCCAATCCTTCTCAAACTCTTCCAAAAAATAGGAGGAAACACTTCCAATCTCGTTTTATGAGGCCAGCATTACCCTGATACCAAAACCAGATAAAGGCACTAGAAGAAAAGAAAATTATAGGTCAATATCCTGAATTCAACACCACATTAAAAGGATAATACAACATGATTGAGTGGGATTTATTCCAGGGATGCAAGGATGGTTAAACATCTAGAAACCAATCAATGTGATATACCACATTAACAAAATGAAGGATATAAATCATGTGATCATCCTAATAGATGCAGAAAAAGCATTTGACAAAATTCAACATCATTCATAAATAAAAACTTTCAACAAACTGGGTGTAGTGAGAATGTACTCAACATAATCAAGGTCATATATGGCAAGCTCACAGATAACATTATACTCAATGGTGAAAAGCTGAAAGCTTTTCCTCTAGGATCAGGAACAAGACAAGGATGCCCACTTTCACCACTTTTATTCAACATAGTACTAGAAGTTGTAGCCAGAGAAATTAGGCAGGAAAAAGAAATAAAAGGCATCTATATTGGAAAGGAAGAAGTAAAACTGCCTCTATTTGCAGATGAGAAGATATCATGTATAGAAAACCCTAAAGACTCCACAAAAACAAACAAACAAACAAACAAACTGTTAGAACTAATCAACAAATTCAGTAAAGTCTCAGGATACAAAATCAATATACAAAAGTCAGCTGCATTTCTATACACCAACAACGAAGTATCAGAAAGAGAAATTAAGAAAACAATTCCATTTGCAATTGCATCAAAAAGAATAAAATACCTAGGAATAAATTTAACCAAGGAAATGAAAGACCTGTACCTTGAAAACTATAAGACATTGATGAAAGAAATAGAAGACACATAAAAAATGGAAAGATCCTCCATGCTCATAGATTGGAAGAATTAATATTATTAAAAAGGTCATACTACCCAAAGCAATGTACAGATTCAATGCAATCCTCATCAAAATTCCAATAAATCTTTTTTTCACAGAAACAAAACAAACCACCCTAAAGTTTGTTGGAACCACAGAAGACCCCAACTAGCGAAAGCAATCTTGAGAAAGAAGGACAAAGCTGGAAGCATCACACTTTCTAATTGCAAACTATATTACAAAGCTATAGTAATCAAAACAGCATGCTATTAGATCCTAAAAGTTCAGTCATTATGTTGTACACCTTTAACTTATACAGTGCTGTATGTCAGTGATATCTCAATTAAACTGGAAGAAAAACAGTATGTTATTGGCATGAAAACAGAAACATTGATCAATGGAAGAGAACAGAGAACACAGAAATAAACCCATGCATATATTGGTCAAGTAATTTGTGACAAAGGAGCCAAGACTACACAATGGGGAAAGGGTAGTCTCTTCAGTATATGGTGCTGACAAAACAGGATAGACACATGCAAAAGAATGAAATTGGACCCCTGTCTTACAACATACACAAGAATCAACTAAAAATGGATTAACAACTTGAATATTAGACCTGAAACTATAAAACTCCTAGCAGAAAACATAGGGGGTAAGCTCCTTGATGTTGGTCTTGGCAATGATTTTTTTGGATTTGATACCAAAAGCAAAGGCAGCAAAAGCAAAAATAAGCAAGTGGAACTAAAAACTTCTGCACATCAAAGGAAACCATCAACAGAGTGAAAAGGCAACCTACAGAATGGGAGAAAATATTTGCAAATCATATATCTGATAAGGGTTAATATTTAAAATACATAAAGAACTCATGCAACTCAGTAGCAAAAAACCCAAGCAAAATGAGCAGAGGAACTGAATAGACATTTTCCCAAAGAAGACATACAAATGGTCCACTGGTACATGAAAGGTGCTCAACATCACTAATCATCAGGAAAAGCACATCAAAACCACAGTGAGATATAACTTCACACCTGTTAGAATGGCTCTCATCAAAAAGACAAGTGATAACAAATGTCAGCGAAGATATGGAGAAAAGGGAACCCTTTTGCACTGTTGGTGGGACTGTAAATTGGGCAGCCACTATGGAAAACAGTGTGTAGCTTCCTCAAAAAATTAAAACTAGAACTACTCTATGATTCAGCAATTCCACATCTGGGTATATATCCAAAGGAAATGAGAACAGGATCTCAAAGAGATATCCGCACTCCCATTTCACTGCAGCATTATTCATAATAGCCAGGATATGGAGACAACCTAAGTGTCCATCAATGAATGAAAAAAAATGTGATACACACACACACACACACACACATACACACAGGAATATTATTCAGCCATGAGAAAGAAGGAAATCCTGGCATTTGCGACAACATGGATGGAACTTGAGGGCATTATGTTAAGTGAAATAAGCCATACAGAGAAAGACAAATATTGCTTGGTATCACTTACGTGTGGAATCTTAAAAAAAAAAAAAGTTAAACTCATAGAAACAGACAGTAGAAAAGTGGTTGCCAAAGGCTGGGGGGTGGGGGTGAATGGGGAGAGGTTGGTAAAAGGGTAGAAACTTTCAGCGATATGATGAAGGTCTGAGTATCTAATGTATAACATGATGACTAGAGTTGATAACACTGTATTTTATAATTGAAATTGGCTAAGAGAGTAGAACTTAAATGTTCTCACCACACACACACAAAATGATAACAACACTGCCTCAGCGCACCTCATCATTCTCTAGCTTCTGCAGTGTATCTCTATCATTGTCATGGGTGAACAGCTTGAGAACATTATTTGCACTCCTGTCCATACTTCCTGTTCACTGTTTTCATTTTTATCTTTTTTTCCTCTGATCACCTTTTAACCCATTGCATTTTGCCTTCCACTCCTTCCTTCTTAGCCTGTTGTAATTTTCCATCCACCCCCACCATTCCATGTTCTCTACAAGACTCCCAGTGATCTTGTTGCTAAATTAGTGGTTGGTTTTCAGACTTTGTTTTGTGTGCTATTTGGCATGTTAACCATTCCTTCCATTTTGGAAGATGATTTGCCCTTGGTTTCTGTGACACCACACTCTCCTGGTTCTACTTTCTACTCTGTGTCAGTGAATTGCTCCATCATCCAGCCAGCCACCTCAGTCATAAATCCAGACTTCCTCTCTGACTCACTCTGTTAACTACCACATGAAATCCATTCACTAATCATGCTGATTTTTACCTCCTAAATATTCTATTGTTCAGAATTCTATCAAGGGTTCATGGACCCTGGAAGGTTTCAAAGGATCCACGAACATGCTGAATTGCAAGCAAATTTTGGTATGACTGTGTGTATTAGCATTTTTCTAGGGAGAGTGTACAAGCCATAGCTTTCATTATATTCTTACACAGGCCTGCGACTCAACAAAAAAGTTAAACACCATTGCTCTAAATCCTTCCATTTATTTTCATCCCCCCCCACCCCGCCCACTCTGACCACATGCAGACACTACAAAGACCTACTTCTCCATATAACAGTCTCTCTGCTCTCTTAGGGCCACAGATAAGAAGGGGCTATTGCGGAGGACATGGACTGAGGCTAGCAGGGCTGGGTGCATTCTGCCTCAGGGGCCTCCTGTGTGCCATAATGGCCTGCTCCTCTCTCCCCTTTCTGCCAACAGACCATTTATTCTTTCTCTTTTCCTTTCCCTCCAAACTCTTCTTCAACTTCTCCTTTTCTCTTTTCCTCATTCTCCTTTTCTTCCTCTTTCTCTTCCCCACCTTCTCCCTCATGCTTCGTTAACACATTAATTATAGGGTAATCGGACTTTGACCACAGAGCTTGAAGCCTCTTAGAATCAAGCCTAGATGCAGGACTTCCCTGGTGGCGCAGTGGTTAAGAATCCGCCTGCCAATGCAGGAGACATGGGTTCAAGCCCTGGTCCGGGAAGATCCCACATGCCACGGAGCAACTAAGCCCGTGCGCCACAACTACTGAGCCTGCGCTCTAGAGACCGTGAGCCACAACTACTGAAGCCTGCGCGCCTAAAACCCGTGCTCTGCAACAAAAGAAGCCACCACAATGAAAAGCCCACCACCGCAACAAAGAGTAGCCCCCCCTCACCGCAACTAGAGAAAGCCCACACGTAGCAACAAGGCCCAATGCAGCCAAAAATAAATAAATAAATAAAAAGACTAGTTGCAACATTCACTTTGCTCATTGGCTCTTACTTGCATAGTCCCCAGCATACCCTCCACAGAAGAGGAAAGGGGAGTGGGGGGGAAGCTGAGCTTGGAGGTATGGGGTCAATAACTAGGGAGACCCCAGCCCCAAGTATAACCGTAGTGGGTTAGGAGAAATACGTGGGTCAGGTCAAGGAATCATAGACCTTACAGCTTTTTATTAAAACAAAGTTTGGAAGACATTTTTTTTTTTTTTGCGGTATGCGGGCCTCTCACTGTTGTGGCCTCCCCCGTTGCGGAGCACAGGCTCCGGACGCGCAGGCTCCGGACGCGCAGGCTCCGGACGCGCAGGCTCAGCGGCCATGGCTCACGGGCCCAGCCGCTCCGCGGCATATGGGATCCTCCCAGACCGGGGCACGAACCCGTATCCCCTGCATCGGCAGGCGGACTCTCAACCACTTGCGCCACCAGGGAGGCCCTGGAAGACATTTTAAAAGATATCTAACCCAATCTTCCTCCCATCTTGTCCTTCTTGATTCCTTTCTTTTCTTCACCCCATACCTCCATCAACAAGTTTTTTAGCTCTACCTTAAAATTTACTCCATTCCACTGTCTTGTGTACTGTAGCTTCTGGCACTGTAGCTATCTTGAAATTGGGTAGTGTCAATCCTCCAACTTTGTTCTTCTTCAGTATTGTTTTGGTTGCACTAGGTCTTTTGCTTTTCCATATGAACTTTAGAATCACTTTGTCTATATTTATGAAATAGTTTAGCAGGGTTTTGACCAAAATTATGTTGAATCTATAGATCAAGTTGGGAAGAACTGATATTTTAAAAATATTGAGACTTCTTATCCATGAACATGGAATATCTCTCCATTTATTTAGATCTTCTTTGATTCCTTTCATTAGTGTTTTGTAGTTTTCCACATTCAGATACTATACATATTTTATTATATTTATACCTATTTCATTGTTTTGCAGCTATTGTAAGTAGTACCGTTTTCTTAAAATTTCAAATTCTAATTTTTACTACTGACATATAGGAAAGAAATTAATGTTTGTGTATTGACCCTGTATTCTGTACCCTTGCTATCTATATACACCCTCATTAGCTCCAGAAGGGTTTTTTTTTTTTTTTGGTAGATTGTTTGGGATTTTCCACAATCCCCCAAATTTTCATAAATTGTATTTTTCATTTTCATTTAACTCAAAATATTTAAAAATTTCTCTTGAGACTTCTTCTTTGACTTATATGTTATTTGGAAATATATTGTTTAATTTCTAAACATTTGGGGATTTCCTGGAAATTTTCTTGTTACTGATTTCTAGTTTAATTCCATTGTGGTCTGAGAGCATACTTTGTATGATTTCTATTCTTTTAAATTTGTTAAGATGTGTTTTATGGCCCAGAATATGGACTATCTTGGTCAGCATTCATTGCAAGCTTGAGAAGAATGTATATTCTGCTGTTGTTGGAAAGAGTAGTCTATAAGTGCCCGTGAGATCCAGTTGATTGATAGTGCTGTTAAAAACAGATCCAAAATCTTTCCACTTATCTTTCTCCATCATCACTATCCTAGCCCAAGCTATCATGGTCTCTTGCTTAGACCTCCTAACTGGTCTCATCGTTAGCCTCCTAACTGGTCTACCTGTTTCCAGTTTTGACCCCACTATAATCCATTCTCCACACATCAGACAGAATGATCATAGACATGTCAATCCCAGCCCAAAACCGTCTAATGGCTTGTCATGGTACTTGGAATAAACACCTTCCCATGGCTGACATGGTCCTACACAGGCTTGCTCCAGAATTTCTCTCCTGCCTCATTTAGTACCAGTCTCCCCTTTTGCTCTCTTTAGTCGGACTTCTTCCTGAAATCCCTTGAATTCACCAAGCTCATTCCCACTCTAGGGCTTTTGCCCTTGTGTTTCACCCTGTCTGGGATGTCATGCCTCTGGATCTTCTTGAAATGATTGCCTTCTTGTCATTCAATCTCACTTCAACTGTCACCTCCTCGGAGAGACCTCCCCTGACTACTCTATTTAATCTTGTAGTCTGTAAGTGACAATGTGATCAAGTTGATTGATAGTGCTGTTCAGGTAAAAATATATCCCACATCTGCCCAGAGACCTTTCCTGACTATTCTGTTTAATCTTGTTCTGCAGCCCTACCCAGTCACACTACCTTTGCACATTATTTTCATTTGTTTTCAAAGCACTTTTACTTTCTAAAATGATCCTGTTCCTGTATTTGCTGGTTGTTTGTATCTGTCATCCTTTCTCTAAAATGTAACCACCAGGAGAGCAGGGACCCTCTTCATCACCGAACTGTCAGCATCTAGAACAGAGTCTGGCACCTAAATATTTATTGAATGGCTGCACTTCTGTGTGAACATTTCCAGTGACTTGGAGCTGACTACTTTGATCCATAAGGCAGCTGATGGCTCTTTGGATGGTTTTCTGTGTTAGAAATTTCATCTTTCTCTTGAGCTAAGCACTGCATTCTTGACCATATAAACAGATTAGAAGAGAAAAAAAAACCATATGATCATTATGAAAGATGCTGAGAAGGCTTTGATAAAATTTAACACCTGTTAGTGACAAAAAAAGTTCTAAGCATATTAGGTGTAAGAGGGAGCTTCCTTAAGCCGAAAAAAAGTATCCCCCAAAATCCTACAGCAAACATGTATAATGGTTAAACATTGAAACTTTTCCCTTTAAGATAAGTAACAAGACAGGGACGCCCATTGTCACCCCTTTTGTTCAGCATTGAACTGGAGATCCTGCACAGTAAGGGAAGGAAATGAAATAACAGGAATAGGGATTTGGAAGGAAGAAACAAAACTGTCATTTAAACCTACGTGCTCATATCTTTCACCCACTGGTTCTCCTTCGGTTTCCTGGAGGCCCACAGACCAAAGTTGTCCCTTCTTCTTCATGACAGTTCAGGTCTTCTTCCATCTCTGGGCCTCAGTGACCTCACCTAGAAAATGAAGGGTCGGACAAGGTTATCCAAAAAGCTCCTTGTGGTTCCATCTTTCCAGAATTCTTTGAGCCCATATCATCTCTCCTGCAGGCTAAGCATCTTTGTTTTCCACAATAGTTCCTAATAGTGATGATTTCCAGAGCTCTCCTTTCCTATCGGCACATTCCATTTTTTAAAAATATATGGTTCCCAGAACTGAGGCAGAAGGTGAAGAAAGGGTGGGACATGAAAAGATTGGAGTAGAGGGAGTTGGTTAGACTGCAGACAGAGTGTAGAAATGAAATGGTAGAGAGAGGCAGAAGAAGGAACGGGCAGGGGACAGCATCTGAGGAAAAAGTTGCCTGGTGAGGGAGAGCTCCTTGACTTCTTTCCCTGGGATGAGAAGAGGGTCCCCTGCATGGTTTGGGAGAACAGTGATGGGAACTGAGTTTGTAGTTGGCCACAAGCATTTGGTGGCTCTGTCAGTCCTTCCTTCCAGCTCTTCTACGCTGGGCTCCAAGACCCTCTCTCCCCATAGCTGGGGCGGAGGGAGGGGGATTGACAAAAGCCAGCTCAGGGTGGGAAGGGAGACTGCACAGAGCCAGGTCCCTGTCCAGGAGGCAGGAGCAGCCGCCACAGTGGGAGGGAGCAGCAAGCCAACAGCTGAGTGAGACAAGGCCTGGGTTATTTTTTTTCCAGTTTGTTGGCATGTGGGTGGATTTTTCTCCTTTTTTCTTCTCTCCTGCTCTCTGCCGTTTCCACAGAGATGTGGGAGTTTGCAAATTTGTCTCAGTGGAGGGGAGAGGCAAGAGCCGATTTGGGGGGTCCTTGTCAGGGACCAGGGGAACAGAGAAGGACACTGCAATTCTGGTAACAAGAAAACTAGGGCCCATTCCCTGATAGTATCTCTAGGGCGAGGAAGGCTCTCACTTCTTTCCTCTTGAGGCTGCAGGGATGCCTTCTCACCTCTGTTCAACTCTTGGCTCTCAAATCCATCCCACCTGGAGACTGCAAAAGGTTTTCTCTGCTTCTTTCCTTGCTCTGCAATGCCAAATGCCCTTTCCTCAGGGCCCTGGACAAACTATGGGCACCCGTGAGACTCTTCTACCCAGAGGCTGCTCTCCTCTCCAGTATGGCCGGGGGTTGGGGGTGGGGAGCTGAGAAGCTTTCCTTTTTTCTAGTTATACATTTAAAGGATTCAAAAAAAACAGTACTTATAGCACATGCTAAGTGCCAAATGAGTGTTTCAGGCTTTCAGAGGGGGAAGCTTTCTGAAAGAATTAAGGGGTGAGTAATTTACAGAAGTCTTCCTGGAGGATGTGGGACAGAGACAAACTGATAAAGTAGGTGAGGGCATGCCAGGCAGAGGCCAAGAGCACGGAGTGGTGGGTCTGGACACCTAGATGCTGATCCTGGTTCTGCCATTTTGTAATGTGATGTTGAAAAAGGAAGTTACTTCCTTTCTCTTGGGCTGTCTTTCCTCATCTGGAAAATAAGCAGAATCTCTAAAGCTCTACAGATTTGTGTGAGCCTGAATCCTGATTCCTGGCCTTGGGCGGCGGTTGGTGGGGGCGGTTATGAGCCATCTAATGAGATCATGTGTATCCAGAGTGTGTTGAACACCATCAAGGGATTAGATGACCAACTGTACCATTTTGCCTGGGACTCAGAGGTTCCCTGGGAAGCAGAACTTCGGCGCTGAAACGATCCTGGGCTAACTGGTATAGTTGGTCACCCTAGCAAGGCCCACATCCCCTACTTGTTATCATCACTATCATTATTGTTATCATTACCATTATTATTACCACTAGAGGGCAACACTCTCTTATGCCTGAGAGTAGGTCTAACCCACCCCCCCAAAAAAAAGGTACGGAAGTGTCCCCTCATTCCAGAACCAACCAATCCTCTCAGTCTTTCTCTTGTAGAGAACACTGAGGAACAGAAAGATCTGTGGACCTTGAATTCCAGGAGCTTCCTTTTGGCCTTGCCAGCCCCACGTGGTCTGACTTTGCCAATTGTACCCAAACCCCAACCAGCAGTCAGTTGCCTAGTCTGTCTCACTGTGGCAGAACTACCCTGCTTCTCAGGGGACTGGGGACATAGGAGATGCTGGCACATAGTGTTGGCTTGTCTGAACACAACAGGAACATTCACAAGGCTTTGCTGCTTGCATGCTTTTAAAAAAATATATATCTTTATTGGAGTATAATTGCTTTGCATTGTGTTAGTTTCTGCTGTACAACAAAGTGAATCAGCTATACGTATACATATATCACCATATCCCCTCCCTCTTGAGCCTCCCTCCCACCCTCCCTATCCCACCCCTCTAGGTCTTCACAAAGCACTGAGCTGATCTCCCTGTGCTATGCTTGCATGCTTTGACTTCCTGGCAGTATGTACATTCCACAAGGCCAGCTCCATTGATACAGGAGCTGGCTTTCTCCTTCCTAAAGAATTGATTTGTGGGACTTCCCTGGTGGTCCAGTGGTTAAGACTCTGTGCTCCCAATGCAGGGGGCCCAGGTTTGATCTCTGGTCAAGGAACTAGATCCCGCATGCTGCAACTAAAAATCCGCATGCTGCAACCAAGACCCGGTGCAGCCAAATAATAAATATTTTAAAAATAAATAAATAAATAATTGATTACTGTATTACCTTATAGCTGTCATCACATCAAATTGTAGTTGTAATTTATCTACCTATATACCCCATTAGATCGTTGATTCATGCATTCAACAAACATGGATTGCTTACTGCTTACCTACCATGTCCCAGGCTTTTTGCCAGACTCGTGGTACAGTGGGGGGCAAAACAGACGGAATATCTGCCCTTGTAGAGCTAATAGTCTAGTGAGGGAGGTAGGAGGGAAGCAAACAAAGAACCACACAAATCAATGTGTAATTACACACTTGCTAAGTTCAAGGAAGGAGGACTCACCAAAAGCGTATATCAGAGGGATCTGCCTCATCTGGGAGTGAGAGAAGGCGCTGCTGATGAACTGACATTTGAACTGAGATCTGAAGAATGAATAAGCGGTAAGTAGGCAAAGGCAGCAGAAAAGAGCTTTCTATGCCAAAAGAACAGCAGGTGTGCAGGGCCTGAGAGGGGAAGAGCCCAGCTTCCAGGAGGAGCCGTTTGCTTCTTGAGGGCACAACCTGCCTCTTGTTCATCTTTTGCTATAGCTCCAGGCCTGGCATACAGAGATGCCAAATAAATGCCCGGGGAATTGAATTGGATGAAATTTGGTCATGGAAATCATCATAGGTTGGAGGCCAAAAGACCTAACTTCTGGTTCCAGCCCTTCTGGGTAATTCGATTTTCCAACTGCTTACTGTGCACACATCATGTGCAAGGACCTGGGGCCAGGCTGGGCTGGGGGATTGAAAGGTAAACAAAGCGGTCTCTGCCCTTCAGCAGCACAGGGTCGGATGAAGTGGCTGACAGGTAGACAGGCTCCTTCCACTCTCTGGCCCTCTTTCTCTTTGGTTCTAAAATGAAAGATTGGGGTTACAAAATCCCTAAGGCCCCTTCTAGCTCTAACAGTCTTGACCCGCTCTTCCTTGAATACCAGCTGGTTAGATGGCAGTGGGAACAGTGGAGCGATGCTTCCATTTCTCCTGCCTTATAGGCGTCACATAGAATAGGACTGGGGAAATGCAGACTTGAGTTCTGTTTATGGACCAATGGGGGGCATAAACAAGCGTCTCAGGAGCAGTTAGGGTTCACTGCTTTTGGGGAGAATGTTTCAGAATTCCATGAACCTTTGTTTCTTTCTTTCCTCTCTCCTCTCCCCACCTGCCCCCTCCCCCCAGTCTTCTTGTCTACATCTAGAACTGTGTTCGTATATCAGGGCTGCAAAGGGCCTTTAACATCATCTTATCTAACCCCTCCATCCAGTGTTTACATTCCCTAGGCAATAGACCCTCCAAGTGAGCCGTCTGGCCACTATTTGAAGACCTCCTTTGATGGTGAACTCACCCTCTTCACTAGGCTTCGCCTATGAGGTGTTTCTTCCCTCTGGGTGTCTCCCTGTAATTTGCACCCATTGCTTCTGGCTATGCCCTTTGGAACTAAGCAGAATAATTCCACTACATTGCTCCTACTGACAGCCTATTGGATATTCGGAGCCAGGAATCATGTCTTCATAAGCGTGCTCTCCTCTAGGCCTAATATCACCTGTTCCTTCAAATGTTCTTCACTGGTTCAAATCCCCTTAGCATCTGTAATAGCGTTTAGTTTATGTAAGATTTATATCCCACCTACTTTAAAGAGGATATTAGGCAACTCATCAGTTACAACATGAAAGAAAGACAATTAGGGATAAAAATGTGGAAGAAAACAGACCAGAGACCATGTAAAGGAAGCACAAATAGATGTTGCCAGGTACCTAAAATGAACTGGATTATAATTGGACTCTGAATTTGGCTCCAAGTTTTATGGCAGCTAGGACAAAATTGGAAATGCATTGGGTTATGTGGTTTTATGTTCTGACAGACTCGAGCTTACAAATCATCTTCAGAGAGAAAATTTTTCCTTAAACGAAACCCAGACTGGCCTATTAGTATCGCTTTCTGTGAGACTGTTCAAAGGCTGACAGGTACTTTACATACATCTTGCCCCTTCCCCCACTAGGGGGAAAGGGGCTGGAAGGATAATTAATTAATTAGCAAAATGCTGTCTCAGTTTTAAGCACCGCTATCTCTTTAGGGATCCCCACAGGGATAAGCCTTCCTTTTCCGTTCCATTTTCCTTCTATGTGCCGTACAGATGGTCACTTTCTTACAGTTCTTCTCTTTACAGTCTTCGATCTTAAGACTCTCTGGAATACCAGACCTCAGGAAATAGCCCAAGTAAGGAGTTATAGCCTAGTGGTCACACAGCAATTATGTGCAAATCATTTCTCTCTGGTCCTCAGTGTTCTCATCTGAAAAATGAGTTCATCTCTAAGCACTCTAAGCTTCAGTTTGGATATTCTGGACTGTAAACTCTTTGAGGGAAAAGACTGATGATTTAAAAAAAAAATTATTTTCCCATCTTGCGTCTGGCAGCTAACAGTATAGGAGAAGATCTGCTTGTGGTAGAGCTGTGAGAATCCAATAGGAAAAACCAATTTGAACAGATGCCGCCTTCAAATCTGAGGAAAATATTTCATGGCTCTCATCATCATGATGAGTTCTTGTTGACTGGATACTGGCAGCAGTGAGATGTGGTTTTCAGGGTTCTTTCCTGCTTTAGCTCTGCATTCCTTGGCAAAGCTGGCCCTGGGGTAAGGGGAATTGCAGCAATCACACCAGGGACCGAGGCTTCTGGGAAACGACTCTGGGAGGCGGCAGGCAGGAAAAGAAGGTAGTGCCGCAGTCTCTGGTGAACGACAACAATGAACCAATAAAAACCCACTTTGTAGCGTGTAATATTCAGTACACTTAATGTCCACGTCCAGGAACCCCTCCCCTCCTAGCATGTTCCTCTCCTGCTCAAAACACTTCCATGACTTTTCATTGCCTATAACAGAAGGTCCAGATGCTCTAGTTTGGCTTTGGAGCCTTCTCCAAGCGGAATCAAGCCATATCCTCCCATCTCCTTCTATCTCTTACAACTGCACGCACGCACGCGTGCACTTCTCCTTCTCTCTTCAAACTACGTGTGGTTCCCTAAACACACAGTTTTCCCGACTCTGTTTCTTTCCTGCCATGGCATGTGGCTCCCTTCAACAGGTGTTTCTCAGCGCTACCACTTCCACTTGTTGAAATCCTCAGCTCAGCTCAAATACCTTCATATCCATAAAGACCTCTCAGCACCCTAGTCCTGGTGCCTCCACTCTTGTTCTTTGCACATTCCATTTTGTTAGTCCTGTTTGTGACTTAGGATTGTAGTCTGACTAGACTGGGAGCCCCCTTAGGGCACAGGCCATGTCTGATTCACCCAGAGCTCTCCATCATCCTTTGCTGCTTTGTTTTTCTCCAGAGCATCTAGCACCATCTGGGTTCATTTCCTAGGGCTGCCGTAACAAAGTACCACAAACCGGGTGGCTTGAAACAGCAGACACTTATTCTCTCACAGTTCTGGGGGCTAGAAGTCCGAAATTGGGCCATGCTCTCTATGAAGGCTAGAGGGAAGAATCCTTCCTTGCCTTTTCCTAGCTTCTGGTGGTTGCCAGCAATCCTTTGTGTTCCCTAGCTTGGAGACTCCAAACTCTGCGTCCATTTCACATTGTATTCTCCCTCTCTCTCTCTCCCTGTGTGTGTGTGTGTGTGTGTGTGTGTGTGTGTGTGTGTGTGTCTATGTCCAAATTTCCCTCTTCTTTTAAGGACACCAGTCATTAGATTGGGACCCATGCCAATAGCATATGACTTCAACTTAACTTGAGTACATCTGCAAAGACCCTAATTTCCAAAAAAGATCACATTCACAGGGTGGACATCAAGTCTGGGGGGATACTATTCAACCCAGTACTCCATCCAACATGTTCTACCTATTCTATTTCTTTATTGTCTCTCTCCCCCAGTAGAATGTCAGCTCTATGAGGTTAGGAACTGTTGTCTATTTTGTTCGTTGGTATATCTTCAGTGTCTAGAATACTGCTTGACACATAGTAAACACTCAATAAATATTTTGTGACTGAAACTTTATACCCATCTGCCTCCTACCTCGCAGAGAATCTGAATGAGAGAAGCAGGGACAGGGATGGGAATGCAGGTTTGCCTAGAACATAATAAATGCTCTGTAAATGTTTGCTGGATGAATAGAAGTATTTGATGGATATATTAATTTAACACTTATGGAGCACCTATTTTGTACAGAGTATAAGGAAAGATACAGAGAAATGAGGAGGAAACATCTGAGCATCCTGGCTATGCCTCTGTGTGACCCTGGGCAAGTCATTCAACCTCTGGGTTTCACTTTCCTCATCCGTAAGGTGGAGGTAATAACATTATCTACCTCATAGGATTGTCATGCAAAGTGAGTTTGTGCATGTAAAGTACTTAGCACAGTGCCTGACACATGGTAAGCACCCTAGATGTGTTATTATTACTGTAGTTGCTGTTACATGCTAGACTCTGTGCAAAGTGTTTTTAAAAAGCAGCCTTATCGAGATACAATTCACATACCATGAAATTCTCCATTTTAAAATGTACAATTCAGTGGTTTTTAATTAACAGGGTTGTGCAACCATCACCAGCATCTAATTTTAGAAAATTTTCATTCTCCCTCCCCAAAACCCCATAGCAGTCACTCTTCTTTCCCCAACCCATGCCCTCGCCCCTGACAACCACTACGCTACTTTTTGTCTCTAGGGATTTGCCTATTCTGGAATTTTATATAAATGGAATCATGCAATATGTGGACTTTTGTGTCTCCTTTAGCATAATTTAGCATAATGTTTTCAAGGTTCATCCATGTTTTAGCATGTATCAGTACTTCACCCCTTTCTTAAGAATTGAGGTATAGTTGATTTACAATATTGTATGTTTCAGGTGTACAATACAGTGATTCACAATTTTTAAAGGTTATATTCCAATTATAGTTACTATAAAAATTGGCTATATTCCCTGTGCTGTACAATGTATCCTGTAGCTTATTTATTTTATAGATAGTAGTTTCTACCTCTTAATCCTCTACCCCTCTTTTGCCCCTCCCCGCTTCCCTCTCTTCACTGGTAACCACTAATTTGTTCTCTATAACTGTAAGTCTGTTTCTGTTTTGTTGTATTCATTACTTTGTTTTATTTTTTAGATTCCACATATAACTGATATCATCAGTATTTGTCTTTCACTGTCTGACTTATTTCACTAAGCATGATACCCTCCAAGTCCCTCCATATTGTTGCAAATGGCAAGATTTCGCTCTTTTTTATGGCTGAGTAGTATTCCATCTTGTACATATACCACATCTTCTTTATCCATTCATCTGTTGAAGGACACTTAGGTTGCTTCCATATCTTAGCTATTGTAAGTAATACTGCTATGAACATTGGGATGCATATATCTTTTCGAAGTAATGCTTTCCTTTTCTTTGGATATATACCCAGGAGTTGAATTGCTGGATCATATGGCAGTTCTATTTTTAGTTTTTTGAGGAACCTCCATACTGTTTTCCACACTGGCTGCACCGATTTACATTCCCACCAACATTGTACTAGGGTTCCCTTTTCTTCACACCCTCATCAACACTTGTTATTTGTGGTCTTTTTGATGATAGCCATTCTGACAGGTGTGAGGTGACATCTCATTGGGGTTTTGATTTGCATTTCTCTGATGATTAGGGACGTTGAGCATCTTTTCATGTGCCTGTTGGACATCTGTACATCTTCTTTGGGAAAATGTCTATTCAGGTCTTCTGCCCATTAAAAATTTTTTTTTTTTGCTTTTTTGACATTGAGTTGGATGGGCTGTTTATATGTTTTGGAACTTCATTCCTTTTTATGGCTGAACAATATTCCACTGTGTAGATATGCCACATTTTGTTTACCCATTCATCAACGGATGAACATTTAATTGTTTCCACTTTTTGGCTATTATGAATAATGTTGCTATGAACATTCATGTATAAGTTTTCGTGTAAACATTTTTCATTTCCCTTGGGTATATTCCTAGGAGTGGATTCCTGGGTCATATGGTAACCCTATGTTTAACATTTTGAGAAACCTCCAAACTGTTTTCCAAAGCAACTGAACCATTTTACATTCCCACCAGCAATCGCCCCACAGGTTCACCAATACTTCTCCTTGTCTGTCCTTTTTGTTCTAGCTATCATAGTGGGTGTGAAGTGGCATCTGTATGTGTGTGTTTTAAGAAACTGATGTTTATTTTTCAACAACTTTATTTCCATTTTCTGTTTAAGGGCCTATGGAAGAACAGCTTCAAACTACCCAGTGGTCGTTCCTACCCATTCAGTGGCCTGAGCATTGGGAGCAGTCTTCAGTGGTGGGCTGAGTGCTCCAATCTTCAGCAGAGAACTGCTGGATAGTCACAGAGGGCACCAACATACTATCAGACCAGCCTGTGACCTCAGGTTGAGTAGCAGTAAACTCAGGAGCTGGAGCGGTCCATTCACTCTGAAATTCTTCCGCGGTCACACCTTTCCAGCAGTGGCCTGTTTGTCCTTTTCGATCTCTTTAGGGTCTCTGTAGAAGCAGAGATCAGGCATGACCTCCAGTGGATGCTCATGGGAGATGGTGTCACATATGCATGGTACTTCCCAGGCCAGCATCCACATCAGACCCACTGAGTGGGCTCCTTTGTTGTTGCATGGGGTAGCAGTGTCCACGTGGCACAGGGGAGAATCTGTGTCACACAGAGCAATGGTGGGCAGGTTAACATAAGACACCTCTGTGAGAGGCTGGTGGTCAGCGGTGGGATCAGTGACCACTGGAAGTTGTGGCTCACGGAAGGCTGCCTGGATCTTGTTAACGAAGATTCCAGGAGCGAAGTGGCCAGCAATAGGAGTGGCCCTGGTGGCAGCAGCGAGCTTCAGCACAGCTAGCTGGCCAGTATTCCTGGAAGATATGACACTGACATCAGCTGGGTTTTCAGTGGCACGAGTCACCAGCAGAAGCTTCTCTTTAGATTTATGATGTAGATACCATCACTTTGCCTTTTGTAGACATACTGTTCCATTTGAAGTCAAGGTTGGTGCCACCTAAGTGGGTTCCTGCTGCAAGGAATTTAAGGACATCCTCCTCCTTCATCTCAGGATATCAAGGGCTCTGGACATTGTGAAAGTTTCCCTTTAAGTTACGATGGAAAGCTCATTGTGGTTTTGATCTGCATTCCCCTGATGGCTAATGATGTTGAGCACCTTTTCGTGTGGTTAATGGTCATTTGTATATCTTTGGAGAAATATCTATTCAAGTCCTTTGGCCATTAAAAAATGGGGTTTTTTTTTTTGATGTTGAGCTTTAAGAGTTCTTTACATATTCAGATATATCATTTGCAAATATTTTCTTCCATTTTCTATGTTGTCTTTTCTGTGACAAATGTTTTTGCATGCTGTTTCCCAAGACCACTCCTGTGAGGTAGGTGTTATTGATAGGGAAATGGAAGCTCAGAGAGAAGATGAAATTTAAATCTAGTTCTGTCTGACTGTAAAACTCAAGCTTTCTCTTCTACCCCAACCTGCTCACAAAGATGAATGAAGACATGTTTCTGGCTTTAAGGAGCTTGGTCTGGCAGAGGACATGACACAAGAACAAAAACGAATGCGCTATAAAGCAGAGTTCCACTTCCACTTGTGGAGGAAGCGAGCGATTCTGGCTGGGGAGATCAGGGCTGGCTTCAGTAAGGTGGCATGTAAGTCTTGAAAGATGGGTACAGTTTCATTGGATGGAGGTGATGGAGTAAATGGAGGTGAGCATTTCCAAAGGAGAGCAGAAAATGGGGGTTGAATGAATGAATGGGGCTTTGATCCTAAGACTGGCTGTGATGGGGTGTCCCAGGGCTTGTTGGGGTGGGAGATCCTGGGACTGCCCATGCCGTGGGCTAGAGAGAGGTCACCTGAGGTAGGAGGTCCAGGGGTTGGATGGGATGGGGAATCTGACACTTGGGATTGGCAGACCCAGGGGATGGGGAGTCTGTGGGATGCCTAGACCTGGGAGCTGCCTGGGATGGAGTTTTCTGGGAGGTCTTAGACGAGGATCTTGGGCCTGGTGGACCCAAGGGACATTGGAACGGACTGGGATGGAGGGCTTCTTTAGGCTGCATTAAGTGAAGACTCTGGGACCGGTGGAATGTGATGGGGCTGGCCCGGGTGCCTTGGGGCGGGTCCGGCTTCGGGTGCGGGCGGCGGTGGCAGGTGGGACGCTCGGGGGCGGGCCGGGCGCGCGGGGTGGGGGCAGGGGCGGGGGGCGGGCCGGCGGCCGGGGCGGTCCCGCGCGGCCGCGCTGCGCAGTGACTCCGCAGCGGGCGGAGCGCCGTGGGCCGCGTCCTCGAGAGCCGTGGCGGTGGCGGCGGCGGCGGCAGCGGCAGCGGCAGCCTCAGCTCCTGCTCCCCGTGCCGCCTGCCCCAGCGCTGTCTCCCGGGCCCCCCCGGGCCCCCGGGCCCTCGAGCCCGGTGCGCGCCCTCGCGTCCCGCCGGCCCCCTCCCCCGGCTGGGCCCGGGGGAGGGTGGCGCCGTGAGCGAGCGGGGACCGGGCTCTCCTGCCCCTTCCCCTGCCCCTGGGCCGCCAGGATGGAGGCGGGGTCGGGTCCCCCGGGCGGCCCGGGATCCGAGAGCCCCAACCGGGCGGTGGAGTACCTGCTGGAGCTGAACAACATCATAGAGAGCCAGCAGCAGCTGCTGGAGACCCAGCGGCGGCGCATCGAAGAGCTGGAGGGCCAGCTGGACCAGCTCACCCAGGAGAACCGCGACCTGAGAGAGGAGAGCCAGCTGCACCGCGGGGAGCTGCACCGGGACCCCCACGGCGCGCGGGATAGCCCGAGCCGCGAGAGCCAGTACCAGAACCTGCGCGAGACCCAGTTCCACCACCGCGAGCTGCGGGAGAGCCAGTTCCACCAGGCGGCCCGGGACGTGGGCTACCCGAACCGGGACGGCGCCTATCAGAACCGGGAGGCTGTGTATCGGGACAAGGAGCGGGACGCCTCCTACCCACTCCAGGACACTGCTGGTTACTCTGCCCGCGAGCGCGACGTGGCCCAGTGCCACCTGCACCACGAGAACCCAGCCCTGGGTCGCGAGCGTAGCGGGCGGGAGGCCGGGCCAGCGCACCCGGGCCGCGAGAAGGAATCCGGCTATTCGGCGGCGGTGGGCGTGGGGCCCCGTCCACCGCGAGAGCGGGGCCAGCTGAGCCGTGGCGCATCCAGGAGCTCCAGCCCCGGGGCCGGCGGCGGCCACAGTACCAGTACCAGCACCAGCCCGGCCACAACCCTCCAGAGAAAGTAAGGAACGCGTGTTTGTCTTTCCTGGCTCTTCCCCGCTAGTTCCCTCTCCAACTTGTACGGCTGGTAAAGTAAGAAGCCAGTGCCTGATTCCATGTCCTTCTCTCCAGTCCCAACCTGCCGGGCGAAGCCGGGTCCCCCTCGCGCAGCCGACACCCCTTCTCTAGCTACCCCAGAGTGGGTTGGCCCGATGAGTGCAGGCGTCTCTTCCTTCTCAAAACCGTGGCCAGTGAGGGCCTGGAGCAGTCATCACCCCCTCCACTTCTTCACCCCCTCGCTATATCCTTGCCAGAGGATGGCTTTTCATTTATTTATTTTATTTGGATGTGCCGGTTGGGATTTTTATTGTCTCCGACGGTGTCAGATCAGAGCCCCAAGGGAAAGAAAGCCCCCCCCCCCACCCCACCTCGGGTCTCCTCTGCGGGTCCTGAGCACAGGCCTGATCTGATCTCCTCTGGCGGCCTCAGCTCCATCCTTTCGCAGAGAGGCAGGTGGGGACCAGAATGGCTGCTGGAGGCTGATATCCCTCTGAGGGGAACTGCAGCACATCCTGGTCGGGGGAGCAAAGATGGAGGCCCGGCCCTTGGCTAGTTCCTCAAAGACCACCCCCTCTCCACCCTCAAGGAAAAACCACCCAATTAAAGAGCGTACCAGCAAGGGAAGTCTACAGATCTTCCCTCTTGTTGGATCAGTGCCAGTTTCTGTGCTGGGGTCTGTGTGTCTGCCTATTTGGGACACCTTGGCAACATCTATTGGGTTGGTGGGGCATGGGCTGGGTCCACTTCTTCCATGCAGATACCACGGTGAGCTGGGTCGGGATAAATGTCAGGCCAAGAGTCAAGGGCGTGCAGGCTCACAGGGCTGCCCTAAAGGCTCCCCGATTTCTCTCCTGCTGGATTGGAAAGAATACTGACCTGGGAGTTAGGAAACCCAGGTTCCCCTTCCAGCTCTGCTGCAGATTGGCTTTGTGACCTTGACTGAGTCCCTTCCTCTCTCAGGCCATCAGTTCCCCCATATCTGTTTAAAAGGCAAGGTCTGCCTTGGATGCTCTTTAAGGGCCCCTCCAGCTTAGATTTGATGGTTCTGTGACTAATCCAGCCACCACTACAGAGCAAGTCTGAAGTCCTCTAGCGAATGGACAGCTTTCCCCCTCCTCTCACTGCTCAGCTGGTCCTACCATGTGCCACAACCAGTGGAGTGTCTCTTGGAGGCTGGGCTGGGGGTTGGGAAGCCTTCCGCCTCAGGAAATCTGCCGGGAGACAGCTCTCTGCAACTCCCCCGTGGTGAGGCAGCAAGCTGGGGTGCTGGGTTGAGATGGCTGGGCCCCAGGAGCAGCAGCTGCAGCTCAAGGGCTCGGCTGGGCTTCACTGCAGTGCACCCTCAGCTGAGGTTTGGTGTGGGCTGCCCCAGAGGGAGATGGGCTCTTCTGCCCAGCCAGGGCTGCTGGGAGCCCATTCCAGGAGGACTGACTGTGTGCAGCTTGGGGCCCCACACTGGAGGGAGGGGCCAGGTCGACTGACCAAGCAAGGCCTTTTCAGGAGAGGGCCATGATGGGGTGGGGACAGAGGGAGACTGTATGGGCACTGTGGTCCTTTAGCCTGGCTGCGGAAGACTTTTCCAGACTGGTCAAACCTGTGACAGAGGAAGCAGCCTCATTATGTGTGGCTCCAGGGAGCAGAACCAGGAGCAATGGGAAATTTGGGGATAAATCAGGAAGAACTTTCCAACCTGGCTGTCTGGTGATGCAGTGGACTGCCTCAAGGGGGTCGGGGAGGGCTGGAGAAAGCATAATTCCTGAACTGGTGGAAAGCCCTATGAAATGACCTGGGTCTTCCCCAATTCTAGGGTTCCGTTCTTCTCAGATTCTCCATCCTGCAGATGTGGGTCTGAATCTCTTGGCTGGCTGGAAGCCTGTTTGCTCTTGAGCTCTGTGCTTCTGCCATCTGGACAGGCCTGCCTCTCGGTCTTTCCCTCTTTTTGTGCACCCTCCAGGCTGTTTGTTGGATTCCCTTGCTTCACATTTCCTACTGGATTAATACGGGGATTTAGACGGTACTTTGATTGCACACCCGTTAGTACCTCTTTTGGTCCTCACAGCAGGGCCTGTGCAGTGAGCACTAGCAACTCCATGTTAGAGATGGGGAAACTGAGGCTCCAAAAAAGTGAAGGGAACGTGCTCAAGATTACACTGCCAGTTCCTAATAGATCTGGGGCTAGAACCCAAGTCCACCTGTCTCCGAGGCCTGTTATTTTTCCACTGGGGCTTTCCAGCCTGAAGGAGTCTCTTGGCCTCAGGACCTGGCCAGGTCACCAACTGGGAGAGGCCAGGAGAGCCTGAGGTATCTGGAGGATTTGAGCAGGGGGAGATGGCTCTGGGATGAGTGATGAGAGGGGGAGTCGATGGGGGAGGGCAGAAGGCCTTGTCTCCCTTCTCTCCACTCTCCCTCCCTCTCTCTCGACCAGGCGTCAGGAGGGCGTATTGATGCACTAGCCATTGTTGTTGCCACAGCTGCTGCAAGCTACTCCCCTGCCAGGCCTGTTCTGGGTTTGTAAGGAGTGGGTGAGAGGCTGCCGCTGGAAGCCAGGGCAGGCAGGGTGGGTGTTGAGCAGCAGAGGCTGCAGCATTGGGGGAGGCTAGGTAGAGCTGGTACATGCTGGGCGCTCCTGGTCCCCAGGCTCCCCCTGGTGGAGGAACAGGGGACAGAGGGGCCTGGGCCCAGCTGCTGCTTGTGGAAGGGCCCCTCTGCCCAGCGACCCTGTCCGTCTGTCACCACAACCCACGTTTTACAGCTGAAGAAACCGAGGGCTCAGAGAAGTGAAGTAACACACCAGAGGTCACACTATCTGTGAGGCAGACTCCCGAGCCTGTGAACTTGCCCTCTACCGCAGTTGATAGCAGCTGTCATGTCCACCCCCACCTATGTCATCCCCCCAGGATTCCCACATCCACCCGCACTGTCTCTTCTGGATAGGTTCCCGGATGCCAGTCTGCCTTCTGCTGTGCTCTGGGTGTGGCCTTTCTAGTGCAGCATAGCGCACGATGAGGCCCGACCTCCTTCTGGCCACTGGGCCTCTGTACATGAGGTCTTTGCTTGCTTGTTTGTTTTTTTAGCAGCTGCTGGTCTCTGCAATGCTCAGGTCTTTTTCCCTGGAATTGTCACCCCCACTCCCCATGGCTAGAGAAGAGCTCTGTTTTCGTTGTTGATCTTGGCCTGGCCCCCCCCCCCCTTGCAGTTCTGGCGCCTGGAATGATTTACAGGCGTGCTGGGGGCCACTGCTGAGTCCTCCACGCTGAAGAGAGCTGCATTTCCCACGATTTTTGCCTGGGCCCAGCTCCGGCTCTGCCGTAGGCGGTGGTGGGCTGAAACTGGTTTGGTGGTAACTCTTCATCCTCTGCACGCACCACCCCCCAGCAGGCTGGCTTGCGTTGGGGGACAGCAACCAGCAGGACCGGCCTGGTGTTCTCAGCAGCCAGGGCAGTGCGTGGTCTAGGCTCTAGGCCCAGTTGCCGGGTTGTCTTGTGTGTGCGCTGGAGTGTCAATGCGCTCCCCGCAGGGGCTGAGGGCACTGGGAGGGAGGGAGGGAGCCCAGGGAGGGGCCCTGGGGAAGTCTGTCTCCTTTGGGGTATTGGGCACTTTTCCTGGGCGGAGGGTGGGGGTCTTTCCTTCTTCCCAGGATGGAATACCATTTCTCTCCCTCCCCCCACTGTGTTGGGAGCATTATACTCATGTGGGAGGCAATGATAATGTCGAATTGAATGAGAATTAGAGGAATCTTGCTTCTCAGTCTAGATCTGGGGCGAGAATGGGGCTGTTGTCATCCACAAACATTTCTTGGCTGTGTGCACAGAGCAGGAGGGGCCCCCAGGCTGAGCAAACACCAGACTCTCTGCGCTTGAGAGCCCTCCCACCCCCTTCCCTGACCAAAGACACAGGGGACCAAGCCTGACCCACTGTAGTGCCGGTGCTTAGGACAAAATGAGTAGGAGGGGCAGTGAGGAGTGGAGGCCAGGCCACTGGTCAAAGACCTGGGCAGGGGGCTTTGAAGAGAGTGGGTGTCGGATGGAGGGGGAGGTGGGAGGAAGACCGGACCCAGGCTTGCCCTCCGCTACTCTTTCATCTGTCTCACCTCTGCCTCCTGTGGCCTCTGAATTTGCTGGGAGCACAGGGGAGGCCTGGGGCATGGAGAAGGGGCCGCACATGTGCTGAGTGAGCCTCAGCCTTCTATGTGCCAGGCACCACCCTATGTGGCTTTATGTAACAATAGCTAACGTCTTTTTTTAACCTGCATTTACTGTGTGCCAAGCACTATTTGTTCTAAGTGCCTTCTGTGTATTAATTCATTCAATCGCCATATGAATCCTTTGATGTAGATACTGTTATTAAGTCCATTTCACAGATGAGGAAACCGAGGCCCAGAAAGGTTGGGTAGCTTCCCCAAGGTCACTCAGTGAATAAGTAGCAGAACTGAGAAGGAGTTAGAAGGAGCCCAGGTGGCCAGGCTCCAGAGTCCATCCACAACGTTCTCACCCACCATTCCATGCTGCTTCTTATCTCATTTGCACAGAGTCCATGCCAGGTGGATATTGGTATTAACCTCTTTTTTCAGACAGGGAAACGAGAGGTCAGAGAGGTGCGATGACCTGCCCAAGGTTACACAACTGCATGAGGCCCAGAACTACCTGGCTCCTGAGCCTTTGGTCCACCAATGCCTCCTGCAGGCGGGTGTGAAGACGGTAAAGATGCTCTGGGTGTGGCTCTGGGCTTCCCCCAGCAGAGCTCCTGGGACCACTGCTTGAGTCAAGCTCCCTCTCCTGATAGCCTCTTGGATTTTGACCACAGTCTCCTAATCGATGCCCTCCTGCTCTTGTTCCCTCCGGCCCCCGATGAGGTACAGCCAGACCAAGCTTTCTGTGGGGCTCCAGCGGTTTCCCGCTGTCTCTGCCTGCAGGAGAAGGTTCAGACTGCTTTGCCTGCCATGCATGGGCCCTTTAGGATCTCACCTTTGTCCTCTCATCTTTTTACAGTCCAGCCAGACTGGCCTGTGTGCCCCATTGTCAGCCCACTCAGCCTCCTGAGAGCCTCTGGGTCTTTGCTCATGTTGTTCGCTTGTCCCAGGCTGTTCCGTCCAGTGCCCAGGCTGCACTCCACTGTTGTCGCCTCTCCCGTGTTTGTGCACAGGTCTATGCCTGACCCTTGAACTGAGCACTTTGCCCCCTTTTATAGCTTTATTTGTTTACATCTTGTGTCATCTCTTCCAGCTTGAGGGCTCCGTCAGATGAAGATTTCATACACATACATCGTGTGCACGTTGTGTCAGTCCCTCTGCTAGGTGCTGTGGGTGTAACTGAAGGAGCTAGAAGCTTGGAAAAACATAGCACAGCACATAGTAGCTGCTCAGTAAATGTTGAGTAGACAAATGATTGTCAGATTAAGTCCCGGTGCACTAATGGCCAGGGGTGCCTAAGGTGTTCTTCCTTTCAGGACTCCTGTAGAGAGAGATGACTCAACTTCAGGGTTCTCTTGGCTTCTCTGTGGCTTCTTCCTCATGCTCCCTGGAGCTGTTTGGCCTCTGCCCTCTGTGCTCCTCCCACTCACCGGTCTCCCAGTTCATAGGATGTCAGGGTAGCAGAGTCAGATGAGACTTCAGAGACATTTAGGCCAATCTGCTCATCATTACCTGTCCCTCCCATGCCATGGCCACGTCATACCATGTTCTTCTCCCTTAATGCGGGATCTTCTGTCCTGAAAGGAGCAAAGAGGCCTGCATAGGACCTGTGTGCCCTCTGCCTCATCCGGTGAGAAATTACTTATTTACCCATCAAATCTTTATTGGGCTCTGACCCTGGGCTAGGCACGGTGTCTTGGAGTCAGAATAAGACACAGCCCCTCTAGCTCATTCTCTGCTATGTTCCCTGGCAGAAGAATCAACACTTGTCATGGGGAAGAATGATGCGTAAATGACTTATTCCTCTGTGGTGGTAAGTCATTTAGGGCAAGATCATTTGCTAGTTACCTTCACTTCCTTGTGGTGTCAGGTCTCTCTCCAGGCGTCCATGTTGAAAAGCACTCACGCAAGGATGCCTGTTTTTTGTTTTGGCTGCACAGTGTGGCATGCGGGATGTTAGTTCCCCGACCAGGGATTGAACCCACGCCCCCCTGCATTGGGAGTGTAGAGTCTTAACCACTGGGCCGCTGGGGAAGTCCTGGGACGCCTGTTCTTAAGCACTTAGGAGCTGAAGCTCTCTGGGACCTTCGCATTCGGAGAAAAATGGGGTGCCGTGGGAAGGAGGAATTTCTGTGACTCTAGGCAGATCACTTAACTTTCAGAACCTCCGTTTTCTCAAGTAGTCAATGGGGATAAAACTGTATTTTCTGATGGGTGCGATTCCTGTTGCCCACCTCCCCCCAGCCCCACAAAAATCTATCAGAAAGTTTCCTGGCTGCCTAGCACACCCAGCAAGGTCCTGATCAGGATGAAAAAATCGAGGGATAAGGATGGAAAACAATATGTGAGGCTGCCCTGCCCTCTAGAGGTGGAATGTAGCAGACAAAGCAACCCAGCCAAGATTGTCGCATCACATCCTTTTTAAAACAAACATGACAAGCCAGGGCTACACGACAGATCACGATGATTCGTCTAACATTTTAGAGGGAAATTTATCACAATTATCACCTGATATGTACCATTTCACTAATATCAAATGCATTTCTTTGTAGCTATGTGATACATACATATATATATATATATATATATATATATATATATATTTTTTTTTTTTTAAGGGATAATAAGATTGCATATCTGGCTGGGCCTTTTGATTTCCTACTGGATTCCAGATGCAATATACTGCATTCACCTGAATAGAAGCAATATTTTCCTCTATAGAACCACTTTCGAATTATTGTCATTATATCTGTGATAAAAAGTACCTAATTTCTTCCTTCCCCCGAATTTCCTTACAAAACTGGGAGGCATGCCTCACAACTGTACATCTGATACGCTGGATAATTCCTAAATGACCCATCTTGTCATGATTGTTGTGAGAATTCAGTGAGATGACAGAGAAGTGTTCAGCAGAGAGTGTGTGTTTACTTGGTGATAGGCATTTTTATTATTAATGATAATAATTTTGCAAAATTCCGTGCCATGGAAGGGCAGGAGCGGGAGGTCATGTGGGAGCTCATCACATTTCTGAGCGAGAGAGGGCCATCCAGTGAGTACTGTGCACCTGGGATGTGCCACAGCTTGTGCTATTGCAGGCAGGGAGTTCCATGATTAATAGTATACGCTTCTTGGCTTCAGGGAGCTCCCAGTTGGGTGGAGAAGACAAATGTAACGTGGTGTCTTGTGTGCTGTGCCAGAGGGGAGCACGGGAGGCCACGGGTGCCCAAAGGAGGGACATCTACCCAGACTGACGTGATGCCTGATCTGAGGCTTGGAGGATGAGTAGGGGCTGGCTAGGTGAAGAAGGACGGCATGTGGGTCGGTGGGAATTGGGAACCAAAGGGAGGTTAAGACGGAGGGGACAGCACAGGCAAATGTACAGAGGTATGAGACCAGCAGGGTATGTGGAGGTGGGGAGGGGCACACTTTTACCACGTCAGTACAAACTAGAGCACAAACAGGGAGGCAGGGAGGATCCAGAGAAGAGTCTGACGACTTGGCTGGTGCAGATCATGAGGACACTTGAGTAGCGGGATAAGGAGCTTTATTCTGTCGCAAATTGGGAACCAACATAGAGTTCCAAGCTGAGGGAAGAGGTGTGTATTGTAGAGTATGGGGTGACTGTTGAGAGCAGTGTATTGGAGAGATCCTATTACAGGGCAATTTGGAAGATAGACTGGAGGGCATTCAGTGATGAGGCTGTGCGACAGTCTAGATGAGAGGTGATAAGGCCTGAACTTGGGTGGTGGGAGTAGAGATAATCTAGTGGGGGAGAAAGACAGTGACAACACACTGATAAGTGCTGTGACAGAAGGGAGTGCAGCCACTCATGACCAGTAGGGTTTTAATAATATCAGCATAAACGTGAAGAACCTTCCAGCCGGAGGGGCCCTTAAAAATCAGGCTGTTCATTTTACAGATGAGAAGACTGAAGCCTAGAGAAAGGACTTGCAGGAGGCCACTCACGTGTGAGCCGAAGAGCTCTGATTAGAAAAGTCACTCTAGTGTTAATGCCAGTCTTCAAAGCATCATTCCTTAAATGTGCTATTTTATGCCTTGAAATCCTGTGAAGGTTGTAGGGATCATTATCTTTGTCCTACAGATGAGAAAACCAGGCCTCCAGGAGGCTGGCTGATTTGCTGGGGAGGAAGCGGTAAAGAGTAGGCATCACCTAAGTAAAGGATCTCTTGCTTCAGTGGCAGACAGACCCTCTGCTCTGGTTCAGCCCCTCAGAAATCAGATCGGTTAGATTCATAGCTGGGGCCTGTGGTTTCCTTTTCTCCACCCAGGCCCAGCTTTCTTTCTGCTGCTTTCTGCCTTGCAGGTCCTCATTTAGTGTAACTGAGGCAGCTCAGAGGCAGTTTCTGGCTTGACAGCAAGACCTGTCATCCCCCTTTTTCTGTTTTCATGGAAGAGGGCGGGCCTGTGTCATCACTGTGTCCCCATTGCCTTAGGCAGGGTGTCTCTAACCTGGGTGGCTTTGTTTTGAGGCCCCCAGTATGATACCTAAAGAATGAGCTTTGGACACCGACAGACCTAAGTTTGAATCTCGGCTCTGCCCCAACCAACTGGATGACCTCAGCTAGGTCATTTTACCTCCTCTGAGCTTTAGTTTCCTCATCTGTAAAATGGGATGACAATGCCCATCTCTCAGGATTGACCAAGATCATTTGAATGGCATTCCCTGATATTTGTAGGTGCTCAATAAATAGTCATTTCCGGGGGAAGAAAAGCAATGACATAATTCATGATTGTGCCAAAACATATGCTCTTATACCTCATTTCATAATCATGATATGACCTAGGATTCTTCAGTTTTTATAGGAGATAAGTCATCCAGATCTGGATAGCACATCATTACAATAGGACAACTTGAAGTTTAACAAAACCAAAACAAAACAAATCAGAAACAGTCATTTCCTTCTCCTGCATGAAATCTCCCACGGACAATGGACAACGGACAACGACTTGAAGAATTCAGTGCTCGGCAAAGGTTTGCTTCCCCTGAGAACTGGTATATTTCCTCCTTCCTAATATGAGGCTGTCATGGCTCATTGTATCTTGCTTTCTGCCTCAGCTACCAGTTAATTTGAAGTACAGCTCTAGCATCTTTGTTGATCTCTTTTTCTGAGCTCTTATTTTCTAGTTCAATTTTTATTCTTTCCTTATCTGTGTTGTTAGAGTAAGCCACCTCAAATCCTTTGTGACTCAGGCAGGTATCAATAACTAGTGGGTGTAAATAGTTGAATGAATGGAAGACTGGTGAGGCTGGACTGGTGATGGTGGGCTTTGAAGACGACCAGAGGGTGGTGCAGGCTGGGGCACCTGAGAAGGCATCTGTAACGGATGATTATGATACTGTGAGGAGTCGAGGGGTTAGTTAGGAAAGACTCGGTCCTTCACTGGCCTGTCTTGCTTCTGCTCTAGAAAGAAGCATGGATTTTGGAGAACAAGACTTCGCATCACCTAGAGTCATCAACCTCCCCATTTTATATGGACCGTGTGGGAGACTGAGGTCCAAAGAAAGAGGAGGGACTTGTTTTGAAAAATTAAATCAAAGCAGTACATATACATAGTTTATTTATTTTTAAAAAAAATACTTATTTATATAGGCTGCACCAGGTCTTAGTTGCACCACTCGGGATCTTAGTTGCGGCATGTGGACTTCTTAGTTGCGGCATGCGAACTCTTAGTTGTGGCACGCATGTGGGATCTAGTTCCCCGACCAGGGATCAAACCTGGGCCCCCTGCATTGGGAGCGCCACAGAGTGTTACCCACCGGACCACCAGGGAAGTCCCCATATACGTAATTTTAAAAGGGCAAATAGTACACAAGGACATACATAGTAATAAGCCAATGTCTCCCTGCCCCCCACCTCCCAGCCCCCAGAGGTGACCACTTTTACCATTGAGGCTTTCTGGTGGTGACTTCATATCTCCACATAAACATCCTTAGTTGGTTATTTCTTCATTTATCAACTTTAAACATCATCTATTGACTTCTTTCTACTATGACAAGTGAGAATTTAGCTTATTTATAACACTTGACTCTTTTTTCCCCCTTCCAAACTTTAATAATTGTATTACTATTTTGGTTTCTCTATTAGTTACCTTTGTAACTTTGCTAGATCCTTCTTAGACTGTAATTTCTTATTCCATCAATTTTCCACAGTATCTCTTGACCACTCAGTTTGGAAGATATAGTTATTAGTGCCCCATCCTTCCCTCCATCTCTCCTCCACCTCTCCACCTCCCACTTTCTGTGTTCTGTACTTTTGCATCCAGCAAGGTTGACTACATTTGCATTCTGTTACGTAACAATAATTAGGTCTTCAGTGCTTTTCTGGACAGATTGACTTTAAAAGTTGACCACCAATACACGGTGTTTATGTGATTATGACTATGTCATATTATTCATTGCAGGGCCAAACAGTGTACTATAATTACACCTCACTTCCCACAGGTCCACTGTCCCAACCTCTGTACTCCCAGGAAAATTTTCCTAGCATCAAGATCAAATGAAGTTTCGTTTCTTATGCTCTATGAATTGCTCAAAGTCATGCCGCTTTTTACTTTGTTTCATATTTGGATCAGGACTTTCCACCTTATCGATCTATGTAGACTTTCCACCTTATCAATCAATTTATTTATTTATTTATTTATGTACTTACTTAAACTTACTGTTGTGTAGTGTTCCCTGAAACCACAGGATAATCATGGCACATCTTCTGGGGACATTTTATTTGAAGATTTTTTAGGAGGGGGATTTTTTAAAAAAAAACTTCACACTGAAATATGTATACAGAAAAGTGCTCATATCACATGGTCAAGTTTCTACAAGCCAAACATACCTATAAAACCAACACTCAGCTCAAGGTCTGTTTTTCATTCACCCCATCTGGTACTCAGTGAGCCCTTTCAACTTGATGCACCTTGTCTTTTCTTACATAATTTCTTTGGTAGTTTCCTGCCCTTCATTTTCTCTGTTTTCTCTTTCTGGAATGTCTGTTAGTTGGATGTTGAACTTCCTGGATTGATCCTTTAGGCTGCTCACCTTTTCTCTCATATTTTCTATTTTATAGTTTGTGAATGAGTTGATACAAAGGGAGATGTCTGTATATCCAGCTGACTTGTCCACTCGCTGGCTTTATTTTAGGTGAGCCGCCGGGGAGCTGGCAGTTGTAGTGGGTGCCCCCCAAGTGCCAGAATGAAAAGCACTTTATTCTGGGAGCACCAACATGCCACTAGGTGCCCTGAGTAATCCCAGATAGTTTAACTCCTTTGATATTTTGCCTAGGGATGAAAGCCAGGCAGCTTGTGTTTTGGATCTGGGAGTTGTCAGTGGGGGCACAGGGAAGGATTTTGTGTACTTACCTTCAGTTTATCCCCCCGTTTTCAGCCCCTGATTGCTCCTACCCTCCCCTGTACCTACCATCTTCAAGTCTGGACTCTTTCTGGGCCTCTGCTGGCCTGACTGGCTCCCTCTCCAGCTGCAACCCCCTGAGTGGCATTGCTGGCTCTCCTTCAACTGTGAACATTCTTCTCTTTGTTTTTTGCTCCCAGAAATTTGTTGAAATCTCTCACCCATTGATATCACCCTCTCCCATCCTCTTCACTGTTATGAGTTCTTACCTTATTTTATTCCTTCACATTCTTTTCAGCAGGGTCTTGACAGAAGAGAGAGGTAAAGATTTATGCTCTTGAGGTCCAAACTAAGGCTAAAGCTACTTTTAAAAAATCGTTGTTTTGCTTTCTCAATCCAGATTGAGAATGGAAATTATTAGTCAACCCCCAAAATACCCAACCCTGTATGGCCTCATTTTGGCACGTGTTGCCTCTGGCTCCAGCCCCATCATGAGCCTTCCTGTGGCAGCCTCCTGAGCACCCCTTTTCCTCAACCTCTGCCGTCTAGACCACGCAATCAAGAGAGCCCTCAGCTGAGGGACTGGAGACCTGGGTTCTGACCCCCACCCTGCCACTGCCTTCCTCTGAACCCCCGGGCTAGTCCCTCCACCTCTCAGGGTGCCCTCACTGTGACTTGAGAGGGTCTGGGTCTGCTGTGAGCTGTGCTTTGGCAGGATTGGGTGGGTGCTTGGAGAACAGCCTGGCCTCCTTTGCTTAGGCAGTGGGAGCAGGTGGGCCAGAGATGGGCCCCAAGCACACAGGAGGGGGCTTTGAGGCTGAGCTGAGGCTTCTGCAGTAGCAGGCTGCTCTTGCAGCTTCCCCTTCCGCCCACTCTCTCTGCCATCATGGCTGAACCTCCATCCTTCTGCCGCCAGCGGAGGGAAGCAAGAAGGGAGGGCTGGAGAGCCGGTTCCATTTCCCTTCTCTCTCTCTCTCTCTCTTTTTGTGATAATGCTGAGCTGCTTTGGGCTGCAGTACCTGTGCCTAACCCCACCTTCCCTTTTTGGTGCCCCGCCTTCCATCCTTGAATGACTGTCTCTTCCAGAAGCACCCCCTGAATGCTCATGGTGTGGAGGGGAGATTGGAGCCAGGTGAGGGAGAGAGGCCAAGCTGTGGGAGATGAAGTGCTGCCTAGCTCTGGCATGACAGAAGGAGCCACAGCTGTAGCAGTGAAAAGCATTGGCTTTGGAATCATACAAACCTAGACTTGAGTCTCGGCTCCGCTACTTATTAGCCGTGTGACTCTAGGTAAATCACGTTGCTACTCTGAGCCCCAGTTCTCACATCTATACAATGAGAAGAGTGATAATGACCTTGCACAGCTGTTATGGAGATAACACAAGTCCTGGACCATTGTAGGTGCTTAATAATCACTTTATTCTTTTTGAATTATTAGAAGGCAGAAATGCTAAGGACCAAATAAAGCCCTCTTTAGTGATTGAAAGGGGCGGGAGGTTAGGAAGGCAGCATTTGACCTTGTCACTGCTTGGTTCGAGACCCCCAGGGGCTTCCTGGCAATTATACAATGAGGTTCACACTCTTGCCTGGTGTGCAATGCTGTTTTTGTTGTAGTCTCTGCCTGTCTTTCTTTTCTTTAAAGTAAAAATGTGAAGTGATACTTGCCTCTTTATTTTCTGAAAAAGAAATTTGAAAAGTGATAGACAGATATTTCCTTTGATGCAGCAATCTTTATCATCATCATCATCATCATTGTCATCCCAGGACTTTTCAACGAGTAGTGGTAACAAAGGACTAGAGGAAGAGTAATCATCAACAGAAAGATAACTAGCAACTAAAACCACCATGGGCTTTCATTTTGTTTCCCCACCACGATCTTGGCCTGTGGATCATGTGGATCCATTCAATGTCATGTGAAAAATGCTGAAAATGGTTACATTATCCAACAAGGTTTCTGATTTGTCCTGTGGTTCATCTAGTTTTTCTTCTCTTTAATTAACCTTATAAGATTTTCTTGCATGTCACTATTAACCTCATCCATATGACTTCTATACTTGCCTATTTGTCATTTCTAGGTCTGATTCTTGGCTCAGATGGCCCCTTAGAAAGGAGTCTTCCCTCCGCCTGAATTATCTTTCAAAAGGTTTTAACTTTGGCCTTTCACATCATCATGATTTAGGTGGCAGTTGAACTTGGCAGGCATCTTTGCCTCTCCCCTAGTGCTTTTCCACTTCCTGGCTGTCACAAGTTGGTTTTGACACCACCTGTGGTCTAGGGAAGCTCTCACATGCTCCTTTGGGTCAGGCCACAGCCCCACTCACCTTTCAATTAAATTTAGTTTTTATTTATTTATTATTTTTTTTTACTGGGGTATAGTTCTTTTACAATGTTGTGTTAATTTCTACTGTACAGCGAAGTGGAGTTCCCTGTGTTATACAGCAGGTTCTTATTAGTTATGTATTTTATACATATTATACATATTAGTCAATCCCAATCTCCCAATTCATCCCCCTGCCCCCCCGCCCTCCCCCCTCCCGCTTTCCCCACTCATCTTTCTAGCCACTCTGTTCCCTTCCTGACCTGCATTCAAGTTGTACTGAAGTATCTAGGATACCCTCGGCAAAGTGGACTTCTTTATGGGTCCATGCCTACATTCTGGCTGTTCTCTTGGCCAAGAATACCTTTTACCCTGTCTACGTGGCAGATATCTACTCGACTGTTGAAGAACATCTTCAGTCTCTCACTGATCCAGGCACTTGGAAACAGTGAACAAAACAGATCTCTCTCCTGCTGAGCCGACATTCTAGTGTGTGAATGTAGGGGGTGGGGAAAGAAAAGAAACAAATAAACAAGAAGATACAAAAATATGTCAAATAGTGGTAAGTGCTATGGAGAAAAATAAAGCTGGGCAGGAGGATGGGAGTGCAGAAGGCTGGTCAACCCTACCATAGCCAATATTTGCACGCCCATTAATAAAAGCAGCCTTTTCTCATTTAAGCATTTTCTAATGTTATTACATACTCATTACAACCATAATCCTTCCAACAAGTTTATCAGGTTAGTGCTATTATTTTCTTTATCATATTGGTGAGCAAACTGTGCCTTAGAGATGTAAATCACATAGTTAGGAGGGGCAGAGCTGGGATTCAAACCTCGGCCTGTCTGACCCAAAGCCTGTGCTCATAACCTCTAAGCCATTGTGCCCCCAGCAAGCCTCACGACCACTCTCTGAGATTGGAATTATTATACCTATTTTATAGTTGGGGAAGCTGAGGTTCAGAGAGGGGAATGGACTCATCCATGGTTGCACAGCAAATAAATGGATTTGAACCTAGATCTGTCTAATACTCAAGGTAGGCCCTTCTACCAACCTTGAGGCCTAGGGACCTATGGACCTGCCTGCCTCTATGTTTGTGCAGCCCATGCAAGGTACCAGTTGAGGCCATTGGCCCTTCCCCCTTCTCTTCCCACCTGTAGTTCATATGGAGCCTTGGGATGTGTATGGATACCCCAGCCCACATCCAAACCCTGTCTATTTTCCCTTCCCATTGACCACCCACTGGGCCTAGCAGATGGACCTGGATAATAAGACCACACAATTCCTGCAAGTAAGCTCAAGAAATATGGACAGGGAATTCTGGGTTCCAAGTACCTGAGTGCAGTCTAGAAGGGAGAGGGCCAGAGATCCTGATGGGCATATTCTCTTGGCCCCACAGACCCTTTACCTCACAGAGAGAGGCCTCTGAAGTGTGAGGTCCAGTGTAGGACCTTCTGTTTCCCAGTACAGCCTATGATATTGCAATTTTTAAAAAGCTGGGCTCCGTGATCCTCCTCCTTTGGCTTCCTGAACTAGGTCCTGCTTTGCAGTGGGGGTGGGGGCTGCAGTGGGGCTGGTGTTCCATGGGCCTGGGCCTTCCGGGTCTCTGGCCAGTGAAGAACGGAGCCTTCCCAGCAAATGCTGCTAGAAGTGTACACAGACCCTTGGGTCCCCTTCACAATATTTTGTTCATAAGTATCTCAGGATACTTCATTTCTTAGGAAATTTTAAAAAAGTATACACTTAATGCATTCTTCCATTCGAAAATTTATAAAAACTTAGAAAAGTAGAGGAGAAACACATTACCCATAATTACAACACACAGAGGCAGCTACTCTGAACATTTGATGTATTTCCCTGTTCTCTGCATTCTTTTCATCTGATTGAAATAATACAGCACATACAATTTTTTCTTGCTTTGTTCGTTTGAACATTTCCCCATGTAATTGCATATTCTTCAGAAGCATCATTTTTAATGGCAACTGATATACCATAATGTACTTAACCATCCTCTCAACATGCTGGGCCAATTTTTTTCACTGGTTTTTATTATTTGTTTGTTTGTTTGTTTGTTTGTTTATGGCTGCACTGGGTCTTTGCTGCTGCGTGCGGGCTTTCTCTAGTTGCAGCGAGCGGGGCCACTGTTCGTTGCGGTGCGCAGGCTTCTCACTGTGGCGGCTTCTCCTGTTGCTGAGCATGGGCTCTAGGTGCACGGGCTTCAGTGGTTGTGGCACGCGGGCTCAGTAGTTGTGGCTCGCGGGCTGTAGAGCGCAGGCTCAGTAGTTGTGGCGCACGGGCTTAGTTGCTCCACAGCATGTGGAATCTTCCCGGACCAGGGCTCAAACCTGTGTCCCCTGCATTGGCAGGTGGATTCTTAACCACTGTGCCACCAGGGAAGTCCTTCACAGGTTTAAATCATGCTGCAGTAGGCGTCTTTGCACATACAGCTTTTAGGGAACTTAGAGCTTTTAGGGAACTGGCCTTGTATAAGAACAATTGTATTCAGCTTATTTCCCTTTCTAGATGGTCCCTCTGGCTGGGTCTGATTCATACGTATAGTCATTCATTTATTCATTCAATCCATCATCACATTTTTTTTTTTTTTTTTTTTTGCGGTACGCAGGCCTCTCACTGTTGTGGCCTCTCCCGTTGCGGAGCACAGGCTCCGGACGCGCAGGCTCAGCGGCCATGGCTCATGGGCCCAGCCGCTCTGCGGCATGTGGGATCTTCCCGGACCGGGGCACGAACCCGTGTCCCCTGCATCGGCAGGCGGACTCTCAACCACTGCGCCACCAGGGAAGCCCATCATCACATATTTACTCTGTACCCCTGTGGACCAGACCCTGGGAACTGGGGGCACAGGCATGACTAAGACATGGCCCCAGAATGCCAGGAGGCCTCAGTCTGCGGGGAGAATCAGGCATGGAAATGGACACTTTCAAAACAGTTTGATCAGAGCTGTGATGGAGGCAAGAAAAGGATCCTGTGGGAGAACAGAGGAGGGGCTCCTCATCCAACTTAGGGACATTAAGATAAGCTTCCTGGAGGAGGTCTTGCCTAAATGAGTCACGGAGGATGGAATAAGAGTTGGCTGGAATACGAAGGGGAACTTCCTGTTAAACGCAACTAATTGAGTAAGCTTATTTTTCTCTGCTGCTTCCCCAAATCCCACTGAAATATGAGTAAAGGAATAAAAAAGGTAGAAACTCAAGGTCTGGGATGCTGACTAGAAGTAAACTATTGCACCCAGCGAGCCCCAGAAATGCTCAGGAATCAGAGGTACCGTGAAGCACAGAAGGCAGGATGAGGCATGGAACTGAAAGCAAGGAGAATATTGAAAGTCTGTGAACAGACCCTCTTGGCCCCTCCCCGACCCCTTTCAGTCGGGACACCCCTCCCCAGCTCCATCTCTATAGATGGAGGGTGATTCTTTGGAGAAATTGAAGTTAGGAGCCTCCAGGCTTGGGGACACCAGGCACAGTGGAGGATGGGGGTGAAACAGGGCCGCAAGCAAAGGGATCTGTACCCTAAAGCAGTGGACCCCCAGCCTCCTTCCACTTGCCTACTTCCAGAACACCAAAGTCAGGAGCACATGAGACAGAAAAAGATTCTTCTCTGGGGAAACTGAAAGGCCCCAGACAGAGGCCTCCAAAAGATGACATGTGGGAGTCCTCCAACAAAAGAACAGGCTCTCAGCCCATAAACTCTGTAGTGAAGCCCATCACCTGGGCAGCTCCATCTACACGCAGAGCTTCCCGTCATGGGAACTGATCGCCAGGGCTCACCAGCCAAGGACCCTTAAGGTAGGTATATTTCATTTTATGTAAATTAAACCTCAATGTAACTGGCATTAAAAAAAAAAACAAGCCTTAGGTAGCCAGAGATGATCAGATAGTACAAGGCTATTTGAGGAAGCCCATCAACCTGCAAGAATGACCCAAAAAGCAAACAAACAAACCAAAAAACTTGGAAGGAACAGAGGGAATGAAGGGAGGGGAAGAAACCTGGGAAATTTAGGATAGTGAGAGCCAACATAAAGATTTCAGGAGAAAGATTAGAAAATAAAAGTTGAGGAAATATCCTAGGAAGCAGAATAACAAGGCAAAGAGATGGACAACGGAAGAGAAAAGATGAGAACACGGGAGGATCAGTTGAGGAACTGCAACATCCAACAATAGGAGTTCCAGAAATAGAGAATGGAGGAAACAGCAGAAAGGAAAGGATCAAAGACGTGATACAAGAACAAGTCCCAGAGCTAAAGGAATGAACATCCCACCGAGTAACCAGCAACATAAATGATTAAAAAAAAAACCCACCAAGGTATGCCACAGCGCAATTTCAGAATACCAGGGATAAAGAGAGGATCCTAAAAGCTTCCAGAAGAAAAACATATCATGTACAAAGGATCAGGAAAAAGAATGGCATTGGACTGCTCAACAGCAGCACTGGAAGCTAGGAGGCAATGGAGCAGTGTTCTCAAAATTCTGACAGACCATAATTTCCAACCTAGAAGCCTATACTCAGTTGAATTATCAATCAAGGGTGAGGGTGCAATAGAGACATCTTCAGACAAAGGAGAGCTAAAGATTTTATGTCCTAGGCCTCCTTTCTCAGGAAGCACTGGAGAATGTGCTCCAGCAAAATGCAGGCATAAACTCAGAAAAAAGGCCAAGGAATCCAGGAAACAGGAAATTAACACGAAAGAGAGGTGAAGGGAATCCCAGAGTGATGGAGAAGGGAGCAGATCTACGGGCAACCTTGTGCAGGCCTGGAGAGCAACCAGTCTGGATTGCAGCGAGAATGATGTCTCAAAGGAAAAAAAGTCTGATGGATTACCTGATGTGTCAGAACACATTGAGAAGAGAAATGCACTACTCACAGAGTTTGGGGAGAATTGATCATATACATGAAGAAAACTAAGCAAGCAAAAAAAAAAAAAAAAAAAAAAAAGAATAGTCATCAACACCAGGGAAAAGAAAAAGTTGTATGGGAAGGAAAATGTAATTATAGCAAATGATGTGATTTACTCATTATTAGTATCAATGCAGTCATAATAATGTAAGCCACCAATATGGATTTAACCAAAACTTTGTGCTATAACTACAGTGGTAGAACGGGAAGGAAGGACAGTGCACCCGCATAAGAACTGGGGGCTAGAGGCGGTTGTGTGTGTTAGGGAGCCCTACCCTCTCCCTGCACGGTGGGAATTCAGTACATGATATACAAAACTGAAAAAAAAATAAATCAACAAATAGAAGTACGCATGTGTTCCTTAGAAATGAGGAGGTAAATACCCGAAAAAGTAGTTAAAAGACTTGAAAACGGTTTGTCTCTGAGAGTGGGAGTTGGGGGTGAGGAGGGGTAGAGTGGGGAATTCGTGTGTTTTGTTTTGTTTTACTCCTTGCAGTACTACGTGACTTGAAAATCTATATGCATGTATTACTTCGGTTGAAAAAATGTTTAAAGGGCACACACACACACAAATGCCAAAAATGGATTAGCAATATAAGCGTATACTTTAGAAATATGAAAGTCAACTCAGAAAAAGGTAACTAAGACAGTTAAAAAGGAAACTTTAATTTTTAAGATCCTTTCAGAATTTGACTTTTTAAACTAGTTTACATATCACTTTAATAAAATTTAAAATAATTTTTAAAAACATAAAGAGGAGCAAAAGTGTTCCAGGGAACAAATACCAGATGTTCTAAGAAAGTAGATGGGAGGGCAGAGTAAGATTTAGAGCTTTGGAGAGTTTGGGCTTGACTGGCACGGAAGTCTGTGGGAAAATCGTCTGTGGGAAAATTATCGGTGAGAAAATTATTGAATGTTTGCAGCAGCAGAACCACATCAACTGATTTGTGCTTGAGAGATGTTCCTTTAGCAGCCAGTGAGAGAAGGTGGTTGCCCATTGAAGAGACTTGCAGTTAGACAAGTTGATGTTTGGGAGATCAGTTGCCTGGCTGCCCCGGGGCTGATTCTCAGCTTTTAGAGAGACTTGTATGATCCCTGGGCCAGGGTACCCACCTCTTTCTCCTCAGGACACTTCTAGGAGGAGCCCTGTACACAGTAGCTCTTCAAGTGTCCTTTCAAAAATGTACTTCTGTTCGTGTCCAATCTCCTTTCTGTTGGACACCTGATTTTGTAGACATGTTGCTCAAATGCTGGCTTGAGAAACAGTCTCTCTTTCTCAGGTAACTTTGCATATCTCGTTTCTGATGCGTTTTTTGTTTATTAGTTTAGGTCTCAGAGGACAACCTTATTTATCTAATTCCAGGTTCTTGGGAGAGGGGCACCTTATTGTGTTCCCTTACTGTACTGTTTATAGATAGCTTGGAGGGTCAAAATGAGAGGCAGGGAATCCAGTCAGGAGGTGAGAGCAGAAACCCCAGTGTGGCAACTCAAAGGCTTATATTCTTTTGAGTTATTCTTCCCTGTTGTCCCCATAAGTCCCCCAAAGTTTCAAGAACCGTCGATACTTTACCATTTATTCTCCCATCTGCCAGATTGCCCTTTGTACCTGGAAGCAGCAACGTCAGAATCCTTGGTCTCATTACATGCCTGAGTTTTTGGTTCAGAAAATATGGTCACTATACTCATAGGCTTCAATCAGTTACTGTTTATTGAGCATTACTCTTGAGGATGGGAATTGGCATAGACAAGCCTTTTGAGAACCCTGGGGTCTGAAGTGGCCTTCCATTGGGAGAAAGCCACAGGAGTAGCAGGAGAAATCCATCTCCTTTCCTGACATGGATTGATAAAAGGGAGGTCTGGTACCCTGGGTCTTTGTTTCTACCCATAGGTAGCTGAACCCAATTGATAAAAGAGAGAAACTTTGGGATTCTGAAGAAACGAAGTATCTTAGGGCCTGAAGATTGGAACTCAACTAACACAGCCCCCTTGTTTTATAGGTGACGGACCAAGGTCCAGAGAGCAGTGATTTCTCCAATTCTATGCTGCCAGTTAGGGAATGAGCCATAATAGAGCCGAGCATTCTTTCTACGTCTGTGCTACCTTGCAAAAGAATGGCGGTCCAGCTTCATGGAGTAAGGGGTGGATTGACCATCGGCCTGGGCATTAGTCCTGAAGAGGTGTAGGATAGCACAGTGTTAATGATGATGGTTCTCTAGATGTAACTAACTATTTGTATACTAAATGCGTAAGAGCCTGTAAACCCCTGAGGTGGCATGCACCCCCGCATTGAGGGTCATAAGATGCCGTATACCCTCGAACTAGTAAGAATCAGTCCACAGTGAGGAGAGCTGGCTAATTCACTCTGCCTCATGCCGTGGAGCTCTTTTGCTCCCCGTAGCTGCCATCTTGAGGACTGTAACATCATACAGAAGTGCTTTTGGACCAGAGGTACATATCTGGTAATCTCTCCTAAGAAAGAGCCTGTCAGGAAGTGCCTGTCCTGACTTTGGGGGATGAGGATAAGGGAACTCACCTTAACGATGCGTAAGTGCCCAGCACTGAGCTGCTGGTGCAGTGGAGCGTGGTGGTAAGAGCACGAGTTGTGGGGTCCAGGCCAAGCTCCCCTACTTGTGTGCCGTGGGGCAAATCAGTTCAACTTCTCTGAGTCTCCGTTTCGTCATCTTAAAATTGCATGAGTAATTCCCACTTTGCAGGATCAAAGGAGGTCATGTACCAAAAGAGCCTGCCACCCTGCCTGGTACATAGTAGGTGCCCGGTGATTGTTCACGTGCCAGTGGAGACGATTATATATGTGGCTTATGCTCTGAAGTATAATAGATTGAGGCAAGGGGCCAGTCTGTGAGCAACTTGAGGGTTTATATTCCTGAGTCGGGGCCTGGTATATAGTAGATTGAATACGTGTGTGCTGGGGGTTTTGGGGTGGGGTGGCGAGGAGACCAGCCTGCCTGGAGCAGAGGGTTCGTGTTAGGGAGAAAGGCTGAGGGGCTTAACCTCCATTCTGTTGACAGCTGGGGAGTCATTGAATTAGGCCCATCTGATCTGGTACCTGCGAATAATTGAGCCAGGCCTGAGAAGAAATCTTGTTGCTGCAGAGTGAGATGGAAAGTTTTAATAAACGTGAAAAGGTGCTCTGTGGCCCTGGTCCTCTTCCTTTAGGGGGCTGCAAAGGCTAAGGATTGGACCCACTGCTGTCCACTGTGCCAGGCTGAACCTGACGGCCACCCCACCCTCCTGCCCCCCTCCCCTCCCCTGTCATGTCAGTTTACAAGTGAGAAAGCTGAGGCTGGACATCGGGGAGTGCCTTCCCTAGGAGTATATGGCTAGTAAGTAGCAGAACTGGAAACACTGGCCTCACCGGCTGCCTGCGCTCCTGCACCCAGATGCTTGCCTGCCCCACCTGGCCGGTGGGCGCTCCATTCACTCTTCCGACAAATACTCACTCTCGCCTCCCCGCGTGTCCCTCTCACTTTGCACTCAGCATAGACGACTCTCCCCCCACTCAGGTCCCCTCACTAAGGTCGCTTCTTGGTTCTCTCACCTGAGGACAGAGCCTGTAATGTGTTCATCTCTGTCTCCTCCGAAGTCTGCAGTGGGAGTGGGGGTGGGGGAGGGAGGGGAGAAAAGGAGGAGGAAGAGGACAGAGGGGACAGGGAAGCCACTGTCCCTCCACACACACACACACACACACACACACACACACACACTCTCTTTTAGGGAGGAACAGCGGAGGGGGTGTGGGTCCGGTTTCACTCATTCTCTCGGTCCCCTCAAAGCTGTCCCCAGTGCCACCCTCTTCTCTTGCCCTTCCTTTGCCTCTGAGGGGGCCTCCCAATGAAGAAGGCAGACCAATGCAGTAGAAAGGAGCCCAGCAGCCGACTCACTCACCCCTCTCAGCCTCCTTCTTGTCATCCACAAAATAAGCAGGTTGGACCAGGCAATTGGCAAAGCCTTTTCTATGTTGTTAATAATACCTGGCATTTGTCTGCTGGGCTGCAAAGGGCTTAATCATCCCAACAGCCCTGCAAGGATTGGCCTCGTGTTACAAGTGAGGAGACTGAGGCTCAGATGCCAAGCAGGGAGGTGATGTGCCCAGGTCACAGGGCTGGTAGGTGGCAGAGCCGGTATCTGAGGCTTGGTCTCTCTGTGTTTAAACCTCGGGCTCTGACCCCCTGGCCACAGCTGCAGGCTGCCTCTCAGCCACTCCGAGGAAGGCTCCTCACCATGACCCACTAGGCTAGAACATGGTTGGTTCCTGGCACCTCCTTGCCCTCACCTCCAACCACTCTTGCCCTCACTCGTTCCACCCCGGCCACGCTGTCCTCCTCCGTGTCCCAACAACTGGCCAGGCCCTCCGCCACCTCATGGCCTATGCACTGGCCATTCTCTCTGCACGAAATGCCCTACCCTTCATTTTCATGATGCGTGCCAGGTGTCAGGGCCGCTGCATAGGGCAGAGGGAGGAGAGTAGAGGGCATATGCTGACTGTCCGTTTTTTTCTCTGTTTCTCTTTCAGATCTGATGGTGAGAATTCCAGAACAGTCAGGTCAGTACCTCCTTTCTTTAGTAGTGCTTGGGAGTTGGGGCAGGGACTGGGGTGGGGGCCTCTGGCTTGTCACTTGGGGATCCATGGGAGGGGCGGGGGCCAACTCCAGGGGTTTTGTCCCACTGGTATTAGGGGTGGGGAGGGGGCAGGCGTAGGGAGGGGGTTGAAAACTCTTCCTTAGTCTTTCTGACCCTAGCTGATGTGGGGGCTCGGCTGAACACTGGAGGGGCTCATGGCAGCTACCTAGATGGGAAAGCTGACCTGCAGAGAGGTCAGCTCTGGACCCGGGACCTTCTCCCCCTCCCCTCCCGGGAGAAGGGGACACGATAGAAACGGGGCTTCCCTGGTCTGGCGTTTGTGCTCCACCCTGACCTGCACTAGCCCTGAATAGTGTGGTTTGGATGGACTTTTGATGTGACACATTCCAGTCATTAGAAATATACCTTATATTTAAGGTAATGTTACACTTAAATATACCTTATATTTAAGTGTAACAAGCGGCCTTTTTTTTTTTTTTTTTTTTTTTTGCATGCTTGGTGAAAAAGGTTTACAAGCATCAATCAGTAAGTTTTCAGGGTGTGATCAATCTGCCATTTGGGGGCAAAACTGGGGTAGGGACAAGGACTATTAGTGCATTTCCCAGGCCTTAACCCATCAGAAGCTTCGTGAAAACACAAGTGTCAAGGATAGGGACTATGTGGGAATGATGGGGGGCTCAGCGTAGGACCCAGTCAGAGAGCATCCAGGCCAGGGGTGATGCAGTGGGCCTTTGAAATGAGATGGGTCCAGGCAGCAGAGGCATGAGATGGGCTCACTCAGTTCCAGCCAGGGCTGCAACTAACATATATAGCGCCTATGTGAAGAGTAGAACCCACTGCGTGGATCAGTTGGAGGAATGTTCCCTTTCCACAGGGCTCCTGCAGCCCCTCACCAGGGTTCCCGGCTCAGTGAGTAGAGCGCAGGTTGAATTTCAGCCGCGACTCATGCCCTCTTGGCTGTGAACCCTTGTGCAAGGCACTGCTTGTCCAACCATATGCAGCAGCCCAGGTCCTGGCATCCAGGCAGTGGATATGGGAGGCGGGGCAGAGGATCCCAGCATCCAGACGGAGGTGCGTAATGAGACACGCTGTGTCCTAGCATCCCAGGCAGGGGGGATGGGATGAGCACACTGGTGCCCTGGGCCAAGGTAGGGGCTGTGGCATGGGAGCACACTTCGGCCAGCAGGAAAGCAGGGGAAGTGTGATAGATACAGTCAGGCCTAGTGTCCAGGCAAGGGGTATATGACGAGATGCAATTAGTCCTGGCATGCAGCCAAGGAGTATGGCCCGGGCACAGCCTGTCCTAGCATTTAGGAAGGCACTGGTCTAGCAAAGGACACTGATCCCAGTGCCCCACTGTGGGTTTGGAGAAAGACAGCTTGGGCTGACTCCGAGCACAGGCCCCCAGGCATCCCTGTTGATATGCCCGCGACTTGTCAAGGAACGCGACTGAAGGCGTCTCTAGCTCTTCCCGGCAGGGGAGTTCCTAGGACCTATAGCTCAGGGTGTTTAGTAGTTATCATAATCATAAATCATACGATGATGTACGTTGGGCCTTTACAACTTACAGAAGTTGTCAGGGACTTGCTTTTGTTTGATCCTCCCAGTGACACTGTAGGTGGAAACTGGGCTGCCCTTATCATCATTATTTTACAGGTGAGGAAACTGAGGCTCAGGCTGGTTATGGGTTTCGCCCACAGCCCTGCAACTTATTTATGGCTGAGCCAGGATTCAAACCCAGGTCTGCCTGGCACCAAGCCCAGAGCCCTGCCCATGCCATCCCTGCAGGAGCTCTTGACAGCCTTGCAGATAATAATAATCATCCTCATCCTCATCCTAATATTAGTAATCATAACAGTTACCATTTGCTCCTCACATACTAAGAACTCTGAATGTGATCTTATTTTTAACGCTCACAACAGCCCTATTAGGCATGGATTGGGATCCCTGATTTACACATGAGGAAAATGAGGTTCCACAGAGGGTCAGTGCCTTGCCCAAGGAAATAAGAGCAATGGGGCAGGGTGGCATCGCTCTGACTCATACCCTGGGCTGTCTGCTTCCAAAGCTGGTATTTGTTTTACTGAGATGCACTTCCCGACATCCACCCTGGACCTACAGTCAAGGAGGCTACAGGGACCTCGAAGACTCAGCAACTGTGGAAGCAAGGGTCAAACTTGGACTGTGGAAGGGGCCTAAAGTAGCACTTGTGGGGCAAAATCTTGCAAATATGGTGGGAAGATCCTTTAACTTGGAACCAGAGCTGGGTGGGGCCATCTGAGGATGCTCTCAGGACCCGCATGTAAATTCTTGAGCTCACTTCAGTTAGGGGTCAGGGAGAGCTTCCTGGAGAAGGTGGTGTCTGAGCTGGGTCCTGGAGGACTGACACGCAGACTTTGTGTAAGGAGAGCATCCCTGAAAATGAAACCAGCAGGCATCGGAGGTGAGGGGGGCTGGGTGGGGGCAGTCAGTCGGGCTAAAACAGATCTGGGCAGGAAAGGAGCAAGTGTTAAGGTTCAGAACTGGTCTGGTCGGGACTGGGTCACAGACGCCTTCTGTCACCAGTGGGAGCCAGGGGAGGCTGGAGGAGAGAGGCAGGGCTCTGCAGCACAGAAAGGGCAGCAACTGGATCTGGGCAGAGGGTTCCATTTATGGCCAGGTCGCTTTCTAGTTATGTGACTTTGAACAGATCTATCTCCCCCCTGGAGCCCCAGGGTTGTCATCTAATAAACATTGTGTGTGTGGAGGGGAAAGTTTAGGAGGGTAGAAGAAACACGAAGCAAAGGAGCTAGACTTCGGCTGTTGTGGAAGTGGAATGGGAAGGAATGAGCAGGGTCGGTGGATTGAAAACCCCCCGTGGGAGGGCCCAGGCACGAGGGCTTCCAGGTATGGGGTGCCAGAGGAAGTGTGGAGTCTAATTAGAGCTGAACAGCTGGTGTTGCTAAAGGGCTGTGGGCAGAGGAAGGTGCCTGGACTTCCTGTAGATCCATGAGAAGTTGTCAGACCTACAGGCGCCTTAAATCCAGGTCCAGAAAGGGACTGGCGATGGCTCAAGGTCACAAACTAGCTCTCAGCCGAGCCTGCTTCCTAGCTGTGTGTTGTTTGCAAAGTCACTTGGCTTCTCTGATCCTTACCTTCCCATCTGTAAAATGAGGTCAGTAATTCTGACTTCTTTGGGCTGATGAGAGAACTTAAAGCAATGCTCAGCATAAAATGGTGGCTCAACATATTGTAGTGCCCTCCGCCATCCCCTAACCCAATGCATTGTCACTTATGGGGTAGTCAAGCTTGAGATGTGTGGAGAGGTGCAGAACTTGAAAACAGAGGGGCAGGAGGGGCTGATACCTCCGCCACCAGAAGAGGAGGGAGCCCAGGCCTAGAGGTGCTGCCGCTGCAGTGAGGGTCTGGCTGGAACTCGAGGGCCCTGGGGACCAGGCCGGGGTTGACAGGCACGCAAGGATGAGAGCCAGAGGAGGTGGCCTGTTGCTAGGGAAGGAGGGAGGAGGTGGGGGAGCTGCTGACACCCGCAGAGCCAGGGACGTCCCCATGGCAACAGGAGCCGCTGCTGTCGGGAGGAGAAGTGGGAGGAGGAGCCAACGCTGGCTCTGTTCCCAGAGGAGGCCTCCCACTCTGGGCCTCAGTGCCCCCATCTGTCCAACGGGAGTTTGGATTAGGTAATCTCTAAGATTCTTTCTTGTTTTGACCTCCTGGCAATCTGGGGTAGCTGAGACCTAACAGACCTTCCGTGGCTCCCCCATCCACATGTCCAAGACACCGCCAGTCCCCAGAGCTGCCCCAGCTGCTTCCAGATCTTCCCTCCCGTGCTGCCTCCTGTTCAGCGCAGCCTGGTTGCCTGCCCTGCCCAGCTCTCTGTTCCCACCACTTCCTTTCCCTGGAACCTTGTCACTTACCGCCTGCTGAATGCTCTCTGGCTCTGGTGGGTCCAACTCCAGCCCTGCGCACTCTAGGGTGCCTTCCCTGGCTGCCCGAGTCCACCCTGACCGCTTCCTCGCTCCTGGGCTTCTTTGGCCCCACAGGTCTGCGCTCCTCCTGCTGTCCTTAGTAATCGCTGCTGCAATGCATGGAGCTGCTTCTGAGAGCTGGGATCCCCTTGACAGGCTCAAATCATTACAGTAAATTTATGGTGTCATATTGTGAATCCCCATTTTACATATGAGCCAGTGCTCTGAGAGCTTATGTGGCTTGTCTGAGCTCCCCCGGGTCCTATGTGGTGGAGCCAGGCTTGGAACTCAGCTCTGTATAATTGCTGCTACCCCAGGCCTGAGGCAGGGCATAGTTTATCAGCGGCAGCAGCACTTACTGTGTGATAGCTAAAGCCCATGTATGCGGGCCACCATGCTGGGGACTTTACATGTGTTTTCTCACTTCATCTTCACAATAATCCTATAGAGTATATATTCGAGTCACTTTACAGGTGAGGAAACTGAAGCTTTCAGAGTTAAAATAATTTACCCCCTCCCCCCCCCCCCGCCATAGAACTCAGATCGGAATGCAGACCATCAGAGTTGCGGTCACCATGCTATACCGGGGTTAACCCAGTTATATTCCAGAAGCACGAACAGAGCATTCCCTATGTACCAGGCCTGTGTTGGGTGATCCACGGGGGAGATGGAAGCAGGCTACAGACACAGATGAGCCAACTCTGGCAAGCCCAAATGGGAGTGTGTTGACAAGGAGAAGCCAGTTGTAAGGACAAGAGGCTAGAGGGGGTAGAACTTGAATCTGACTGTGGGATGGAGGAGGAGGGAGGTGGGGGTGTGGGGAGATGGGTAATTTTCCCAAAGGAGGTACCTTTTTCCAGGAAGCTCATGAGGGGCAAGAAGGGGTAAGGGGGGTCCTCCTTCCCCTTCCTGTTAGTGTTCCCCTGCCCCCACCTGGCCCAGCCCCAGGAAGTGGGTGACCCCTAAGCTGGCTGCATGCCTGGTTGGCACCAAAATAAACTTGCCTTCTCTCTCTTTCCCTCCCCTCCTCTCTGTCCCCTCTGTCCTGGCTTTAATTAGCAGCCCTGGGGATGAGTCACTTGGCAGCTGGGGAGGGAGGCTGCTCAGAGCCCAGTCGAGCCTCGGTTCCTGGCCCGAGCCTCCCGGGCAGCGCCACTGTGTTCTTGGTGTGGCTCCGCATCTGTGCGGGTGTGAGGAACGCAGGGGCAGCGCTGCGTGCTGGTGGGTGTCCATGCACGGCAGGGTGTCTGCATAGAAGCAGATCTGGTTGTTGCTGCATTTGTCTCGGTGTCCACTGAATGTCAGCGTATGTGAGTGTGCGGCTGTAGCATGTATCTGTGGTCGCAACTGTCAGGAAATGAGGGAGCATTTGGGTGAACAAACACAAACGCTTTATAACTGCATTCACCCCTCCCTACCTAAGTGTTCTTTCTACGTTTTTGCTTATGCAAGCCCTGCACTTACATCCCCAATTTTTCCTCGTCTTAGACTGGGTACACTTTGTTGCAGGGAACTGAAACCCACTCAAATGCGCTCAAGAATAAAGGATGGGTGGGGGGGAGACTATTGTGAGGCTACATCTCACAGAATCTAAGAGCAGTAAATGACGTATAGCCAGGCCTCACGCCAACTGGAAGTGGGACCAAGAAGTCAAGGAGGAAGATTGCTCTCTCTCTCTTTCTCTCTCTCTCTCTCTCTCTCTCTCTGCATCTCTGCATCTCCCTGGCTCATGCCTCTCTCCATCTTTCATGACTTGCCTGGTCCCTGTCATCTCTTTGTCCCTGACTCCTCTCTCTGGACTGGCTTCCTCTGCTCTCAGGTGGCCTGATGTGGCCGCCAACCTAGAAGCTATGTGACCTTCCAGCTTCAGGGCCCACCCCCATGGGATAGTACCGTTTCTGTCCATCCTGTGGTAAACGAGGCGGCAAGGGGCTGTAGGTGGGAGTGGATTCTCCTAGAAGTGGGTGAGGGTAGAGGTCAAATACTCGGGACTTGGTGTTTCTTCTACAGTGCCCACAGCTTTTATGTGTTCACAAGCGATGTCAGAGCCTGGGGAGTAGTCTGCTCAGAGGCCCACGATTATAAGCTTGCTCGTCCATCAGGGTTTTGGTTCCTACTCTAATGCAAGTCGACCTTTGCTCACTAGGCTTTCAAGTTCCATGCTCTTGCATCAAAATGCCCTGTTTTATCTAAAAATGTCCCCTTATTTTGTGCCCAAACAGCCTTTAAGTGCACAGTGAATATTACCATCGCCACCAGCGTGCGGTGATTTTCATAGCCTCAGAACAACTGGCATAATGCTACTCATGGTACAGCTGCTACCAAGTTCCTGGTTGTTGCAGGAATTTTCACATTTTATTAGTGCAGTGACTGAATTTATAGTCATCTGCAGTATAGAATTACAAGCACACATTATCAATATTATCAACTTGACGCTTGAGCTTACTTTTCCATTAATACAAACCCTGCAGTTTTTACATTAATTACAGAGGGAATTAATGACCCCTTAGACAGGTTTTTACCTATGAGTAAAGAGTTTGGAACCAGCTGTGCACGTAATGACTGTTCTCCAGATGCAGGGGCAATGCCCATGGCTCTGACCTCGGCCCGGGCCTTGCATCCTCTGGCTGAGACTGGAGACTGCCCACCTCCTTAGGGAGCTCCTACTTCTGGCCTGGCACATAGCAGGTGCTGTTCTTATTTTTTAATAAAAATGATAGTTTTCTTATTATTGTTAAGTCCATCTTCCACATATAGGTGGTAAGCCTGAGTGGGAGAGATCATCTCAGGCTCAGGGCAAAGCCTCCTTCAACTTAATACGTGCTTTGATTCAGAAAATGTGTACTATGTATCAGGTACTGTTAAGGAGCATTCCATACACCTTATCTTTAATCCTCCTGGCAGCTCTGCTAAGTAAGGGTGATTGGATCCACTTTACAGAGGGGGAAACTGAAACCTTGAGAGGCAGAGTGACTTGCCCGAGGTCATCCATCCGTCTGTCCATCCATCCATCCACTTAGTCATGGGACAATTTCTTGAGTACCTACAACGTGCCAGGCACTGTGCTAAACTAAATGCGGTTGATACAGTGATGAATAATATAGAATCCTGCTCTGAGGAAGCTCATCGTCTGGTAGGAAAACAGATAAGGAAACAGACAATTACAGGCGAAGTGTAGGGTGCTGTGGGAGAACCTCAGAAGTGTACCCAACCCAGCCTGAGGGTCAGGGAGGCTTCTCCAAGCTGACATCTAAACTTCGACTTGATGGATGAGTAGAAGTTAGCCTGGTGAGGGGTGGGGGTGGGGGTGGGGTGAGGTGAAGTGGAGAGTGTTGCAGACAGAGCAAAAAAGTGTGCCAGGGCTGTGGAGCAGTGTTTGGTACTTGCATTCGTGAAGAACTGTAACTGTATCTGCAGTGGGCTGGGGCTGTCATGAGAGATAATCTGGAAAGGGGGCAGAAGGTAAATTGGGAAGCTGGGACTGGGACCCCGGTCAGTTAGACCCAGAGCCAAGGAGCTGCAGGACCCAGGAGCAGAGTTCCCACGCTTCCCCGCCTGCCTGGTCCCAGGGGCCAGCCTGGGTCAGCCTGGCTAGTGCCAGCGGCAGGCCAGGATTCCAGTGGCCACAGTGCCCTCTAGCGTCCAGCAGCCCATCTTGCAGCCTCCACCTCAGTGTGGATTGTCTGTCTCTCAATACCTGCTGACCTGTTTGACTGGGTGCCCTGTGCCGGATGCTGGGGACACTGGAATGAATAAGACATGGTCCCTGTCCCCACCGAGCTCCTGGACCAGAAGGGGCAACAGCATGTGAATAGACAGCGCTGGAGAAACACAGGGTGGGAAGAACACAGGGGAGGGATCCCAGAGTCAGGGTCCCAGAGGGCACCACCTCTGAGCAGACTTGTGAGGAGCGAGGGGGAGGTAACGAGGTGGGGAGGCGGCACTGGGGTCAGGGTGGCGGGGAAGGGTCTTTTGAGCAGAGGCAAAGGTGAGGGCGGACAGCAGAGTGTGGCAGAGAATTGTAGGCACTTCTGTTTGGGTGGAGCACAGGTTGAAGATTGGGGGGGGAGGCTGAGACCACCTGGAAGTGGGGGGGAGGGGCAGCTCACAGAAGGTCCTGGGATGCCTGACACTAGCTCATAGTCAGCACTTAGTGAATGGAATCATATAAGGAGTTTCCCTGCCCTTTTGGGATCACAAACCCATCTGAGGATCTAATGAAAGCAATGTTCTCCCCGGAAATGCACTCATACTCACTCATATTTTTCATACAACTTTAGGGGCTTCAGAGACGCTCCCCGCCCCAGGCCTATCCATGAACCACAGCCTTCCAAATTCCTCTTAGCATAAATACTGAAACCTTATCAGGACCTCCAGGCTCTGCATGATTGGGCCCCCGCCTACATCTCCAGTCTCGCTCATCTCCCCTTTGCTTTTTCCACTCAGCCACGTTGGCCTCCTTGTAGTTCCTGGAAATACCACCTCAGGTCCTTTGCCCAAGTTGTTTCCTCTGCCTGGAACACTCTCCCCCACTACCTCCACTTTTTGCCCAGCTTAATTCCATTAGTGGTTGAATAATGTCTGTCTGCTCTCACTTGGATATGAGCCCCATGAGATCAGGACACTGACTGCCCTTAGTCACTGCTGTATCTGTCCCCCAGCTCAGTGCCTGGCTCACAGGATCTGTAGCGTAAGTGAACGAAGGCCCTGCCAGTGCCCTGCGGCTGGGTCAGGCTCCTCACCCTTAGCTCCTTCTTCCCTTCAGCCCCTAGAGGGTTATCACATGGATCGCCCCAACAGGCTCAGATATGCCTGAATTCCAAGAGTGGCCCAGATGAAGAGGTATCTTCCTAGAAATCTTCCCCTGCCCGAAACAAACAGGTTTCCCAAGAGTCTCCCCTACCTCCCTGGGAGAAGGATCACACTCTCTCAGGCTCAGACTGAGACTTTTCAGCATGTGCATGTTTGTCTCACTGAAACCTCACAAGAACCTGTGAGATAGGGGTTGCCACTCACCTTCTACAGATGAACAAACCGTGCCTCAGAGGGGTTACCCAGCTGAAAAGTTGTAGAGCTGGGACTTGTACCCAGCTCTGCCAGGCACCAAAATGTAAGCTCTTTGCCTCACCAGAGAGGGGAAGGGGCTTGCCCAAGGTCACACAGCATCAGCCTTAGGGCCAGGACTAGAATTTCTGTCTCCCAACTTCTGCCAGGCCAAGATGAAGGTTTGGGCCACAGGTGACACCCTTAGGACAATAACTGCAAATGGGCACAAGGTGCGGCTGCCCCAAGAGCCAAGAGAGTTGCCGAGGGAGAGAGAAAGAAAAGCAGGGGCTGAGACCAGAGCCTTGAAGACCACGGGGCTTGAGGGGGTGGGCAGAGGGAGAAGAGGCCGTGAAGGGCCCATAGATGCCAACTTTGCGGTGGTCCGTAGGGCCTATCTCTCTCAGCAGCTTTGGCTTTCTTGAGAGGAACCAGCTGCCCCGGCAGGGAGGCAGGAAGGCAGGAAGGCAGGAAGGCTGGCCTGTTGCCTGTCAGCTCCTATTCCTTCTAGATCACTGGCCCCCTGGCCCCTCCCAGGGCTGCCTTCTGCTCAGAACAGCCAGGGGCCTGGGCTCTGGGGCTGTGAAAGGACAGGAGCCCTCTGAGCTGGATCTGGGGTACTCTTCAGGAATCCCACACCCTTCAAATCCTCCAAATTGTCTCCTTTCTCCAGCCCCCCACATAAGGAGGAGAGAGAGATTACTGTGGTAGGTCGGTGGGGATTCTAGTTTGACTGGCCGTATGAACTTTAGTAAGACTCTTCCCCTCTCCAGGCCTCAATTTCCCCCTCTGTAAAATCAGGTGGGGGCAATTTCCTTGGAAGAACAGCCTCTAGATTGTGAATGGCGTGTCTTCTGATTTTTGCTTTTCTCTTCAGGGAGCATTTCTCTTAGCCAGTTCAGAAAACAACGCAGAAGAAAGTGAGAGCTTATTGCAATGGTCAAGAATATCGGCTGGGCCCTCATCTTGATTTCCCCAGATGGGTGATTTGAATTTTACTTGAACTGGAGCATCCCAGCATAACCACCACACAGTCTCTTTAACTCTGTGGAAGATGAGAATGTTTGTGAAAAGCTTCTATGGAAAGGTTTCTGTATTCACAGGGCAGCAATATGGCCAAGGGGACGGAGTCCTGATCTTGGGGTTCTGCTACTTACTAGCTCTATTACCTGTGCCGAGTTACTTAATGTTTCTACATCTCAATTTTCTCTTCGGGAGAATAGGGCTAGTGACATGTACTTGACAGGGTACTTGGGGAGATTCCAACAGAGGTGCATATAGTGAGCCCAGCCTGAGGTTTGGCCCAGAGGAGTCACTTCAAGCTCTCAAAGCTGCTTCCTCTACTAGGAGTTCCCAGCCCTCCTGGGGGAGCAGGGGAAGGAGCAAAGTTTCCAGTTGCAGTCTGGCCTATAGCCCAGCAGGCCTGGCCCCGCCTCCTGGGTTCCTCCTTCTAGGGAAGGGCTGGGGAGGAGGGGGTGGCGACGCGGTGGAGGCACCGCCCTGGCCAGGGGGCCTGCCCTCGGGACAGGTCCAGACCCATGGAGCCCCCCGGGAGGAGTAGCAGGTAGGAACCTGGCCCCCACCCCCAACCCTGCAGCCCGACCCCCTCCCTTCCTGCCCAGGCCTGGACCTGGTCCCTGGGCTGCTGATTCAGCAGCCTCCTGGCTTCCTGGTTCCTGGCTCCCCTCTTGGACTCTTGGAGGCCTTTGGCTTGGGGGAGGGAGCCAGCTCAATTGGTTGAGCCCAGGGACATCTGGGTGCCCAGCTCTGTAAGGACCCTGGAGCCCTGAGCAGCGCAGTCGCTGGCATGTGAGGGGTGTGATTGGTGGCTGCCCAGGCACCTAGCCTGGCGCTGCAGGGCTGTCCACAACAGCTGAGACTCTCTGATACCAACATTCCAGCAGCCTAAGGGTCTCTGAGTCTCAGGTTTAATGAGTCAAGGACTTGGGCCAGTGACTGGCACTTAGATGGCACTTGAGAAACAGTCGTTCTGCTGATGACAATTATTCCAGAGGCTCTGATAAGAAGAGTATCAGATTCCAGGATTCTCTGTTAAGGTTCTAAGATTTAGGCATCTTCTCCAATTCGCAGCAAGCGACATAGTGGGCAGCTGGCCTGGCCTGCAGCCGCGTCTCCAGGCCTTTACTTCGGCTCTTGAAGGGCCAGGCCCTGACCACAGCCTGCCTTCAGGGGCTCGTTGGGGGCAGGGGCTGGCTGACCTGGCACTCACTCTCAGCATCTGCCCTGTGCTGGGTAGGGCAGGGGCAGGGCCCTCGGCCTCACTACCCTGCTGTCTCTCCTCCCCCTTCCCCTTCTCTGGACTTTAATCGTGGGAAGCAGGAGGCAGAGGGGCCTTTGGACCCCACGCTAAGGGTGGGAGCACAGCGCTGGGGGGCGGAGCTTGGGCCCTGCCCCAGGCTGGGGGCGCAGCACGGGCCTTGGAAGCAAAGAACCACCCTGTCCTCTGGCTCGCTGGGCCCCACTCGCCCACTCAGCCCGAGTCCCATCCTGTCACCAAGACCACTGAGACCTTGTCAGCTCTCCTCCGCCCTCGCCTCTCCTGTCCTTTGCTCTGGCACTCTCTGCCTCTCCCCGTCTTCTCTCTGTGTCTTTTGTCTCGCCCTTTCACTGTCTTCCTCCTGCTCTGTCTCTCTCCTTTTCTGTCTTGTCTCTTTCGGTTTCTCTCTGTCTCTTTCCCTCTCCTCCTCCAGTGTCTCCTGCACCACCCCCACCCCCACCCCCACCCCCGCCCTGGCCTGGGTTCCTCCCCCTCTTTGGACCCGGAGCCTCTTTTCTCCCCATCCCTCCCTCCTTTCTTGTGAGGGGTCTTCTCTAAGGGGGACCCCCCCTCATACACCTTTTCCCTTTCTCTTTCATCCACCCTTCCCTCTCCCCTCTTCCCTACCCGTGTGGCGTCTGGTGTGAGGAGGGCTCCCTTCCCCCTTCCCTACTGTGGTGTCCCAGTGTCTCTGAGGCCGAGGTCCCCACGGAGTCACCTGGAACACAGGAGGCCCAGCCCAGCTCTTTCGTCTCTGCTGCCCCCTGTTGTCGTTGTGTTCTGTTTGTGGTTCGAGTGCCGTCCTCTCTTTCTTGACTTTGTGGTTTTTTCTTTTTTTCTTCCTTCCTTCCTTCCTTCCTTCCTTCCTTCCTACCTTCCTACCTTCCTACCTTCCCCCTCTCCCTCCCTCCCCCCCACCCCTCCTCTTCCATTCCCTATCCTCCACCACCCATTCCTCCCAGTCTTCCCCTTTCCCCTACCCCACTCACTTTCACCTCCTTGTCCCCATTCCCCACCCTACCTCTCCCCTCCCTCCCTGTCTCTCTCTCTGTCTCTCTTTCTCTCTCTGTCTCTTGCTGTCTCTCAGGTCCACAGCGTCTCATACTCTACACCAGTATTGCTGTCCTACTCAGGTCCTTGACTCCATGAAGCTTACCCCCTCAGGCAGGCTGGCAGAGAGCAGGTAAGAGCTAGACCCACCCCTCCCCCAATCCCTCACCCCTCCAGACAAATATCAATATCATTGCCAGCCCCTCCCCCATCTCCCTCTAGCCTCTGGAGTGACTGTGGAATGGGTGTCTGAGCGTGTGAGGAGAGTGACTGGGGGACCAGGCCAGGAGACCAAAGAGGACGTTCACAGCCTGTTTGTAGCTTGTCCTTCCTTAAAAATCCTTCTCTAGATACCTTCCCCCCGAAGTGGGAGCGGTTGGTCCTAGAATATGTAACATTTGAGCTGTTTTGTAGGATGAGTAAGAGTTTGTCAGTTGGATAGGATGGGGAAGGGTGTTTAGACAGAGAGAACAATCTGCTTATACTTTTGGGGAAGGAGATTATTTCCAAGTTAATTTGAAAACACATTTTACACTTTCTGATTATAATGCAATGAAATAAAATATTAATAGCAATGGCAAAAAGGCTAGGTCCATTTGAAAGTTTTAAAATACTTGTGTTAAAGAGGAAATAAGAATGGAATTTATGGACTATTTAGAATAAATGTCAATTGAGAATATCATAGATCAAAACCTATGGGATATGACCATGGGGTTTCCCAGAAGAAAGTTTGTAGTCTTAAATGCTTTTATTAGAGAACAAGACAGTTTAAATGAACGAATTATTCTGATCAAGAGTCTAGAAAATTCTAGAAAAAGAACAACCAAAAGAAAGCAGGATCAAGTAATTATTACATATAAAACCAGAAATTAATGAAATAGAAAACAAAAGTTTTGATAAGCTAAGAAGTTGTTTTTTGAAAAGACCAACAAACTAGACAGACCCCCCTCTGGCAGTTATGATTGAGAAAAAGGCAAGAAAACATAAATAAAATAAGGTATGACGAAGGAGATTTAACCACAGATTCAGAGGATGTGAAAAAGTCATAAGAAAATGCTCTGTGTAATTTTATACCAATAAATGTGAAAATCTAGATGAGATGGGTGGTTTTCTAGGAAAATATAAATTACCAAAATCACTTAAGGAGTGGCAGAAAACCTGAATAGAATGGAACAGTATAGAAGAAGTTTAAAAGATGGTCAAAGTTTTCTCCTCAGAAATGGTACCAGGCCCAGCTGGTATTATGGAAGTTCAGGTATCATGGAAGTTCTATCCAGTCTTGAAAGATCAGCTAATAGGAAAAGATGGACAGCTTCCTAGTTCATTCTAGAAGGCTGGTATCACTGGACAGGTTTAGACAAAAACAAGGAAAACTATAGCCTAACCTCACATATTAATAGAGCAACACATGTTTTAAATTACAGATTCTCCAACTGAATCCATCAGTGTATTAAAAGAAGACTGTATCGTGACAAGTGAAGGTTTGTCCCAGGAGTTCAGGGATTGTTCAACGTTAGGAAAGCTGTTATTGTAATTGATTATACTAATAGTTATACAGTCTTTTTACTCTATCTCCATAAATGCTGAAAAAATAATCTGACAAAATCACACATCCATTCTTGATTTAAAAACCCTTAGTGCCTTAGTTATCTCTTGCTGCATTGGGGTAATTTGTTAAACAGCAATAGATAACTAGTACAGTAAGCTAGGAATGAATGAAAACCTCCTTAACTTGGAAAGAATTTTTATCAGAAACCAAAAACAATCATCAAATGAATAACAGTGAAGTGCTAGATAAATTTCCATTCAGTTTGGGAACAAAATAAGGATGACTACTATCACTGTCACTAACCAGTGTTTTTCTGGAAGTTTTAATCATTGGGATTAAAAAAAGAAATAAGTGGTATAAATATCAGAAATAAAGAGTCAGAATTAGCATTATTTGAAGATGATATGGTTGTCTACTTAGATAATCAATGAGAATAAAAAGAAAAATTATTAGAACTAATAAGAAAATTCAGTGAGATGGGTAGGTACAAGATAAATATACATCCAAACCATCAGCTTCTCTGAATACCATCAATAACTAATTAGAAGACATAATAGAAAAAGATTCCCATTCACAATAGCAAAAAAAAAAAGATAAAATTCCTACGAATTTATAAGAAATTTAAAATACTTCTCTGTAGAAAACTAAAATTTCTTCAAAGGCTATAAGACTTGAATAAATCAAGAGTCATATCCTATTCTTGGATGGGAAGAATTCAATATGGTTTAAAATGACATTTTCCCCCCAATTTGATCAAAAGATTCAATGTATTTCTCATTAAAATTTCAGTGGTATTTTCTTTGGGAATTGTGCAATTGGATTTTAAAGTTCATTTGGAAGAGTAAATGCCCATGAATTACTAAGAAAATTTTGAAAAAGAAGAACACTGAGGGGGGACTTGCCCTGTTAGATATAAAAACTTACCATAAATCTACAGAAATTACAAATATTATATCATCACAGAAATGGAGGAATACATAAATGGAACAAAATAGAGAATTTAGAAACAAACCCATATATTCATTTGGGAGTTTAATTTGTGACAAAGAATGCATTTCAAATCAGTGGGAAGTCAGTAAATAGGATGGGACTATTAGCTACCATTTGGAAAAAATTTAAGCTAAATCCCTACCTTGTACAAAAACAAATGCAAAAAATAAAGCTATAAAAGTACCAGAGGAAAATCCAGAATATTTTTATAACAGGGTGGAGAAGCCTTTCTGATCAGGGTTTAAGAACTCAGGAGCCATAAAGTAAAGAGCAATAATTTCAACTACGTTAAAGTTAAGAACTTCTGTGTGGAGAAAGATACTATACACAAAGTTAAAACAGAAACAACAGGCTAGAAGAAAGCATTTGCTACATAGACATCAGGCAAAGGTTAATATCTCTGTCTATATCGTCTCCTGGAAATCAATAAGAAAAAGGTGCCCAACCCATTTAAAGTGGAGAAATAACGTGATTTGACAATTCAGAGAAGAAGTAGACAGCTAATGAATGAGAAAGGATGTTCAACCTTACAAATAGCTAAAGAAATGTAACTAAAACAACAGCGAAGTACTAATTTTAAAGTACCAAAATTTAAAAGATTGAAAGGGTTGTGAGGAAACAGAATCTCTCATATTCCTTGATAAGAGTACGAATTGGTTTCATTTTATAATGGGACCAGTTTGTTAGCTGCCCCCAGAAACTTAAATATGCATATACTTCCAAGCTGAGAACTATGTCTTAGAGTTAGGTTTCTCTAGAGTTTTACTACTAGGTAGACCCTAATTTGGCCAGCCAGAGGCCTTTTCTAAAATACCCCAACCCCAGCTGCAAACATAAGCCATACTGTGCAACTCTGTCACACGCCCTTTTGTAGGGTAGCATTCTCAACCAACTCTTAATGAAAAGGTTGCATGATATATGCTTCTTAAATAAAGACAGGATTATATGAGTAGGAATAATCTTTATTTTTAGCCAGTTTATAAAAATGTTAAAGCCACGGAAATACCTTTTATCTACATTTTAAACAAAATGTTCATTCCTTTGCCCAGCCATTCAACTTTTAGGAATCCTTCAAAACTACTTTCAGACATATGCAAAGATGTTCATTGCAGCATTGTTTATAATAGCAAGCAATTAAAACGACCTACATGTCCATCAGTAGGAAACAGCTTTTCCTTCATGATCCATCCATACTCTGTAGCAGATCAAAAGAAAAAGATATATCTCTAGATACTCACCTGGAAAGACCTCTAAGACTTATTGTTATATGAAAAAAGCAAATTGCAGAACAGGGCTTATAGTATGATCCCATTTTTGTAAGGAAAAGAAAACCCCCATAGTAACAATGAAAAAAATGTTATACATACCCTGTCACAATTTTAAAATTACTGGCCTTTTTTCTTGGTCCCATTTCCTTGCCTTTACTAACTTGTTTCCTTCCTCCTCTATACCTTTTTCCTGTATCCACCTGTTGTTTTTCCTTTTAATAACTTGCTCAAATACCACCTGATTCATTCAGCAAGCATTTGTTCTGCCTGCTCTCAGTTAGGCCTTGTGTTGAACCTTGGTGGTATATGGGAATGAGCTGTATCTGGTCCTACAGTCGGGGAGCTCAAGTCTAGAAGGGAGAGAGAGACACATAGACAATGACTGCATAGTGTGGTTTGGGATAGAACAGAAGTAGGCCCAGAGGGCTGCCAGAGGAGGGGCACCTAACCCCACCTGTCCCCTACAGGAGGGGACATGTGTACTAAGTCTTGAAAGAGTAATAGCTTTCCTTTATCCCCCAATCCCGCCGGAAATGGTTGCCTACTTTTTGGCTCTTCCAAGCAGGATGACCTAATGGGGGAACATAGTTGGGTCAGTATCTTTATTCAAGTCCAAATTCGGCTACTTACAAGCTTGACTTTCGGCAAGCCTCTGAGCTTCTATTTCCTCATCTGTGCAATGAGGACAATGCCTATTTACCTCTCAGGGCTGATTTTAGGATTGGAGAAGTTACATGTAAAACTCCTGGATGACTGTCAACTCTTGAAGGGCAGGGACTACCCATGTCTTGTTTTCCTCATAGCTAATATGTAGCCTTGGATTGGATTGGATCTAAAAGCTGTACGTGTCTAGGGATGGTTCTGGAGCGAAGGATGCACCTGACCATAGTGGGGCTTTGGGATGAGGAGGCTGAGAGTAGTACATGGGATGGAGGGGATCGCACCATAAGAAGAGAGAGCCAGGGAATTTGCTGGCAGTCCAGTGTTTAGGACTCGGTGCTTTCACTGCTGGGGCCCGGGTTCAGTCCCTGGTCGGGGAACTAAGATCCCGCAAGCCTCACAGCATGGCCAAAAGAAAAAGAGAGAGCGAGAGAGAGAGAGCGAGAGAGCGAGAGAGCGAGAGAGAGAGCGAGCCAGGTCCCTGGTGTTGACATGAAGATGACACAGGAGGGAAAATAAGAGTAGGCGGCCCTGGGAAATGGAGCCCAGAGGGCATTCTGGCCCTGGTTCTTGGTCCTATTCTGCTACTGATACCATCTCCTAATCTCACAGTGCAGGCCAGGGAAGCATGGTGGACCAATACTTGCATTGGTGTCAACATGTCTCAATTCAGTCCCACCTCTGTCACTCACTAACTGGGTGACCTTAAACAACTCACTTCACATCTCTGAGCCTAGTTCTTTACCTGTTCAAAAGAACACCAACATCATGGGGTTTATTTATTGAGGAGTAGAAGAGATCATAAATAGTATTCACGTTGTTGAGTGCCTGGCACATAATGGGTACTCAAAACAGGGTAGCTGTTATTAGTGTTCGTTTCAGTAGACACTTAGGGAGTTCTGCTATGGCAGAGCCTATGCTGGGTAATGGTTCTTGCCTTCCACAAATTCCCAGTCAGCCGGGGAGACGGAGGAGGGCTATGACAGAGGAGAGCACAGGGTGGGGGGCTGCTGTGGAAGTCCAGTGGAAGAGATCTGGCCCCACCTAGGGCCGGTGCAGGTCAACTCAGCCTAAGAGCTGAGCCTTAGAGGATGAGTCAGAGGCAGTCAGGGGCAGAAGGGTGAAGTGTGGCAGAATGTTCCAGGCAGAAGGAACAGCATATGCAAAAGAACCTGGATGTTGTTGGGAAGAGCTAGAGGTTTGTTATGAACCTGGGTTGCATGGGTCCCAAATGGCTTCGGGTGGCCCATGAACCTCCTGAAATTGAATGCAAAATGTTGTGTGTGTCTAGTTGTGTGCATTTTCTGTTGGGGAGGTGGTTTGTGGCTTTCATTAAATGTCTAAAGGGTTTTGGGTTCCTCCAAAACAGGTTAAGAACCAACGTTGCTGGTGATGAAGTATCGTGTGAATGGATTCTAAATAGGAGAGAAATTTGGTAAAATTTGTGTTTTAGACATATCACCTTAGCAGTCGGTATGAAAAATGGATCGTATGCATGGAGGCCAGCTGGAAGGCCTACACTGGGATATTGGCATAGAAGAAGTGGCTTGGAGCGGGGCTACTATGTTGCACTACTCCCGTGGGCACCATTCGCAAAGAACCACTTTAATTTCAAATTATGGAATCTAAATTCTTTGAGAGATAGACCCAACAGTAGGTGAGAGAAAGGGAGGAGGCCAGGATGAGCCAGTGTTAGCAGAGGGCCAGAGGGACATGAGTCCAGGGTAATAGTGCAGGAGGAGAAGGGAACCTCTATTAATGCTCGCCCAGCACCCAAAGTCCGTGGTCTCAGATATAATTACTAACTTCCATCCTACTCCTTGTTCTCGGAGATTCTGAGTGACACTGGAGACACTTATTTCTCTATGTATTTTGGGGAGGAATTACTTCTGGTTTGTGAGTCAGGTATTTTCCTGAAGAAAGTCGTGTCTGAGCCGGTCATCCAAGGTCTGTAAAGATTTTGAGTGGTAGAGATGGGAGAGGATGCTCTGAGAGTGAACACAGAGGCCTGGAGGTGAGAAATGGTAAGGCTGAACACTGATGCGGAGGTCAGACACACCCCAAACAGCTGTCTGGGGAGCCCAGGGTCCTTTCTCGTGGTAGGCAGCTGGAGAGCCATGAGCAGTTCTTGAGGAGGGAAAGTAACATGATCAAATTAGCATTTTAGAAGGAAGGGAGACTAGGGAGGAGGCTTTTGCAGTAATCCAAGAGAGGTAAGCTGAGGTGGTGGCCGTGGGGATGGAGCAGGGGAGGTAGATTTGAGCGGTGATGGGGTAGAAGAGAGAACTGGAGTCAGAGAGACTGAATAGATAATGGGGGTGGAAGTGGGGGGTGGAGATGACTGAGGGTGGTCATGGTGAGTTGCCCGTGTTCAGGCCTGGCAATGGAGTCATTCATTCAACAAATATTTATCGAGTGCTAGACACTGTGCTGGGCATTAGGGATATAGCACTGAGCAAAACAGATGCCTGTCCTGTTGGATCTTACGGTGGGTGAGACAGATACTAACTAAATAAGCAACTAAATATATAGAATGTGTCTGGTGCCACACCTATCTGGGGGATGATGTTCCAGCGAGTGCAAAGGCCCTGAGGCAAGAGTGTGCTTGTTATGTCTGAGGGACGGCAGGGAGACCAGTACGATTGGAGAAGGAGTGAGCGAGGGGCAAGGGGAGCAGATCATGTGTAGTCTTTTAGAGCTATTTAGGGGGTAGAATCAGCAGGATTCGGTGGCTGACTTGGTAAGGGAACAGGAAGAACCTAGGGTGACTTCCAGGTGTGTTTTGGGCTTGGGCCGCTGGATGGTGGTGCCTTTCACGAAGGTGGGAAATGCAGGAGGACGGGTTTGCAGCGGTAAGATGCTGTATTGGAGGTCCCTGGGAACTCTGAAGGCCCTAAGGGCCATCTTGGTGGAGCTTCCAGCAACCATTAGGCTTGATGGGTCTGGGACCCAGGAGAGAGATCCATGCTAGAGAGAGAGATGTGGGGTTCTCAGCCATACCTGAAAGTTATGGAATGGAATGAGATCACTGACAGAGAGTGTGGAATGAAAGAGAAGAGGACCAGAGCAGAACTGGGGAAGAGGTACTAACACATAAGGAATGGAGAGAGGAAGAGGAGCTGGGGGTGGTCCGAGAAGTAGGAGGGAAACCAGCAGGGAGTGGGCTCACGGAAGCAGAGGAAGGAAAGAGCCGTCTGCGCACGGGGGGGCTTGTTAAGAGTGGCAAATGTTACAGCTGGGGGAAGTAAGATGAGGGTGGGAGAGAGTCTATTGGCTTTAACCAGTGGGAGGTCCTGGGCGACCTTACTAGGAAGAGTTTCTGTGGCTTGGTGGGCGCACGAGGCAGATTGCAGTGGGTTGAAGAGCCCGTGGGAGGTACTGAAGTGGAGATGGCCAGTGTAGACGGATTTCTCAAGAAGCTTAGCTGTGAAGAGGAGAGAGGGACACTGATTGCTAGAGGGAGATGTGGGGGCAGATCGAGGGTTTTTATTCCCAGATGGGAGAGACTTGAGCTTCTATAAATGTTGGTAGGAAGGAGGCAACAGAGAGGGAGAGGTTGAAATACTGGAGGGAGAGGGGATGATTGTTATGGAGGTGGTAGCAGGTGGGGGGGCTCCAGAGCCTGGGTGTAGGGACTGGCCTTAAATAGTATAGGGGCCCTCTTTTTCTCACAGGGAAGGAAAGCAGAGATAGTGGTGGTTGGGGGAATACAAGGGCGTTGAGGGGATTAGTGAAAGAAATGCTTCAGAAAAGTTCAAAGCAACACATGGAGATCCCTGACAAAGAGCACGGATGTTGGAGCTAGGAGGAAGCAAAGAATACTTCTGGTTGGAAGTCAGGGAGGACTTCCTGCAGGAAGCAGCATTTGAGCTGGGTTGTGAAATTCAGACAGGACTTCAACAGGCAAAGCTCTGTGCAGAAGGAAGAAACAGAGTCAGCAAAGGCATAGAGGCGTGGAAAGGCTGGACGTGCTGATGTAATAACGAACAAGCTAGTTTGATGAAGGCTGGGCGGTATAACATTGATGCCACTGATGCTGACAGTAACAGTAATAGTTACCATGTATGAGGCACCAAACCTACCCTGTGGCAGGTGCCTTACATACTTGAATTCATTTACTCCCCACCACATCCTGCAGAATAGGTATTTCCTCATTTTGCAGATAAGGAAAATAAGTCCTAGAGAGGTGAAGAAATGGACTCAAGGTCATCCAGCTAGTAGGTGGTGGGGCTGTTATTTAAACCCAGGTCTGTCTGACTCTAAAGCCTGGGCTTCTTCCACCTGACAGGAAAGGCCAGGTGAGGCCATATGGTGGGGGAGCCTTGAATGCCAAGTAGAGGAATCGGAACTTTATCCAGGAAGCTAAGGGGAGCCAAGGTGGGTGTCTGAGCAGAAGAGATTCACACTCAAAGGTGGGCTTTAGGAAGGCTAATGTGGTCCAAGAGAGTAGGGAGAAGAAATCAGGAGGTGACTGCAGTGTCAGGGTGAAGGGGGTAGCAGGGGCCTGGCCTGGATAGGAGGGGAGTGAGCAGGGGGACTGGAAGATCATTTGTTCCTCATGACAGCCTTGAGAGGTGTGGAGTTTCCTTCTCCTTTTATAGATGAGGAATGGGAGACTCTGAAAGGAGGAGCTACTTGCCCAGGACTTGAGCACTGGTTCATGTGGTTTTGCTGACTCAGTGACTCTGTGGAACAATGTGTCAGAGGGAGCTCTGAGTATGAGGAGGGTGTGTGTGTGTGTGTGTGTGTGTGTGTGTGTGTGTGTGTCCGCGCGTGCGCACCCCTGCACGCGCTTGTCTGTCAGATGGACAGCAGTGCCTTCCCTTGCCTTCTCTTTCCTTCCCATGTCTTCCCAATCCTCCAGTATCCTGGATTCCATATTTCCTGTATCTCCTGAGCCAAGGGGGTCTGGGAGTGGGCTGAGACTGTTTCTTTGGAAACCCCTAGAAGATCAGCCTTTTCACTCCCAAGACACCTGGTCCCGCCCCAGCCCTCCTGCCTGTCCATCCACCCCATGAAAATGTAGTCCAGCTCCAGTGACTGCCACATGCAGACTGGCCCCTGGTACTGCTCCGCAGGACCCGAGGAACAGGTGCTTGTTCCTGCAATGTTTCCTCCCCGCCGCTGTGGCGCTTCTGTGTGGGTGCAAACGGCCACCTTGGTAATTAGGTTCAGTTCATGAACAGTTAACAATAACCACCACCATGTTCCCATCACTCTTGTTTGCCAGGCACTTGACATGTATTCCAGTCCTTTCAACAACCCTGTGGGGTTGGCATCATAAGCCTCAGTTTTACAGATGAGGAAACTGAAGCTCCAAGAGGGGCATTAACATGCCTGGAGCCGCAGCCTAGAAGCACTTGTGGAGCTGGCCTTGGAACCCAGGTCTGTTTGCTTCCAAAGCTGTGGACTTTCCACGCTCCATTTCTAAGCATCTCCTACATTCCCGACCCTGAAGCCTTCAGGAAATACAAATCTTTGTCCTTCAAGGGCACAGTGGATTTCTAGAAATAGTACCAAGTTCACCCAGAGGACCTGCTGGGAAGAGTCTGAGACTTGGAGCTCCAAGAACTTCCAGGTTTAAATCCTGACTACCGCTCACCCAGCTGTGTGACCTTGGGCAGATATCTAACCTCTCTGAGCTTCAATTCCCTCATCTTTAAAATGTTGCACAGTTGTTGCAGGGGTTAAATGAGATGACGCATGCAAAGTGCCAGCAGAGAGCTGGTTGCTACTATTTATGTTAAAATTAAGGTTGGGCACCTGTCAGGTCAGAAAGGGAGTTTACATACTCTGGGTGTAACCTTAAGCCTGAGCCCAGCCTGAGTGTGGGGGAGGGCCATTCCAGGAGGGGGACCAGCAACAGGCTCCTTGGAGACTGAGATGGATGTGGCCCCATTGGTCACACTGGCCTCCCCATTCCAGCCCCCATCCTAGCCCCACCTCCCTGGTTCCAGCCCTTCTTGTGTCTCCCCTGCTCTGCAAACTAATGCCTCTGCCTCTCTCTGTCACCCGCCGCCTGTGGCCTCTACCCTGCCCTTCCTGGCCCCAGGGAAGAGGAGGAGGAGGAGGAGGAGACTGAGGAAGAGGAAGAGGAAGACGCTCATCAGTTCTGCTGTCCGGCCTCCGAGTGCAGTAGTCCCTCCTCTCGGTAACTGAGAGGACAAGGGTCATTTTCTATGCAGAAGCAAAAGCCTTAACCAGCCCCCTGCGCCCTGCCCCCTCGATCCCCCATGGGACCCCGTCCCTGCTTCAGGAACCAGATGGGCAGGCATCGTGCCCCGTCCTCACCCACCCCCTTCTTGGAATTCCCACCCTCACTGCTGTCTCCCCTGGACTCCAGCCCCCAAATTATAAAGGCTGGAGCCCTAGGTCTGACTAAAATGTGGGAGCGGCAGAGCCTGGAGCTTGGAGCTTGACACCTGGACCCTCCCATACCCGCACCCCACTTCCCAGGCACCCTGGAGCCTGCCACTCCTGGAGAGGTCTCCAAATGACATCCCAAGGACCTACCTCTGTTCTCTGTGAGCACAAACAGAGATGCAGGGTGCCTAGGGCTTAGAGGAGCAGACGGGGGCGGGACCCAGCCTGCTCATTCCCTCGCTGTGGCCATTGATGCCATCTCTTCTACTGCTTGGAGGCCTTGTCCCGTGCCCCCTGCCACTCCCATAGCGCTCTGTAAATACGATCAGGAGGAAAAGGCCTTCCAGAGTGCGTGTCGCTGTGTACAAAAGAATTTCCATCAATAAAAGCTGATCTCTTCTCTCTGTCTGATGTATGTTCCACCCCACCCCACTTCCCTCTCCCCATCCCCACCAGGGTCTTACCTTCTTTCCTATCCAGGGCTGGGAACAGGGGCTGGGAGAGAGAGTAGGGTTTGATTTTATTGTCAACACCCGGAAGGCACTCAATAAATGAATGAACGATGTGGCGCTCTCACCATGGGCAAGCCTAGCGCCTCCTTCCGCCTGAGGTGGTGCGAGCTGGCCAACTTGGACACGTTGCTTGGCCTCCCTGCTACCCAGTTTCCCCGTGTGTAAAAGGAGGAGGGAGGTTGGACCAGAGGATCTCCAAGGGCTCCTCCAGCTCTGACATTCTGTGAATCTGAGATGGTACAATTTTAAGAAACTATGATGACATGACTTTAAGAGAGGATAATTCAGTGACCCATTCCTTCCAATTCTGTGGTTTCTCTTTCTATGATGCTGTGATTTGGGGATTCTACAATACTGTGGTTTTAAGATTTCATGACTCTGCCATTTAGAAAAAATTCTGATGGTGTGATTTTAACATTCTGTGATGTTAATAGTCCTTGATTCTGTACTTTCAAGGTTCTGATTCTACAGCTTTAGGGATCTCTGAGTCTGAGGGAAAGCCACTGCCCCCAGATGCAATAACCCTATATTTCCTGCACCTGCCAAAAGCTAGTTCTAAGAATCCCCAGAGGCTGTTGGCAGGAAAGCAGAAGGTGTCCTCTATGCGCTGTAGAACCCACACCTTCCATGATGAGTCTGTGTTAGGAGCAAAGCCAGGAGACTCCCAGGTGGGCTCATACCCCTGCTTTCCCTTTCTGAGCCTTTTTTTTTTTTTTTTTTTTGGCATTAGACAAATCTGAGTTTACCTTATGGTTCTGCCACTTACTCTCTGTATAACCTTGAACAAGTATTTTCTTCTCCTTGAGCTTCATTTTCTTCCCGAGTACAGTGAGAATAGATCTACCTCTCTGCGTTGTCATGAAGATTAGCAAGAAAAAGCACAAAGAGCTCAGCATAGGGTCTAGTGCACAGTTGCCAAGTGTGCACTGATTGGCGGCTCTTGTTTTGATTAAGGCCCAGGTGAGAGTCCCTCCTCTCCTTTGTTTCCCCCCTCCCTTCAGCATCCCCATCACATGCCCTGGTAGTTTTCCAGAGGCTCGCCTCACTCTTCACTCGTTGCTTGACTCACTTAGGCACTCAACTCAGCTACTCACTCACTCATTCAAATTCTCATTTATTTCTCCCCTCCCTTCTTCCCTCCCTCTCTCTTCCTCTCTCCTTTATTTACTCTTCCAGAAGGCATTGCTCAAACACCTACTGTGTACAAGGTTTCAAGCTAAATACGGTGAGGGACCGAAAGTAAGACAGTGGCTATGTTCTCCATAAGTTCTCCGTCTCTCAGGGGAGATGAGAATTCCTTTGGGCAAGTAGGCAGGGTGTGAAAGGCAGAAGTGACTGAGCAGATATGGCTTCAGTAATGAGCAAAATATGTCCCTGGCCCAAAGAGTAGGGAGATGTCAAGATGGGCTGGGAGTGGTGGTGTCCAAGGATTGCTGGAGGAAGAGGGGCAAGAGTAGACGGCTGGGCAGGGTTTGAATAGATGGTTTGAGAGGTGAGGCATTAAGGAGTCAGAGACAGCGTGGACCAAAACCTGGAGAGCCCCAGGGGTTGTGTTGGGGAATGATACATACATTGCTCTGTTCAAGCTGGGCGTGTGAGTCTAGGTGACCTGTGGCTGTGGAGGGGGAGACCATTCTACCCTTCATTTGACTGGAGATAGAAGGAAGTTAGGGGGCACAGGGGCTCAACTAAAGGTCAGATAGCCATTGCGGGAGCCATGGAGCTGTAGACTCCTGTGTAGGCAACTGAATTGGCTGAGGGCCTGTGCTATGGGAAAGGGGAAGGTTTCTATCTGTTGTGAGGGAAACGTGTGTGCCTGTGCACAGGTGTGCGTGAGGCTGGCAGGTGAGAGAAGAGTGAGAGGCACTGTTGTGTATCTGAGGGAATGTGATTGTGTGAGGCTGGGCGTGAGGGACTCTGAGTGTGTGAGGTGGCAACTTTCTGTGCCTGGCAGTCTCTCTGCATGTGCCCCAGTGGAGATAATCACAAGAATGTGTGTCAGTGGCTTTTGAGCATGTGGTGCTGTGGCTTTTAGGGTGACAGTTGTCAGACAGGATGGTCACACAGACACACATGACTGCCACCTGTGGTCTTAGGGGACCAAGGTGGCTGCTGGGCCCTGGCCTGGGCATAGGGAGGGTCCACAGAGGTGAATTATACCAGGCCCCTGTCCATGGGAAACGGGAGTAGTGTAGGGAATGGACACTTCAAGAGAGAATCTCAAGTTAGCCTGTGACATGAGTGTGCACAAAACATAGAGGGGGGATAACTGACCCTGTCAGGTTCTGTGGGGGGTGGGAGCGAGCCAGAACCAACTTCCCAGGAGGGCTGGCTGGCTCAGGGCGCCACAAGATTCAGAAAAGCTCAGCCAGACCGACAAAGGCTGCAGGTAGAGGGGAGAGGGAGGACATCCTGGGGAGAAGAAAGTAAGAGCCTGGGCACAGGCGTGGTGCTGTGGATCAGCTTGCCTTGCCTACAAAGTGCAAGGAGCCTGCTGCTACCAACATCTAGGAGCTTAAAGGTGCCGGGGGGACTTAAAGGTGGGGACTGGACGGATTCAGCTAAAAAGTTACGCTGGCCTGGAAGATAGAGGATTGGGGTTCTCGTCCTGTGTGACCCTGAGCAAGCAAGTCACTTAGACTTTTTGAGCCTTAATTTGAATCTGTGGAATTAGATGGTTCGAGAAGTCCATCCCAGTTCTGTGGATCGTCTACTCTTGGCCAGCCAAACCAGTGAGTCATCGCTGTCAAAGTCAAGCACTTCTTCCATCTAACCTCAGTCTCTCCTGCTTCCTCCTGGATCGCTTCCTCACTCACACACGCCACAAATACTTACTCAGGTTCTGGCCCTCTGTGTGCCACTGTGGGAAGGCACAGGGAGCTGGAGAATGCAAGGACTCGGCCTCAGAGGGGCTGCTCAGTGCTGGGCTGGTGGGTACAGGCATGAGCGATGATTCGACTCCTGGCACCACCACTGCTGAGCATTGAGACTTTGGGCAAGTTACTTCATCTCTCTGTACCTCAGTTTCTTCATCTGTGTTATCCCCTTCAAGGGAAACAACCCAGACCTTGCAGAGTTGCTGAGCCTAGCTAAAAGTAGGTCCTCAGTAAATGACAACTATTATATATTAGGGCTGCAAAGGAAGCAGAGCCAGGATTCAAACCCTGATCTGTGTGCTCCCAAGCCTATGTTTGCCCGCTGGGTACCCAATCAGCCCCTCCGATGGCTTCCTCTTCCCCTGCCAGTCCCTGTGCCAAGCCGGGCTGGCCTCAGGTTTGGAGTCTCTGTGGCGCTGGGATTGGGCAGCAGAAACAGCTTGCTGAAAAGCTGTCGGGGGAGAGGGAGGCGACTGGAGCCCCTCTGCCCCTCTGCCCCCACCCCCCGCTGGGTCTGGTCTCCTTGCCCAGTCTTCCTCCAGAGCCCAATGCCCCTGGCCTCATCTAGGTGTGCTGACCTCCTTGTCTTGTTTTCTTATCTCTCACTTCCGGTCCCCCCCCCCCGCCCCGCTTTCAGCCCAAGTTGTCATGGGGATAGTCCTCAGCATCCCTAGCTTCCTCTTGCCCTCATCTTATGGTATCCATAGCAACAGCCCCCATTCATTTCCATGGCAACTGCATCCTGATCCCATCCCCTGCTGGCTGCCTGGCTCCGGTCAGTGCCAATAAAGGGAAGGAGAGAGAGAGAGACCTCCCATTAATAGCAGCAGCCGGAGTGGGTCAGTGCCCCGGCCATGGGCAGGCCACCCCAAATCCCTACTGCCCGTTCTGCCCCGCTTCTCCCTATCGTAATGCCTTGGCTCACAGGGTCCCTCACTCCTGCTCTCTACCAACTCCTCCTAGGCAAGGCCCTATTCAATAGCTCCCCCACCCCACCCCCCCACTGCCCCGTGAAGCCTTCGAGGCAGCAGGGGAACTGGCACAGGCTCTGGGCTTTGAATCCCTGTTCTGCCACCTGCTAGTCCTGAGGCCTTTGGCATCACTTTCCCCCTCAGAGCCTTCTCCTCACCTGCAGAATCGGAATCCTAATTCTTCTTCACATTTGCCATGCAGTTAAAATAATGTGCAGAAAATGCCTGACACAGGGAAGGTGCGCTGTAAGTGCGAGTTTATTTTTATTCCGCTCAGCACCCCTGCCCCCACCTCAGCAGGAGGAATCTCTCCTGAGCGCTCCTAGCACTTCCTCCGTTCCTCAGCCCTGAGAACTTTCAGCTTTATACTGTGGTTAGTTGTGTAACGTGATTTATTCCCCCCCGCTGCAGAGGATGCTCCCCAGTTTCCCTCACAGAATAGCCCAGCAGACAGCACACATGGGTGCACGTGTGCGCACGTGTGTGTTTTCTTTGCTCCTGCTCCCAGCTGGGAGGAGTCCCGGAGAGGTAGATCTCCCAGGACCTTTCTGAAATGCAGGAATCCAAAGAGGGAATTGCATTTTGAGCTCCACGAGGATGAGAAACTGAGGGGCATAGAGGTAAAGGGACACACCCAGGCTCACACAGCGGATAAATGGCTGTCAGGACCTGAACCTAGGTCTGCCCAGCTGCTTATTGCACAACATGTTCTGTGTGTGTGTGTGTGTGTGTGTGAGAGAGAGAGAGAGAGACAGACAGAGAGAGAGACAGAGAGAGAGAGAGAATGAATATGAGTCTATGTGAGATGTAAGAAAGAGAAGAGAGATTTTTCCATGTGATCAGCATTTGCCACGCAGTTAAAATAATGTGCAGAAAGCGACTGATGCAGGGAAGGTGCGCTGTAAGTGCGCTGAGTGTTTGGGAGCTCTGAGTTAAGGGATCCCACGTCCCCAGGTCCCATTTCTTTAGCAGTATGTATGATGCCCTCAAGCTCTGTCCTTTCTGGGGGGCTGTGTTGACAGCCTGACCTCCCTGCCACTGTTACCTTTGCAGCCAAAACAGAAGGGAGAGGAGAACTGCCAAAGGGTAGAGAGCCAGGGGCAGCATGGGGCTAGAAGTGGGGATAGGCAAGAAGATGTCATGAGAAGACAGCCTAGGCCCTGGGTTTGCATCCTGACACTCTCACTTAATAGCTGTGTGACCTTGAGCAAGTTTACATCACCTCTTGCCTCAGTGTCCTCATCTATAAAATGGGGCTAATGGTGCCTGCCTCAGTAAATTGTAAGGCTTCAATGAGCCAATTAATGCCCTTGCCCTAGGGATAGAGGTGACTCTAGGGCCCTATGGCAGCACAGAGGAGGGGCCTGTAAGCAATCCTGTGTGAAGGGCTCAGGCAGGCATGGAAGGGAACACCCGAGCTAAACGTTGAAGGGTGAGCAGGAGGTAGCCAGGTTGGGGTAAAGGGGCAGAGGGTATATGAGGCAGAGGTCCGGTCAGGAGAACCATCCACAGCTATGGTAAGGAAGCTGGAGGTTAGCCTATGGATGATGATTCCTGTAAAACCTAAGTAGATCACGCCCCTCCTCTGCTCATCTCAATGAGAGCAAAAGCCAAAGTCTTTCTCGTGGGCTCAGTGCCCTTCACAATTTGGCCCCAATTACCTTTCTGATCTTATCTTCTATCACTGTCCCCTCGTTTACTCTGCTCCAGCTTCACTGGCCTCCTGGCTGATCCTCAAACATGCCGAGCACAGTTCTATCTCAGGGCCTTTGCACTGGCTCTACCCTCTGTCTGGACTGCTCTTGTGTCAGATAACCACACAGCTCACTCCCTCACTTCCATCAGGGCTCTGATTATATGCCATTTATTCAAAAAGCCCTTCCCTGACCACCGCATCTAAAACAGCACCTTTAATCACCCTGCTGTATTTTCCTTCCTAGCACTTCTCTCTACCTAAAATGATAGTATATATTTATAGTCGTCTTCTCCCACTAGAATGTCACTTCTATGAGGGAACAAATCTTACACGTCTTGCTCACGATTGTATTTCCAGCACCTAGCACTGTGCCTGGCATGTAGAAAGGGCTCACTTGTTTGTTGAGTGAGTTATGAGAAGCCATGGAAGGGTTTTAGTGGGGGAGCAAAACGGTCAGATATCTACTTTGGAAAGCTCTCTCTGGCCACAGGATGGAGAACGGATTGGGAAGAGGAGACTGGAGGCTGAGGTCAAAGTTCAGGCGCAGCCGCCAGAGCTCATTCACTGACTTCCTCCCTCCAGAAGCTTTCATTGAGCACCTACTCTGTTCCAGGCCTTGTGCTCTGTGCTAGCGGAGAGATTACCAAATTCTCTTCCTGTGCTGGGATTCTGGGAGTCAGGAACACAAATAGCTGTCACGCTTTGCCAAAGCTAACCTGCTCCATAAAAAGAAGGACAGACATGTGCTGTGTGTGGGAGCCCTGAACAGGATCAGCAATCATTTCTGGCTAGAGGTGGGCTTCAGGAGGGCTTCTTAGTGGTGTCATAGGACCTGAATCTTGATGGCAGTAGGGTGTGGGGGGGGGTTCTCAGATTGAAGATGGCAGAAGGTGATAGGTATGGCATTCCAGGTAGAAGGTACTGTATGAGCAGTTTGGGAAGTGGAAAGGAGAGGAGTATTGGGGAGAAACAGGATTTGGGCTGGCTGGAGGGAAGGGTTCACGGGGTGGGGGGCTGGCAGCCAACCCTGCTGTATGGCTTAATGTTTAAGACTGTGAGCTCTGGAGTCAGACTGCCTGGATTTGAATCCTGGCTCTATCATTAATAGCTGTGTGACCACAGATACGTTACTAACCTCTCTGGGCCTCAGTTTCTTTATGTGTGAAATGAAGACGAATAACAATACCTACCTCGTAGGGTTGTTTCGAAGAGTAAACAAGTTATTAGATGTGAAGTGGTAAGAACAGTGCCTTACTAAACATTAGCTACTGTATCTTGGAGAAGCCTCAAATGCCACAGTAAGGAACTTGGGCTATCTCCTGTGGGCAGTGGGAACCATGGATGGTTCGTGAACAAAGGAGACAGTTGCTCAAAGCTGGGAGCCGTGTGCTGGGAGGGGAGAGGTTTGAGAGGTTGGCGGGCAGGATCCTGCGGTCCTGAAGGGGCGAAGAGGAGCATCTTAGATGCCTGGGGGGCGCTGGGCTGGGTCTGACCCCTGAACGGGGACTTCACAGGCCCCAGAGGACCAGAAGGAGAGAGCATCTGGGCAGGGCAGCCCCTCAGTCTGTTTCCGCCCTGCTCCTGACAGTGTAGCAGATTAACACTTGGGAGGGTAGAGGGTGAGCGGTGGGCGGGAGCCCCCACCAGGACAGAGCCAGCGCCAACGCTGTAACCCACCGCACCCAGCCCCCAGACCAAAATGCTCTTCTCTGCCAGGCTGGCAGGCCCGTTGTAGCTCAAGCTCCTGAAACGGTAGGGAACCCCCCTCCACCCACCACAGCTTGGCCCCGTTCTGGTTCTGCGCCCTGGGCCTCCGCAAGTAGGGGCTGGGGAATGGCCCCTTAACCCTTTCGCCAGCCAAGAGCCCCCTCACCCCCGTGCCTGCCGGCCTCAGCCACATCCGTTCTCCCCACAACCCCCTCCACGCCTCCCCCGAGCCTGTCGCCCCCTCCCAACCCCCCTCCAGTGTTCCTGTCTCTGCGGCTGCTCACCGTGCCGTGCCTGCCGGGCTCAGGGCGCCTGGGCTCTGTCGCCACCTGAGTTCCCTGGCAGCCTGGTTGCCATGGCACCGTGGGAGCAGGTGTGGCAGAACAACAGCTCCGGGTAACCAGGGCTGGCAAGACCCAGTGCCCAACTCCTACCATTCTTCAGCCTTGAGACCCTTGTCCCCCTCCCCCAGCTGAACAGAGGAGGCCATGAGGAGAACAAGGAAGTTGCCCCGCAGGGCAGCTCTTTACCTGTGAGGATGCTGGATGGGAGGTGCCTCCCACTGTCACTGAGCCCGTGTCCTGGCGGCCAGGGAACCCTGGGAACTGGCCAAGCCCGGAGTCCAGGCCTCTGAGGGCAGAGGCAGGGCCGTAGGGGGCAGGGCTGGGCGAGCAGGGGAGAGCCTAGATGTGCAGGATGTGGGAGTGGGCCTCAGGCTTGGGGACAGGGCTGGTCTGGGATGGTGCTGGGGATAGGGCTGGGAGGGATGCATGTCTCGTCTTGTCTCATCTCCTCTTGGGGACAAAGCTGTGAGGGGAAGAGGTCTGGGGGTGTGGAGATACAAGGGAATTGGTCCCTCGGGGGAGGAAGGGTTTGGGGATGGAGCTGTTAGGGGCTGAGATGATTAGAAAAAGGAACTTGAGGGGACAGGAGTGGGAGGAAACTGGTCTGAGGATAAGTCTGTGAGGGGACATGGCCACGAGGGCACCAGGCTGTGAGAGTAGAGTAGGACTGGGGCCAAGACTGTGAGAAGACCTGGCTGGAGGGAAAGGAGTCTAAGCGGATGGAGCTGTGAGGGGACAGGGCTGAAGGGGCGAGGACAGGACTGTGAGGGCAGTGAGGAGACAACTTGGGGGGTAGGACTCCCCTCTGGCCTTTAAGTATCGGGGTCCTTGTATCTGTGAGGACGCTGGGGAGGATGGGGTTGTGGGAAGGGATCTGGTCCACCCACTCTCAGTCTGGCCCAGCAGGCCCGTCTCCTGTTCCCACATCCTGGCTCATCTTATCTCATCCCCACAGTGTGGAGGGTGATGCCCCAGGCAGTGACCTGAGCACAGCGGTTGATAGTCCCGGGAGCCAACCCCCCTACCGGCTGAGCCAGCTGCCCCCAACCAGCAGCCACATGGGGGGCCCCCCTGCTGGGGTGGGCCTTCCCTGGGCTCAGCGGGCTCGCCTCCAGCCAGCCAGTGTTGCCCTGAGGAAGCAGGAAGAAGAGGAGATAAAGCGCTCCAAGGCCCTGTCCGACAGCTATGAACTCTCCACGGACCTGCAGGACAAGAAGGTGCCGACGAGATGGCTCTGGCCGGGAGTGGGAGTGGGAGTGGGGGTGGGGGTGGGGGTGGGGGTGTGAGAGGACCAAGGGAGGGATTGGAATGTGGCACTCGAAGGTGGTGTCCAGGGAGGGATAGTGAGACTAGAACAGGAGAAGACTGGCTCCAGAACCCTTCACCCTACTAGGGCCTCACTGACCCATTCACCATCCATCCACTGAGTCTTGTATTCACTCAGAAAACATTGAGTGAGCTCCGTGCTGGGCACTGGAGGTGTAAAGATGAAACACCTGGACGTAGTCCTCAGCAATCTCAGTGTAAGGGGAGAAGCACACACGTAAGTTGACAAGTTCAGAACAGTGTGTTACAAAATATCACATGTATCACACAAGGTATTGTTTAGCTAAAAAGGGGACACAAAATACTATGTACAAAAGAAAAAAACTGGAAGGACATATCCCAAAATGTAACTGTGGTTATGCCCAGGTGTTGGGATTTAGGTGAACCAAACGTCCTCCCTCCCTTCCTCCCTCCCTTCCTCCCTCCCTCCCTCCCTCCCTTCCTCCCTCCCTTCCTTCCTCCCTCCCTCCCTCCCTTCCTCCCTCCCTTCCTTCCTCCCTTCCTTCCTCCCTCCCTCCCTCCCTCCCTCCCTTCCTCCCTCCCTTCCTTCCTCCCTCCCTCCCTCCCTTCCTCCCTCCCTTCCTTCCTCCCTTCCTCCCTCCCTCCCTCCCTTCCTCCCTCCCTCCCTTCCTCCCTTCCTCCCTCCCTTCCTCCCTCCCTCCCTTCCTCCCTTCCTCCCTCCCTTCCTTCCTTCCTCGCTCCCTCCCTCTCCCCCTGTCCTCCCCCCTTTCTTCCTCTCTCTTTCAATTTTCCTTCCTTCCTTCCTCCCTTCCTCCCTTCCTCCCTCCCTCCCTCCCTTCCTCCCTTCCTCCCTCCCTTCCTTCCTCCCTTCCTTCCTTCCTCGCTCCCTCCCTCTCCCCCTGTCCTCCCCCCTTTCTTCCTCTCTCTTTCAATTTTCCTTCCTTCCTTCCTCCCTTCCTTTTTTCCTTCCTTTCTTCCCTCCCTCTCTTCCTCTCTCTTTCTCCTTCTTGCTTTCAATTTATGTCTTCCTTTCTTTCCTTTTTTGGCTTCTCTGTGTTTTTTTTTCTTTTCTTATTTTAAAATACTGAACATCTACTTCTTGTAAATAAAAAAAGAGGGGCTTCCCTGGTGGCGCAGTGGTTGAGAGTCCGCCTGCCGATGTAGGGGACACGGGTTCGTGCCCCGGTCCGGGAGGATCCCACATGCCGTGGAGCAGCTGGGCCCGTGAGCCGTGGCCCCTGGGCCTGCGCGTCCGGAGCCTGTGCTCCGAAACGGGAGAGGCCGCGGCAGTGAGAGGCCCGCGTATCGCAAAAAAAAAAAAAAAAAAAAAAAAAACAGTTCGGTCCCGTGTGACATGTGCTATCTGAGATTAAAGTGAGAACACGACACTGAGAGCCCAGCCTGGCGCATCCAGGCAGCTGTAAGCAGTTAGCTGTGACTCGGGCGGTGGTGTGGTTGAGGCCCAGGGAGATGAGGAGGCTGTAGTGAGTTTCTGACCTTGTTCCCCTCCACCCTCCCCTGCCAGGTGGAAATGCTGGAGAGGAAGTATGGGGGCTCCTTCCTGAGCCGCAGGGCTGCCAGGACCATCCAGACGGCCTTCCGCCAGTACCGCATGAACAAGAACTTTGAGCGGCTCCGCAGCTCAGCTTCAGAGAGCCGCATGTCCCGCCGCATCATCCTTTCCAACATGCGGATGCAGTTCTCCTTTGAGGAATATGAGAAGGCACAGAACCCCGCGTACTTCGAGGGCAAGCCTGCCTCGCTGGACGAGGGTGCCATGGCTGGTGCCCGGAGCCACCGGCTTGAACGGGGGCTCCCATATGGAGGCTCCTGTGGAGGGGGCATCGATGGTGGGGGAAGCTCCGTCACCACATCTGGAGAGTTTTCTAACGACATCACAGAGCTTGAGGACTCCTTCTCCAAACAGGTCAGCATCCCTGAAAAGGGCCTTTCCTCCCCATCCCTGTGCTCTGGCTACTCCTACGACTTTTTACCTATACTTCAAACCGAAAGAAGTTGCCCAACAAGCTTTTGATAACAACGAATAGCTACCATCTACGTAGGGACTGTGAGAATAATGAGAAAGGATTGGCAAGAGAAAAATTATATCGTTTAAACAAGCAAGTTAAAAATCTGGGTGTCTAGAACACGTAAGAAAATTAAAGTTCTCCCTCTTTGGAACGTGAGCCACTATCAGATAAAGGCCTAACAGGTGATGAGCTCCTACTCTTTACCAGGTGCTGTATATGCCTCATAATGACCTTCCAGACCGATGTTGTTATCCTGGTTTTACACGGGAGGACACTGAGGCTCTGTGGCCCTGAGAGGTGAAGTGACTTCCAAACTGGATTGGAACTCAGCTCTGACTGGTTCCAAAGGTTTCCCTTATACCATGGTCCCATGGACCAGGCTCTGTGCTGGGCGCCATGTGGGAGACAGATGAACCGGCCAGGGTTCTTTTTCTCAAGGATCTCCCCAAGCCAGTAGGAAATAGCAGACACATGTGCACAGGACTGTCTCCTGAAAGAATGTGCTCAGAGCCATGAGAAGGGATCACATATAGTACCATGGGAACCCAGAGGAGGGAGAGGAAACTTTCTTCTGGGAGAACCAGGCAGGCTTCTTTGAGGAAACAGCACTGGACCTGGGCCTTAGCAGACAGTTAAGAGTTAGCAAGTTAGAGATAGTCGGGAGGGTGTTGCTTGCATAGGCATTGCATCAGCAAAAGCAGGAAAGGGTGGGTATGTAACCGGCAGTGATAGTGGTAGGAGATCACTCTAGGCTTGTGGTGTGTCAGCATAACTGATCAGCTGCAAATCCCAGTTTTGCTATTTCCGAGCTATGTGACCTTGGGCAAACTGTTTAACCCCACTGAAACATGATCAATAAAATGGAGATAAGACCTTCTTTTTAGAGCTGTTTGGAAGGTTCAGTTCAGCTAGGTAGTATATCTGAAAGCACGTAGTACATGGTAGCTGCTAAGTACATGTTAGTTTCCTTCCTAAAACCAAAGAGGTATTTGGCAGAAATTGTTGAATGAATGAATGAATGAATGAAAGCTTATAAGAGAAGAAATCGTTCTGCTCTAACCTCTGTGATCTGGCCCTGCCATAAACCTGGGCATGCTTCCCTGGAGGTGTGTTGGGGGCGGGGGGAGGGGGGCAGGGGCGGGTAGAGGGAAGGAAAGAAGTATTAGAGGGAAGATCTAAATCAGTCATTAATTCATTCATACAACACATTTAATTGAACATCTCTCCTGTGTCAAGCAATGTGTGTCGAGCTGAGCTAAAAAGAGAGAAACCTGGCCTGGACCCATCCCTCAAGGGGGTAATGGAGCACTGGGCTCACAGTCTGGCCTGGGCCCAACTCTCAGTGCTATTCAAGTCTGATGGGGAAGTGTATTCATTATCTATTGCTGCATAACAAATGAGCCCAAAATTTAGTAGCTTAAAACTGAATGTAAAGACAGCTTAAACAACAAATAGTTTTTGAGGGCCAGGAATCTCAGAGTGGCTTGACTGGTGGTTCTGGTTCAGGGTCTCTCATGAAGCTGTGATCAAGCTGTAGGGCAGGACTGTAGTCTCTGAAGACTTGACTGGGGCTGATGGGTCTGCTTCCAAGCTCACTTTCTTGGCTGTTGGCAGGAGGATTCAGGGCCTTACCACGTGGGTCTCTCTATAGGACTGCTCACGGTGTGGCTTTCCGCAGAGTGAGGGGTCTAAGAGAGGGAGCACAAGTGAGCGAGAGTGCTCAGGATGGAAGCTGCAGTCTTTCATAACCTAATCTCAGAAGTGACATCCCATCACTTCTGCCGGATGCTGTCAGTCCCATAGACCAACCCTGGGACACTATGGTACACGAGGGTGTGAATCCCAGGAGGCAGGGATCATTGGGGGCCAGTTTGGAGGCTGAAAACCATAGTGAGGCAGAGTTGCCAGCCATGGTCCAGATTCTCGAGGCTAAATATATGGATTTCCTAAGAAAGAACCAGACAGAGGGCTCTGGGAGCCCAGAGGCAGCTGGGATTTTGGTTTACCCTAAGGGAAGGCAGAGGCAGGAATGTGGCTTGCATCAGGGAGGAGGTGGCATTTGGCTTGGGTCTACATGGACATGAAGGAGGTATTGGGATATCTGAGAAGGGAACTTGTGGGCATTAGCTCCTGTGAGCTCACAGTGGCTCCCTGGGGGTTATTTTATATGCTGCAGAGAATCTGTGGAGGTCAGGGAGGGGAAGCCCTTTTTTTGGCTGCCCCACCAGGAAGATTCCCCCCTTTTTCTTTCCCTCCCTCCCTCATTCCCACCCTCCCACCATCCCACCATCCTTCATCTTTCCTCCCTTTCCCTCCTCCCCGTTTCTCCCGTACAGGTAAAGTCTCTGGCTGAATCCATTGACGAGGCCTTGAACTGCCACCCATCGGGGCCCATGTCTGAGGAGCCAGGGTCAGCCCAGCTGGAGAAGCGAGAGTCGAAGGAACAGCAAGAGGACAGCTCGGCCACATCCTTCAGTGACCTTCCCCTCTACTTGGATGACCCAGTTCCCCCACCATCCCCTGAGCGACTGCCCAGCACAGAGCCCCCACCCCAGGGCCGGCCTGAGTTCTGGGCACCCGCCCCTCTCCCACCAGTTCCTCCACCAGTGCCACCAGGGACCCGGGAAGATGGTAGCCGTGAGGAAGGCACTCGCAGGGGTCCTGGGTGCTTGGAATGCCGGGATTTCCGGCTGCGAGCTGCCCACCTTCCCCTGCTTACTATTGAGCCTCCTAGTGACAGCTCCGTGGACCTGAGTGACCGCTCAGATCGCGGCTCTGTCCACCGTCAGCTCGTGTATGAGGCTGATGGCTGCAGCCCCCATGGGACCCTGAAGCACAAGGGGCCACCAGGCAGGGCCCCGATCCCACACCGCCACTACCCAGCCCCAGAGGGCCCAGCCCCAGCCCCGCCAGGGCCCCTGCCACCAGCCCCCAACAGTGGCACTGGGCCCAGTGGTGTGGCTGGGGGTCGGAGGTTGGGGAAGTGCGAGGCAGCAGGCGAGAACTCTGATGGTGGAGATAACGAGAGCCTTGAGAGCTCCAGCAATTCCAACGAGACCATCAACTGCAGCTCTGGCTCCTCTTCGCGGGACAGCCTGAGGGAGCCTCCAGCCACCGGCCTGTGCAAGCAGACTTACCAGCGGGAGACCAGGCACAGCTGGGACTCGCCAGCCTTCAACAATGACGTGGTGCAGAGGCGGCACTACCGAATCGGCCTCAACCTCTTCAATAAGTACGTGCTCCCGTTCCCACTCCCTCGCCCCTTCCTACCCTGCTGCGGACACTTTGACGCCTGGAGGCAGTGATCCCGCTGCCACCATCCTCTCATTTTGTGGATGGTGTTTCTCTTCAGCTGTTCAGGGCAAAGAATTGGCAATAGGGTGACAACGGTAGAGAGCTGCCCCCGCCCCCATGAGAGGCAGTTCTGGTCTTAGTTCTGACTGGCTGTGTCATCTTGGGTGAGATGCTTCCCTCTCTGGGCCCTCGTTCTCTGTCTATAGGATGGATTCTGAACTTTGGGTTGCCCACCTTCCCTTTTTGGTAGGGAGGCGACGTGGTGTATAAAGAACCCTGTTCTCAGAAACGGGAGACTTGGGCCAGACTCACTGGGTAGTCCTGGGCAAGGTGTGTCCCTTCCTTGGGCTTCAGTGTTTCTATCTATTAACTAGCAGGGTGTGGATATTTGAGGTGTTGGGGGCAGGGTGCTGTGTTGGACTAGTCAGTGACCAGGACCGAGCTCTTTCTAGGTACCTGGTCTTGTGCCAGGTGCTTAGCAGTGGAATGGGAGTGTGACGTTTGATTAGAAAATAACTAGAAAACAAATGCCTTACATCTTCATAGCCTATGAGACACGGCCATCTATATTTAGTTCTCAGCATAACTCAGGAAGGTTGGTAGTCGTGTCCCTATTTTATAGAGAAGGAACCGAGGCTTGGAGAAGTAAAGGGAATTGTCCCAAGTCATGCGTGGTAAGTGATGGATCTGAGACTCCTGTGGCACCAAAGTCTTCCAAATTCTAGCCTCGTAGGACCCTAAGGCTCTGGAGTTCTGAATACGGGAGAGCTCAGACCCAGATATGGCCCTAGTGGAAAATAAGGAGCCGCTTGTCTATAGAAACACTCACAGAGGCTGGGTGATACCTGTCTGAGTGGGATGTGGGATGCGGACAAAGTAATCTTTTCCCTTCTCTCCTACTCTGAGGGTCTGTGACTCAGGGAGAAGGACTTAGCCTGGAACTCAGGCTTTCTCCCAGGACTCCTCGGTGCCTGTGAGGAATATCAAAGGTCCTGGCACACAGCAGGCTCTCATTAGATCTTAATTTTCTTTCACTTGTAGTGTGGCTCCAGTGCAGGAGGAAGTTGGGTTGAGGATACCTTGGAATTTTGAAGCACGGTGAAATGGGAAACTGTCTTCTTCTCCTTGGTCCTCAGTTTTCTCACCTGTACCATGAAGGGAGTGGACCAAGTTATATATTCGACTTCCTTAGTTCTCTGAGGACACGGTTGGGCCCAAAATTAGTTCAAGAAATGGGACGGGGGCGGAGTTCCAGGAGGACAGTCATCTCATCTACCTCCCCTCTTTTCTGCAGGAAGCCAGAGAAGGGTATCCAGTATCTGATCGAGCGGGGCTTCCTGTCAGACACGCCGGTGGGAGTGGCTCACTTCATCCTGGAACGGAAAGGCCTGAGCCGGCAGATGATAGGGGAATTCCTAGGGAACCGGCAGAAGCAGTTCAACAGAGACGTGTTGGAGTGAGGACCCCAGGCTGGGGCAGACTGGGCCAGGGGTTCCTGGAAAAGGAGGGCAGGAGGGAGATAAACTTTGCAAAACAGGATGAATAGACCTTCCTGCTCCCATACCTCTCTGCCGCAAAGAGATCTGATCTCTCTTGGAACTAGTCCTGAAGTCTTCTGGGTGGCCCCAGGCGAGGCACGCTTGTCCTTTGGCCTGCTCTGAGCCTCAGGTTTCCCATCCCTGATATGAGTGGGTTGACGGAACAGACCGTTAGTAACCATGTGTCTGGCCTGGACTTTTGGGGATGGATTCCATTTCAGACGTCCTGTCCTCATAAGTACTTGCTTAGGCCACAGGTCCAGATTTTGGAAGTCTATCAGTGGGGGTGTTGGTTCATTGGAGCAGGTGAGGGTGGGTCAGAGGTTTTCTGCGGGGAAATTGAGAGTGCCACACACCCTTCTCTGCTCCTCAGCTGTGTGGTGGATGAGATGGATTTCTCCTCCATGGATTTGGATGACGCACTCCGGAAGTTCCAATCCCATATCCGGGTTCAGGGTGAGGCCCAGAAAGTGGAACGACTCATCGAAGCCTTCAGGTGTGCCCACTTCCCACTCCTGAAGCTGCCCTCCCCTACTTTGGGGGGCAGTGTAGGATGCGTCTACAAGTCACCTCTCTGAGCCTTATACTTTCTTAACCAGAAAATGGAAGTTATAAATCCTACCTTGCAAGGCAGTTGTGAGGATCAGAGGTAATGTGCCTAAAGTATCCAGCTCAGCATCTGGGACATGGGCATCCAACAAGTGACAACAACATCAGCAACAACAGCTCGTATTCATTGAGCTGATACTGTGCTCGCCAGATATTGGGTACTGAGCTGGACACTTTACACGATTATTTCAGTGAATACTCACAACAACCTGGTGAGGTAGGTGCTTCTCTTATTATTCCCATTTTGCAGATGAGAAATAGGAAGTTTAGAGAAGGTAAGTAACTAGCCCAGAGTCATGTGGTGAATAAGCAGTGGAACCAGGATTTGAACTCGTGTGTCTGGCTCCATGACCCATGCCCTTAACTATTATCTTCCTCTGTGAATGCTTCGGGGATCAGGCATCAGACCTGGGTATAAATCCTGGCTCCACCACTTTGAGGTATTTAGAGGAGAAACAGAAGAGTTACTGAGAGCTTGTTTCCCAACATGGGAGAAGGATTTGCTTTGTAGTCAGAAAGATCTGCATTTTCATCCTGGTTTCACCATTTATCAGCTCTGTTGCCTTGGACAAGTTACCTTACCACTTTGGACCTCAGCCACTTCATCTGTAAAATGGGGCTGCTACCTTGCAGGACTGTGATAGGATTACCTGAGATAATGTACATAAATCCCCTGGCAAAGCTCCATGAAAGGTGGCGGTTGTCATTTTTACGTGCTAGTCTTGAGGAAACTCTGAAGAAAGACGAGAGACCCAAAGCGTTTGGGAGTATGTCTTGGAGGAAGGAGTTGGTGGTGCCAGATGGGAGGATAGTGGGTAGGTGGAGATTACTGGTGCCTGACCCTGGCCCTGACCCCTCCTGTCCTGCAGCCAGCGGTACTGTGTGTGTAACCCAGCTCTCGTGCGCCAGTTCCGGAATCCAGACACCATTTTCATCCTTGCTTTTGCCATCATCCTCCTCAATACCGACATGTACAGTCCCAGCGTCAAGGCTGAACGCAAGATGAAACTAGATGACTTCATCAAGAACCTGAGAGGTGACCCCAGACCTCCCCATCAGCTTTCCCTGTCTTTTACCTGGGAAGGGAAAGTGGGCTGGGTGGCAGGGGTGGGGAAGGAAGAGGGAGATCGCATCTGCTCCCTGGAAATTAACTTGAATTTCTGCCAAGGCTGGATGTGCCCACAGCATTTACTTGTTAATTCATTCAAATAGTCATTTGTCCATCCATTCATTCCCACACTGCATACTGACTGATTAGGAGGTCCTGAACAGGAGGTGCGAGCCCCTGGCTCTTACGGAACTTACACTGATTCACTCACACGTCTGTTTACTCATCACTCCCTCTTTCCCTCCCTTGTTTATTTATGCCCATAAAGACTCGTTTATTTTAGGTACCCTTTCCTCCACTTATGCATTCATGTATTCACTCCACCAACCAGCCAGGCAGTTGACACTGGGTGCCTCATGTGTCCCAGTCCCTGTGGTGGGCACTAAGGACCGGGGAGGGGCATCTGCCACAGTCCCTGCCCTAAGAGGGCTCCCCGTTTGTGGGAGAGATACCCAGCACAAGACAGGAAGTGAACTGTGATGTCAGACAGGCCAGAAGTACAGTCAGAGCTCAGGGGAGAGAGAGCCTACCTCCAATATACTTCCTGGAGGAAGCAGTATTTTCATTTTCAGGTGGTTCTTGAAGGCACAGATAATGTGATGGAACAGTGATAGAGGAGGCTTACCTAGCAGTAAGAATAACAAAGGCACAGAGGTAGGAAAACGTAAAGTTGTTTGGAGAACAATCAAGAGCGGGTGGACGATCCAGTTGGTAAGGTCAGTTGGAACGAGTATCCAGCAGCCTTGAGTGCCAGATGAAAGGTGTCACCTTGGCCTTCTTTCTCAGTTTATTGTATCGATGTCAAGCCCTGCCTCTCACCAAAGAGCAGCCTACTAGAAATTGCACAGGTGTTAGGATTATTTAAACAGAAATGAAAGAGGGAAGTATAATTGAGGAAAAACAAACAGACAAGACAAATTTGCTGACTGTCGCGGTTTGCACGATTGGGCTCTAAGCTCTCTGGCAGCTGAGGTAAAAAGGCGATGTGAGGAAGGCTGTTCCTTTAGCACCTGGTGTCCAAGGAGGAGGTGTGACATTTCTAAAGGAGAAAACATGTTCTTTAGCAGAAGGTTTAGAGAGAAGAGTGAGTGGGTTTCGCTCAGCAGACAATCAGAAGGATGGTAGACTTGAGAGGAGGGAATTAGACAGATCAGAGGCCATCCGGAGCGGTCTCCCAGAATCCTGCCATTAGTCGTTCGTTCGCTCCTTCATTCATTTCATCCATTCTCCCTTCCCCCCCTCTGTCTCTCTCTCTCTATCTCTCTTTCTCTCTTTCTCTTTGTGTGTGTGTGTGTGTGTGTGTGTGTGTATGTATATGTGTGTATATGTATGTGTGTATACATATATACATATACATATTTTATATATGTATGTATATGTGTATATATTTCCCCCTCCAATTATTAATTAAATAAGCAAACAAATGAAATAAATACCTGCTCATTCTGGAAATTTTAGCAATATAGAAAGCCATTAAAAATTTTAACCATCCAAAATTCTGCCCCCTAGAGGCAACCATGGTTGATATTTTGGTGTATTCTAGTCTTTTTTTCCTGTGCATATGTAACTTTTTATACAGTTAAGATCAGGCTGTACATGCAATTTATTATCTTGCTCTTTTCACTTAACTTGCTACGGGAATTTTCACATGCTTTTTTGATAAACATCAAATTTTTAATAGCTGTAGGTTATTTTATGAAACAGGTATACTCAACTTTACTTAAGTATTCTTCTGCTGTTAGAACTTAGGTTGTTTCAAATTTTTCCCATAAGTTGTACTTATACATATATCTTTGCACATATTTCTGAGTAATTCCTTAGAGTAGGTTCCTAGAAGAGGAATCACTGAATACTTAGGCTTGCCAAATTACCTTCCAAAATAGTTAACGTTAGTATATCTGCCTGCCTCCCTGAACTCTTACTAACACTGGATATTATCATTTAACATTATTTTTGCTAGTTAGAAAAGCCAAAAATAGTGTCTGATTGTTTTAGTCACACTGTACTCTGAGTTGTTTAGATAAAATCCCCACCCTGGGGAAGAAAGCAACTGACAATCTTGAAGGTCGCCTTTCTTGGCCCGATCCTGACCAAGGGACCGAGGGTGCCCACTCCCTCCAGTCCTGGCCATCGTTATGGGCCACGCTTGGGTGTGGGGTGTTGTGGAGAATCCCTGCCACCCACTCCCCACGTGTATACTATATATTCCTGTGTATTCCCTCCACCCAGGGGTTGACAACGGTGAAGACATCCCCCGAGACCTCCTGGTGGGTATTTACCAGCGCATCCAGGGGCGTGAGCTGCGGACCAACGACGACCACGTGTCCCAGGTGCAGGCCGTGGAGCGCATGATTGTGGGCAAGAAACCGGTAAGCGCCTTGGGAGACTGCAGAAGGGACAGGGTTTGGGAGGTGAGTCCATGCCCCTTTCTGAGCCCCAGGCTCCCCTCAACTGCTGAATGGAGTGGGTGGTGATGCATTCCTCAGGGGTGGTGGGGCAGGTTGAGTGAGATGCTCTGTGGGAATGCATCTGGCATATGGCAAGGCACATCATGGGTGCTGTATAAACATTAGCATCCTTCACACCTCTGGTTTTGCCTGTCCATCCCGAGTGAGCAGCCAAGATAATAATTAGCTGATGACCAAAGCCAAGAACACACTCTAGTCTTTTAGTCAACAAACATTTACAGATGCCTTTCCACTGAGCCCAGCATTTCGATTGGCACTGGGGACACAGATATGAATAAGATGTGATCTCTGTCCTTGGAAGCACTCCCAGACCGGGTGGGGAGGTGTCAGACAAAGACACAATACCTTCACCTTATAGTTAGGTTAATTTTGGGGAGTACACGGGAGGGAGAGCTCATTTTCAGCCCAGGGAGATCAGGAATGGCTTCTTGGAAAAGAGAACCCTGGAACTGGGGTTTGGAGGAGGGGTGGAACGTGGCCATAGGGAGCTGGGCAAGAAAGGCATTCCAGACACAGGGAGCTGCAGGGACAAAGATAAGCCGAGGCTTAGTTGCTTAGACTCGTGTGTCAGAGTGACAGTGGTATGTACCAGAGGTGAACTTCCTCTTGCAGTTAATGTTAAGATGCCTGAAGCTGGTGGGCTGGCCTTGCGGACACCTATTTCTTCATGCCTGTCTAGGTCCTGTCTCTTCCTCACCGTCGACTGGTTTGCTGCTGCCAGCTCTATGAGGTGCCAGATCCAAACCGCCCACAGAGGCTAGGGTTGCATCAGCGAGAGGTCTTCCTCTTCAACGATCTCCTTGTGGTATGAGCACTGAGGGGAGAAGGAGGGAAGGTGGTGAGCTTGGACCCCGGGTCTGGTGTGAACCGTATTAACATTGGTGGGTGGAGGCGTGGCAGGTAAGGAGCTCTGCCACGTGACCTGAGTGCCTCTGCCCCTCCTTTACTTCACCATTTGGAGGGTCCATTTGGAGGTAGTGACAGCCACACGGGAGCAGAAAAATGTGAGGACCAGGGCAGATGACAGGCTTACAATCTGGGAAGTGGTAGAAAAAGTCCCTGCCCACCTCAATAGCCCAGTGGGTTGGCTGGAGGAAGTGAACCTGTGACCCTGGGGTCAGTCTGAAACCTTCCGGTGGTCGGGCTGCTTGAAGTGATTCTTAAAACCGAACTCATCACCAGTGTAGACGTGTGTCTTTTAGAACTAGGACTCTGAGGACTCTGCCGGTGGGAAGGGAAGTTCAGGGTCTCCTGTCCAACCTCTTACCCCACGCAGGAGCCAGCTTCCTGCATGGCCTTCTGTTTGCATGAGTGCAGGCACAGAAGGCTGCCTTCCTCCAAGGCAGCTGGTTTCCCGTTCAGACAGCTGTGACTGCTAGAATCTGTCTCCCAGTGGGAGACAATAATCTTCACTCAACCCTTGGGATCACAGAGAACAAGTGTTCTCCCTCTGCTCTGAGACAGCTCCTCAGGGGCTTGAGGACAGTGACCTGCCCTCCCTTGGTCTTCTCTGCTTTAGAGCAGGTCTCCCAACCTCGGCACTATCGACATTTGGGGCAGATGCGGGATACTCTGTTGTGAGAGCTGTCCCGTGCATTGTAGCATGTTTAACGGCATCCCTGGTCTCTACCTACTAGATAGCAGTAGTACTCCTCAACTAACAGTGTCTCCAGACATTGATAAATGTCCTCTGGAAGGCAAGGTCACCTCTAGTTGAGAACTGCTGCTTTAGATGAAGCTCCTCCAGTGCCCTCTCTGAGCCTTTATTTCCTCCTCTGTGAAGTAGAGCTAATCCCTATCTCAGGGTTGTCATGGGGATGAAATGAGAGTTTAGATGCGGACTAGCCTAACCCAGAGGAGGGCCTGGCCCACGCAGGTACTGAGTAAATGTTTCACCATCCATCATGTGCTGACAACTGTGGGTGCCCAGCCCCGTGCTAGGCACTGGGCTCCTAGAGATGAGGGAGACTCGGTCCTCATTCTCGGGGAGCTCACAGTCTGAAGGGCTAAAAAGATGCTTCGCGTAACTGTGCACCGTAACCATCCTGAAATCAAATCACGTGCTTTTAAACGCCATTTGCAGGTGGTCTGAGGTGTTTACAACCTATGTTAGCTCAGTCCAGGTGCCCAAGTACTTGATAAAGACCTTGGGTTGTTGAGAAGAAGACTCGTTAACTCTATACATTGCTTTATTGAAGATTGCTAATGTGCCCCGGGTCTGGTCCAGGAGGGCAAGATACATGAAAACCAGACTCCTCTTGGCGCTCCCAGTCCAGCAATCACACATTCAGAGCACTCTCCTAAAGCCTAGCGGTGAAAGGCACTGAACCAGCACTCTGGAAGCTCAGAAGATGGCGGGAAATCTATGTGAGGTGTTAGAACAGGCTTCCTGGAGGGAGCAGCATTCAGTTAGTTCCTGTAAAAATCGAAAGTGCCTGTTGTGCATCATCATTACATCGGGAACTTGCATTTTTCTCCCGTCTTTCCTGTTCTGCTCCACAAGCTTCAGTTCTCCCCAGCCCTGTGGGTCTGTGTGTTTGTGTCCATATGTCTCTTAGTGGCGGTGGGGTAGAGGGGAGGGCAGCTGCAAGCAATAGGTGCCATGTGGAAATTCCCCACCCCAAACCCTGCCTCTTGTCTTTTTCCCCACCCCTGCCGAAGGTCACCAAAATTTTCCAGAAGAAGAAGATCTTGGTGACGTACAGCTTCCGTCAGTCCTTTCCCCTCGTGGAAATGCACATGCAGCTCTTCCAGAATTCATGTGAGTCCCTTCTTGGATCCCAGCATCCCAAGAGTCTCTGCCATGGCCCTCATGCTCGTCCTTTCTCCACACCCACCTCCAGTTTTTGGACTCCTTTACAACTGGGCTAAGGTCTCCAAAGCACCTACGTGGTCCCAGGATGTAAGACAGGCCAGGGTGTAGTATGACTTGTGCCCTGGGGAGCTCATGGTCTGGCAGAGAACTGCAGCATGTATGTTTTTTGCTGGGCCAGAGAGATGGCGATCATGGTATGCATTGAAGGACTAAGCCAGAGGAGCTTTGATGGGTGGCCTTCTGGGCAGCAGAAGCAATGTGAGTAGAGGTAGAGGCATGAGAAAAGGGGTTCTAGAGAGCAGCCAGAGTTCAGTCTGCCTTTACAACCCAGGGCCATGACTACCAGGAGTTTGGGGGCTTTGGAGCAAAGGGGAGCTGCTGCTGCTGCTCACGCAGAGAAGAGGCTGGGTCAGAGTTGGACGTTAGAAAAAATTATTTCACGTATGGGCCACCTTGCTTCAGTCCTGACAGAGGTGCCTGACCTCCCCCCTCCCCACAGATTACCAGTTTGGGATCAAGTTGCTGTCTGCAGTACCCGGCGGGGAGCGCAAAGTCCTCATCATCTTCAACGCCCCCAGCCTCCAGGACCGGCTGCGCTTCACATCCGACCTGCGAGAATCCATCGCTGAGGTGCAGGAGATGGAGAAATACCGCGTGGAGTGTGAGTAGCCCAGCCACGTCTCCTTCCCCGTCTCCTGATACAGTGCCTTGGCAAACACTAAGAATCCTGTCCTCTGAGCAGCTCAGAGTTGAGGGTTAGCTTGTCCAACCTTCCTACCCTCATTCCAGGGACGCTTCATCCTCTGCTTGAATAGCTTCAGTGACAAGGGGCTCATTAACCTCTCAGCCTCAGATTATTACTCCAAGCCCTAATTATGAGCCAACTCTTCCTTCTATTGAAAGGCAGCAGGGAAAAGAATCAGGGTATTGGAGGTAGGACTCTAGTTTCAGATGCCAGGTATGCTACTTATTATCTGGGTAAACTGGGGCAAGGTGCCTGACTCTCTGAGCCCCAATTTCTTCATACATGGAATTGGGGTGGTGAAATCTCCTTTGCAGAGTTGTGGAGATTCAATGACATAAGGTGGAATGTGTGTCCTACATGTTCGTAGGACATGAGTGTTGAACATCCTAGGTGTCCGACAAATGTTAGCCCCCTTCCCAGCCTCTCCTTTCCTCTCCCCACATTCTAGTTCCCGAGCTGAGTCCTGGTGACCCATCCTCCCCGCCTCCAGGGGCCATATCAAGTCATTTTGATCATATATGATGGAAAATAGTGATTACATCTCATTCCTCCCAATGCCCTCTAAGTTTTCTCTTCTCCAGGCTAAGCAGTCACAGTTAAGTAACATGGTGTTAAGGAGAAAGAGGCAGGCAGAGAAAGACAGAGACAGAGACAGAGACAGAGACAGAGGCAGCGGACAGCTCCTCGGTGAGGCCCTCACAGTTCCAGGGTCTGCTGTGCTCCTCAGCAAGGCGGGGTCACTCATTCAGCTCACCAGATCCTTGAGGCCCTGGGGACATTCAGAGAGAGGGTGAGCATGCCAGGCTGAGGGGAGGGTGATAGACAGAAGTCTCCGTGACCTCCGCAAGGAGGCAGGAGTGTAAGGCTGAGAGTATGGGCTCTGTACTCAGGCAGACCTGCTTCCAGAATGTCGGCTCCCCCACTTCCAGCTGTATGACCCTGGGCAAGCTCTGTGACTTCTCGGGTTCTCAGTTTCTTCCTCTGAAAACTGGCTACTAATACTTACCTCTGAACTGGTGTAAGGATTGAGAGAGATCGAGTACGCATAGATAGCACCCAGCATACTGCTGGCACGTGATAGATGATTTGATTCCCTTTGGTTTCCTGCTCCTGTCCTTCCAGGAGCCCTCTGCTCGGGAGAAAGGTATCTGAGAATGGAGAGGGCTCTGGAGTGAGTGCCCTTCGCCATAGGCTCGAAGGGCCTTCCTGCCCCTCCTGGGAACAAAGCAGCCAATGTAAAGCTCAGTTTTGAAAGGTTGGGGTGGTCTGGGAGAGCAGGCAGGGAAGGGGAGAGGAGCCGGAGCAGCAGACACTGAGCGGGACGAGGGGAGACTGAGCCGGAGGAGATGGCACAAGACAGGCTGGGCGCCACAGTGCTTAGGAGATGTAGCTGAGGTTTGGCTGTCCAGGGGGTGAAGCAGGAGGCCTGAGGACAGAGCAGGTGAGGAGGGGGAAGGCCCACGGAGGGCTGGGGTCAGTCAGGTGGCCTCTCACTCCTGTCCCTGACCTTCGCTCCCTGTCCCCCCACCTGCCACCCAGCGGAGCTGGAGAAGCAGAAAGGTATGATGCGGCCTAACGCCTCACAGCCCGGAGGGGCCAAGGACTCGGTGAACGGCACGCTGGCCCGAAGCAGCCTGGAGGACACGTATGGGGCAGGCGATGGGCTCAAACGGGGAGCGCTCAGCAGTTCCCTGCGAGACCTCTCTGATGCAGGCAAGTCTCCCGGGGCCCCTGCCCAGGCTGGGGAGCCGTGGGACCGGGTGTCCTCTTCGCCTCCTATCACTGACCGCCAGCCTTCCTTGCACCCGCCACACGTGCACGCACCCTGCCTTCATCCAGAGCCCTGGGTGCCACGCCGCAGGGGGCCTGGGAGCCGGGTCAGAACAGGCGGAGCCCAGGGTTTGGGCCAGGGAGCGTGAATGGGGCCACAGTCTTAGCCCCGCTCTCTCGCCGCTCCACCTCTCCTCTCTTTCCTCTTCTGTCTGTCCAGCACCACCTCTCCTCCTCCTCCATCTTTTCCTCCTCTCGCTCCTCCTCCTCCACCTCTCCTCCTCCCCACCTCCCCCTCTTCAGCGGGGGAAAGGGAATAGGGGTGTCTGTCCCCGGGAGGGGCCCAGACCTGGTGCCCAGCTCTGGAGCCCAGCAGGGTGGGGAGGGGGGGTTGCTGCTCTGACGCTGGGCTCCTTGCTTGTGGGTGCAGGGAAGCGGGGGCGGCGTAACAGCGTGGGATCGCTGGACAGCACCATCGAAGTAAGTGCCAGCTCCTGCCCCACTTGTCCTCTGCATGAGCCCTGCCCCGCCGCCCGTGGAGCCCCAGAAGAGGAGGGGACCTCTTCCCTGCCGGGAACCCTGCGGCTACCTCTGCCAGCCAACCACTCTCTCAATCTGTCCTCAACTCTGTCTGTCCTCACTCTGCCTGTCTCTCCGTCTCGTCTGTCTTCCACTCTCCCAAGCCCCCTCTCAACCCCAGGGCCGACTCCAAGTAGTGGTGCCCTTGGAGTTGGGCCCAGAGAAGCTCTTACCTCCAAGTCCTGCTCTTTGACCCTGAGCAAGTCACTCTGTCTCTCTGGGCCTAACATGCTCCCTGTCTGCAAAATGGGGATGAGGAGGAGGTACTGCTAACTCTTCCTCTCCCAGCTGGGGCTCAGATGAGATATCGGATGTGATAGCAAAGCTCTGCAAGCTGGGGGCGCTCCATGTACAAGCACAGGACTGTGACTTGGTTTTCATTATGCCGTGGGGTGGTCCTGTCTCCCCAGCTCCAGCCCTCAGGGACCGGGTGGAGTTTAGGGTTGGGGGTTTAGGACATCTAGACCGGCCTGACTTCCACCCCTCCCCCCTTCCAGGGGTCTGTTATTAGCAGTCCACGCCCTCACCAGAGGATGCCACCTCCGCCCCCACCCCCGCCGCCAGAGGAGTACAAGAGCCAGAGGCCCGTCTCCAACTCCTCATCCTTCCTGGGCTCCCTATTTGGAAGCAAGCGGGGCAAGGGGCCCTTCCAGATGCCACCACCGCCAACAGGCCAGGCCTCTGCCTCCTCTTCGTCTGCTTCTTCCACCCACCACCACCACCACCACCACCACCACGGTCACAGCCACGGCGGCCTGGGGGTGCTGCCTGATGGGCAGTCCAAGCTCCAGGCCCTGCATGCCCAGTATTGCCAAGGACCGGGACCGGCCCCGCCCCCCTACCTCCCACCCCAGCAGCCCCCTCTCCCCCCACCTCCTCAGCAGCCCCCGCCCCTGCCGCAGCTGGGCTCCATTCCACCGCCTCCTGCCTCAGCTCCTCCCGTGGGGCCGCATCGCCACTTCCATGCCCACGGCCCAGTCCCAGGCCCCCAGCACTATACCTTGGGCCGGCCAGGCAGAGCCCCCAGACGGGGGGCCGGAGGACACCCTCAGTTCGCTCCACATGGCCGCCACCCCCTGCACCAGCCCACCTCCCCCTTGCCCCTGTACAGTCCTGCCCCCCAGCACCCTCCAGCCCACAAACAGGGCCCCAAGCACTTCATCTTCAGCCACCACCCACAGATGATGCCAGCAGCGGGGGCTGCTGGGGGCCCTGGATCCCGGCCACCAGGGGGTTCCTACTCCCACCCCCACCACCCCCAGTCACCATTGTCACCGCACTCACCCATCCCACCCCACCCCTCCTACCCGCCCCTGCCCCCACCCTCACCCCACACCCCACACTCGCCCCTGCCGCCCACCTCCCCCCACGGCCCACTGCACGCCTCTGGGCCCCCTGGCACGGCCAACCCACCCACTGCAAACCCCAAGGCCAAGCCAAGCCGGATCAGCACCGTGGTCTGATGAACGGAGAGTGTGAGCTGGGGACTAGGGAGGTCTGGGGAATCTGCAGGAGAGGGGCCTCACACCCTCTCTGCTTCCTCAGTTTTTCCAAAACATATATACACATAGACATGTCCTCCCCGCCCACTGCCTCCCTGCCTTGGGACCCCTCCTCTAACCCCCAACAGTCTCTATGGGATTTCCTTCCAGATTCGAGACTCCTTGCCACTTGAAGCCTATACGCAAGGCTCTCAAGCTCTGGGGAGTGGTGAGGACCTTTCAGAGAACCTCGTCCTCTTTCCTCTCTTCACCCTCCCCCCTCCCTTGCCCTGGAGGTCTAGTTGGGTGGCCTCAGACCTCCGGGCCAGTGTGAGCTCCCTGTCAGCTCTGGCTGGTAGGGAAGGGCAGGTGTTGGGAACAATGAGGGTGAAGGCTTCCCCAGGGCACCTCTGGCCACGTAGGGCCAGGAGGGAGCTCTGTAGAGTTGTGGCCAAACCTCAGCTGGCTCGGCCCTCTCTCTGACCTCAGGGCCTGGCCACGCACCTCCACGTGTCTCTCCACCTGCTGGAGGACGTGGAGTGTCAGTGCACGCGGTGGGTGGGCCCCCACTTACGCTGGTCCCCAGGTGGGGCAGTGCTTCCTCTTTGGAGCCAATCTCTGCCCTCTCTCCAGTGGGCCCCAGCCCAGACCTCTTCAGCTTCAGGACCTTGCCTCTCCTTGCAACGTTCACATCCTGATCAAAGTCCAGACAGGTTTGGGGCGGGGGGGGGGGGGGCTCAGGTCTGGGATGAGAAGGGCGCTGCCCTCCCTCACCCATATTGCATGCCCCCCATTCCCTCACACCTACCCCACCTACAGCTGAAGACAATGCACTTTATAGATATTGCCCACACACACCTTGCTGGGGCAGGGCGCCCAGCATCAGCCCTGGGGAGAGGGGCTCCCAGAGGGCCACCGTGAGCCTGAGATGTCCTTCCTGAGGCAGAGATTGGAGCCATCAGAGTGGGGGCTGGGAGCCAGGATGCCTGAGTCCTTCTGTCCGCCAAACTCTCCGCTGCCTCTCCAGCCCTTTTACAGCCCTGTTTATTTATTATAAATATATTTTTTACAAGCCCCAGCTCCTCTCCTTGCCCCACATATCCAGCTCCTTTCTCAGCTCCTGCCTCCCTCTCCCCTCTCCACCATGGGCTGCAGTACAGACAGACAGCTAGACCCTGGCTGTATGGAGGGCCAGGGACCCCAGGGCTTGGGGGTGGGGAAGAGCAGCAGTGGGAGGGGCTGTATGGAGAGGAGCTGGGGTTTAGGCATTGTCTTTTTTCCTCCTTGTATATAAGAATGTATATTTGATGCCTCATAAAAGACCTTGTGCTCACCTCCCGCCTCTGCCTCCTACTTGTGCCCCCTCCCCCACAGTGGAGCCCCGGGAGAGAGGCCTTAGCCCAGGCAGGTGAGGCGTTGATGGTAGAAGCTCAGGCAACTGGGTGGGTGAGATGCTTTGGTTGGGTGGGAGGTGGGGCTGAGGGAGGTTTTCCTGTCTCGTTTCATTAACGATCTGCATGACAGGTCAGAGCGGCAAGGGTCTGGGCTTTGGAGTTGATCCAGTTCAGATCCTGGGGTTTTGCCTTCCTAGTGCCCTCGGGAAACCGAGTCTCTGTTTCCTCAGTTGAAAACCTGGGGTGATAAGCCATCGCCACGTGGGATTGTGATGAAGGGATGAGGTAACGAATGTCCAGCAGCCAACATGGAGTAGGTGCTCAGCAAGTTAGTTCCCTTCTCTTCCTTTCACAGGTTGGATACTTCCTCTGCTTTTGTGGCATCTATTCTCACCCTTCCTGTGACTGGCCAGGCTTTGCCCTGGAGCCCTCTCTCCTTCCCCACAGCTGGGCCACATTTGTGTCCTTAAGGGTGTGTGTGTGGGGGGGGGGGATGGTGACCTGGGCCAGGAAGTGGGGTCTAGATACATCCGTTTTAAGAGCTCTGTGTATGTACTTGGGATGTTAGATAACAAATAGCTGAGCTCCATTTAGTTTACAGAGGAGGGCTCGGGCCCAGAGAATGGAAGGGTCTTTCCCAAGGTCACACAGCGAGTCAGGACGGGGTGTTCCTGACTTCTAGTCCAGGCCCTTTTCCAGTGCCCAAAACTGCCTCCCTATAAAATGGACATGTTTCCAGCACCACTAATCATGTCCTGGGTCTCGGCAGAGCCTAGGAGGAATGGGGGACACTGGCTCTTGGTTAGGGTCAGCAGGGTCCCCAGAAGCAGCAGTCAGTAAATATTTGGAGGGCCTTGTTAGAGTGTGGAATGGCCTCTAAGAGGGAGCAGTTTGGATGGCCCCACTCTTAAGCAGCTGGGATCAGTGTCTTTGTTTTCTTCCTCATACGCACATTTAAGCAAAAGCAGCAGTTGGGGCCATCTAAGCATTTGGTCCAGAATCAATTCCAGTCAGCGGTTTTTTTGTTTCTTCCCTGGTGGACCAAGCTGGACTGCCTTTGGTTGTTCCCACTTCTCCCACCTTCAGCTTGATGCTCGTTTTGTCTTCCCAAAGCTCAGCTTTTAGTACTCAGTCAGACTTGACTGTTGCCTTTGGCAAGTCACCTTGTCCCTCAGAGCCTGGTCTTTCACCTGCAGCATAGGGATAATAGTCTTGCAGGGCAGTTGTTAATAGATGCATGAGAAATGCCTACCTCCTGCCAGACACACAGTCAGCTGTTCTCGGCCACCTACAGAAACAAGTACAAACTCCTTTGCCTTGACGTTGGAAGTCCTCCACCACGTGGCCCCGGCCGATCTCCGTAATCCTCTCATTTCTTGCCTACACATTGGCCATCCACTCACCACTCCCCGAAAAGATCTGTGTGTAATTTCCAAACTCAGTATTTTACCTGTGCCTTCCCCGCTGCCAGATGTACTCCCCTGACATCCTTGAGGAAGGTTTTCTCTCGAAGTGCCCTTGATCACATTCTCTGGGGTCCCTCACATCATTATCTATCTTCCCCACTAGGCCATAGCTGGCACAGGCATGACACTGGTCTGAATCACCTCTGTCCAGAGTATTGCCCAGCACAGTGCTTGGCACAGCACAGATGACACTAAAATGTCTGCTGATTTGAATGAATGAACAGTTCTTTCTAAGCTAAATCTTAAAAGTAGCTTGGCATTGGTTGATTTACTGATTGATGCAAGCTTTCAGGCCCCTCTGGAACCCCCTCATGCTTCTCTCAGCTCTCTCCTACCTTCTCCTCCTCCTCCCTTCCTCACCGCAGTCCCAGCACTGGGCCATCCCTGCTCGACCCTCCCCCTCTCCCTGGAGGCTCACCATCCAGACTGTGGCAGGGTGTTGGGCTCCTCACCTCCCCATTTCCCTGAGGACCTGAAGACCAGGAGTTCACTGGCTGTCCTCAAACGTTCTACTGCCAATCTCTTTGGCAATGTGGATGAGGAGGGATGACACACCACACAGGACAAAGGTCCTAGAATCTCACGGAGTTCTTATCTTTATCTAGACCAGTGCTGTCCTGTTTTAAGTCTTCCTGTGACGATGGGAACGTCCTGTACCTGTGCTGTCCAATATGGTAGCCCCTAGCCACATGTGGCTATTGAGCACTTGAAATGTGGCTGGTTGCAACTGAACTGAGGAACTGAATTTTAAAAATTTAAATTTAAGTAGCCACATGTGGGTACTGGCTACCACATTGGGCAATGCAGGACAAGACTTTCAGAAGTAGACAGCCTGGGGGGATGATGTCAATACAATAGTAATAAGTGCAGGCCCAGAAGGAAGCACAGCATGTGTGGGAGCACAAAGAAAGGGAAAACCCAACTTGGGGCAGGGGTCAGGTAAGCGTTTCTGGAACCGCTCCTTTAGCTGAGTCTTGAAGGGTGAGTAGGAATTAGCCCAGTGAAGGAGGGCATTTGTCAGAGGGAGCAGCACGTGCAAAAGCCTGGAGGTGTGCGAGTATGTAATGTTAGCGGAATAATGAGAAAGGAATGCGAGAGGGCAGCCCAGGTGGTGGGCATGGCACATCCCAAAGCAGAGGTGAGCAGTCCCCATATCCTCATTCCTCTGTTGCCAACAGGTTTTCTCACCCAGGCCTCAGGCCTCCGGGGTCTCCGTAGAAGCTAAAGAAAGACCAGGTGACACATTGGGCTACGTAGTGTCTCTGTTGTAAAGCTATTATTTTTCCCTCTGTAATTAATGAGTATCTTGAGGGGAGATGCATTGGCATTATGTAACTGTCTTGTTACCCCTCAAACTTTCACTCACCAGTTTTAGCATTTGCTGATGGTTCTTGAGGTTGCCAAATGGTGACTGTCCAATGCCATCATTTTTTTGACATGGATTAGTTGGCTCTCCAGTGTAAAGGAGAGCTTTCCCTTCTCCTATGTTTATGTATTTATAGTCCCATGGACCATGCTTGTCTATCATTTTCAGTGAGTTATAACACATTAATGTCATTCTTTATTTTGATGTTCAAAATGTCCCAGATTTGGCCAGCAAGAGGCTTCCAAGCTGGCTCCTGTGTCCTTTTGGCAGGTCTCCATCTTTCCTTGAGCGCTTCCTTGTTTTCTGGCACCACAAGATGCTCCAGGCTCATCTTGTACTTTCCCTGCCCCAGCCCTGGAGTCAACCATTTTTTCCAAGGAGACCTGGAAATGCCTGGTTGACGATGGCATCTAGGAACCAAGATTTGGGCATTAAGTGTTACAGCTACGTTTTCAGGCTTTGCTTTTTTATTTGGAAAAGGTTTGAGCATCTATTGATGATTTTCTAACTCCATCATTCTTTGAAGGAAGAGCTTTCCCTTTTCCCTCATTTTATTTATTTCTATCGGTGTGGAGTCACGGATTTTTATTTTACTCAATGAGTTATAATCCACTGCTATCATAATTCATTTGGAATTGTCATTATTTTGAATATATCATTTTATTGTTATGCATATGTATTAAGCACATAATATGCATCTGTATTTCTCCTTCTCCCTCTCTCTCTCTCTCTCTCTCTCTCTCTCTCTATATATATATATATATATATATATATATATATGTATATATATATATATATCTCCATAAATTCACATAGAGACCTTGATATCTTGAGGAGGCTCTTTTAATAATCTAGGCTAGAGATAGTAAATGGCTCTCATGGGGAGGAGAAGATTAGAAAAAGGCATGGGGAGGAGAAGATTAGAAAAAGGCATGGGGAGGAGGGGGTAAATTTCACAGCTATTTAGGAGTTAGAACTCACAGCTCATACCTACTTCAGAATTGGAAGGGACCCTATTTTACAAATCAAGAAAATGAGGCACGAAGTCACTATACAGTTCATCCAGAAAACGTGGATGGAGTGAGTGTGGTCGAAAGCACAGCTGAGCGTTCCAATCACTGCTCCGTTCCAGTTCCATGCCGGACCCTCTCTTCCAGGTGGGTGGGTGAGGCCAACCGAACCCCCAGTCCAGGGTGAGCTCCCTGCTGCTTCCCAGTTTTTAACCCTGCAGTGCCCAGACTCAGGCAGGTCTCCAGCAAGATCCAAGGATTGGGAAAGGATTCCATTTCCTGAGCACCTGTGGTTTGGAGGGGGGAGGGGGCACCATCTGAGATTTTTACAGGCAGAATTGTACAGCAGTCAGACAGACTTGGGTACTCTGCCACTTACTAGCCATGTGACTTGGTTAAGTTTATACTTCTCTGAAATTCAGTCTCCTCATCTGTAAAACAGGGATAACCATACCTATTTCACAGCACCTGGCCTTTGATGAATGGTAGCTATCATGATCTCTAATCTTCATAACTACCCTGTGAGGAAGGGTTTACATAGTCTCATTGGATAAATGAGAAAATCAAGGTTCATGGAGGTGAGGTACTTGGTAGATCTCAGTAGGTGAATGTCAGCTGCAAGAAAGCAGGGACCATGTCTGTCTTGGTCACCATTATATTCCCAGGGCCCAGAAGAGTGCTTGGTGCATAGTAGGAATTTGATAAATGTTTATGAATGAATGAATTGGATCTGACTGGCTTCAAAGACTCTATGCAATTTCCATTTGCCCTTCCAGGATGGTGCGGGTGGTGTCCCAGCTAAGGACCTCAGAGAAGGCTTTGGGAATGCTAGGCTGAGCTGAGACCCCAAACCTGGTCTCCTGACTCCTAATTCATGCTCTTTGCCCTTCACCGAGCTGCCTCAAGATGGAAAGGCCAAACTTCCTTCAACCTAGGATTTGGCATATTCTTTTCTTTGTTCTCCTCACCCTTCTCCTGCCTAGTTCTATCACTGGTAGGAGCAAATGACAGGAAGAGCATTTGACCCCGAGGCAGCAACTTCCCGTGTAACAGTGGGCAAGTTGTTTAATCCGTCTGGAACTTGGTTCCTCATCTACAGAATGGGTAAATTGACCTACATCTTTCCCAAGACTGTTGCAAAGATTAAGGGAAATAATTGGTATGAAAGAGCTATGTGGGCTGTTAAATGCTTACACATGTGAGAGACTAGTGATTTTTTTTTTTTTTTTTTTTTTTTTTTTTTTTACTGTTATTAGCATCACCTCACCTAGCTTTCTGTTTCCTGTCCAGACAGTTGTTCAGTTGGGTCATTCACCTGTGTTTCAGGTGGAGAAGGGTTGAGGTTTCCCCTGACACCTAGAAAACTAGAAAGGAGTTGTCACTTACTATATGTATTACTTGGGACAAGTTTCCTCACAAGACAAGTAGGGATAAAGGTTCCAAACATTCAAGGCAATCTAAGGGTTCAGGTGATAAAAAAAGAAATCTGAAATCACTAGGCACAATGCCTGACACAAAGGAGATTCTTAATGAGTTTTGACACATTGTTTGTTGACTCTCAGAAGTAAAAATAACAGTTAACAGATACTGAGGGCCTTCTATATGCCGGGTACTGTACAACAATCCTGCAAGGTAGGGATTATCATCTCCGTACAACATCATTCAGTTTCATAAGCTGGGACTTACCCAAGGGCACATAATTAGAAAACGGGAGAGCTGGTAGGACTAGAAATCAGGCCTCTCTTGACTCCAGGGTGTGAGCTCCTACCAGTGTTCCCCACTCCCTCAGAGCGGATGCCCTTAGCTCAGTCCGGAAGTAGGCAGAATGATATACCTAACTGGGACATAGTATGTGATTAGAAACAGTTAACGGAATGAAGGAATGACACTCTCCATCACCTTCAAACATATTCATGCTTACAGCAAATGCTTAATATATCCAGGAAATGTTTGCAAAGAGTATATATTATTTTTAGTCAATATATACTAAGGCTGCTCAAAAATATTCATTTTTCTTTTGTTTACTCAACATTAATTTACTGTTTACCATGCCAAGTGCTAAGGATGTATAAGGTCACAATGTCCATGCCCTTAAGGAATTCAGACTGATGGGGGAACATAAAATAAGCACTTTATCAGCATGTATGTAACTAATATGTGCACAGTAGGTGTTCGAACTACATATGGTAGGCCCACAACTGATGAATAACTTAGAGCTCCTCAAATGCAGTAGCTGTCTGACATACGGGCAAAGTACTGGTTTGATACTCAAAGTAGATGCAATAAACCTATTCAGAAACTGCTCACAAACATGCACACAATAGGAGCAGATGTACACACAGTAGGTACTCAAATGCAAGACAGAGGCTATACACAATAAATACAATCCATGTACACAAATATTTGATAAGTACACTGTAGGCTCACAAATGGGCAAACAGCAGGTGCTTCAAACAGTGGGCACTGGTAGGATACACTCAGGCTTAGTTTGTAGGTGTACATGCCACAAATGTGGACACGGTAAAAGTGCACACATAACAGTTGAAAGTGTTCATTAAAATGCTGACTGACAATGACTCTTTGGGGTTAAGAATGGAAGCCCCACCTCTGAGAGGCCTCTACACGCAAACTTGGACAAAATAAATATTTTCTTCCTCTCCTCGGGGCCCAGGATTCAAAAAATCCGCAATCCCCGGGGAGGGAGCAGCATCCCGACTTCCTTCGTTCAAAGCCCCAGAGGTATCAGCGCCTAGAGCTGGGAGCTGTGTACGCCTCTCCTAATCTGCGGGCCTGCAGAAGGGTCCCTTGCAATCAGGCACCCGAAGCCGCCTTCTGTGGCTCACGCCGGAAAGACCCGGGAGAAAGAGAGCGTCTTGGGGCGGGGCTCGCACCAGGGCTGAGGTCATCGAGGGGGTGCCAGTTCGGACCCACCACCCACCAACGCCAACTCCTCTTCCGGTCTGTCTCCATAACGCGCATGCGCAGCACTGGCCTTTAAACGTGCACCGCCGGTCCACCGGAAAGAGGATCCGGCGCTTAATTACAACTTTGTTCCTCCGCCGCCGAGGTGGACTATTTGCTCTCAGTCTGGGAAGCACTTTTGAGTTCCTGCTTCCTGATAGGGAGCCCACGCCTGCCGATTCAGCTCAGTCTCCACGGGATGAAGGGTCCCTAGGGCTTGGCCTCACGCACGTTATACGAGGCTCGGAGGGACACCCTGCGGAGGGATCTGGTTTGTTGTGGTGAAGGGAGGGGGGAGACGCTGACAAACCAAGATGGCGGCGGCGGCGATGAAGGCCGCGGTGGTTGGGAGGTAACTGTGGTGTTGAAGGCTGCGGTAGTTGCGAGGCAGCGGCAGAGTTCGGAAGGAACGGAGCAGGACGAAGAGGTGGTAGCAGTAACGTCAGCCTGAGCCTCTCAGAGCGCGGCAGCTACACGCCCCCTGGGCCCTCGGCGGGCGGCGGCCGCCCCGCTTAGGGCCTAGTCCCCGAGCAGTGTCTCGGCTTCGTACAGCGGCGTCCGCCATGAGTCCTTAAGGGCCGTCCGAGCCCTCCAGTCCTAGGGCCCACCATGGAGCCGGGGTCTGACGACTTCCTACCGCCGCCGGAGTGCCCGGTGTTCGAGCCTAGCTGGGCAGAGTTCCGAGACCCTCTCGGCTACATTGCGAAAATCAGGCCCATCGCCGAGAAGTCGGGCATTTGCAAGATCCGCCCACCTGCGGTAAGGCCCTGGGCTGGTGGTCGCCGGCCACCAGGCCGGGGATGATGAACTAGGGTAGCGGGCGGAGAAGTCTGGAGCGGAGGGCAGCTCGAGGTGTGGGGAGATGGGGTGGCTGGGACCGTTGTGGATGCGAGCGGGTCGGAGAAAGGGTGCTGGGGCCAGGGGGTCCTTTCGTGGTGTGAGGGCCCTAAGTCGGAGACCCACCCCCACCCCCCAACTCCCACCCCGCCCTTCAGAACTACTCCTAGTAAGGTTCAAGACAGGGATGCCTAGTGGCCCCGGGGAGAGTTCCCAGAGAGGCACCCCGCACATTTCTTGTTTGCCCCAAGCCACCTAGGTCAAGGCTGCTCCAAATAAGGCTTTTCTCCAATTTACTGGCATCACTTCTTTTCAGGCAGGCAGTGTGGTGTAATGGAAAGATCACAGCTCTGAAGGGAGATAGACCTTAGTTCAAAACTCCACTCTGCAGCTTACCAGCTGTGTGACCTTGGACAAGTAACGTAATCTCTCTGAGCCTGTGAAATGGGTCCCATGAATGGTTATTTCGAGAACTGGATTAAACTAGGTAGCGTCTGTGTGTAGTAGGCACTAGATAAGTGGTAATTATTGTGACTGGAAAGGTGTTTGATGTGGTCATTGGTTTGCTCCTATGTGGGTTGACTCATATTTATTCACACCCTGCCAGGCCAGTCCATTTATGATAATATTCTGGGCTGGTAAACCAGTCAGGAAATCAGTCTCACAGGCTCTTATCTGGCTCCCCTGAGATGGGTTCAGGGAATTGTTCCCTTCTTTTCCTAGTGGAAGGCAATATCTGGGCCTTTCCTGCACATCACCGCCCAGGCTTGACTTCTGTGGAGAGTCTTGGACCAGTCAGTTTGGGGTGGGGTATATGAGTCCTTCCCAGAAGATTTCTACTCTGACCTGTCCCAGGATGTAGGAGGTCCCAGAGGATAGGATATTCTTGGACTCCCAGAAACAGAATGGACGGATGGAAGTCTGCCTCCTTTGGAACCCTTGATTCCCAGATGTCAGTGACAAAGGGCATACCTTTGCTCCTAGGCCTGGCTTCAGGCCAGGAGAAGTCCCCCAAGGGCTAGAGGATAGGCTGCCACCTTGCTAGCATGGAGGGGAAATGATGATATGCGTTGTTCAGTCACCACTTGGGATTCCAAGGGCAGGAATTGAGTTTGTCTGGAACAGGGTATTTTTGAGTAGGTGTCTCCTGGCTGAAACCAAATGGGAAACCCTGCTGCCACCTGAGGAGGGCACCATAGGCCTCCTTATTCAACTTGGTGCTTTCTGGTGTTCAGCCATACATACATCTAGGCTGGTTTCAGATGGATCCTCTGGGAGGTGTTGGGTAAGCTGATTTCTTCCTTGTTGGAGCTTGGCCACAGATCTCTGAGGTTTCCTTGTCCATGGTGAGGAAGTGGCAGTGGGTAGTGAGAGGCCGGGAAGGCCAGCAGAAAGGAGAGGCTGGTGTCCTGGAACAGCATCTAGGAGGCACTCCCTGAAGTGGCCCGGCAGGCCTGTGGGAAAGAGGCATATCTGACATAAGGGGTAGTTGAGGCTTGAATTTTCTACCCCATTTTTCTGTCTTGGACTTCTTGGGGCAGCCTGGCCTTGTGCAGGTATTGTGACCCTTCTTTGGGGGACCAGGGGTGGGACAGGTGACATGTCCCTGGTGTTGGGTGTGTGTGTGTGTGTGTGTGTGTGTGTGTCCGTATGTGTGTCCGTGTGTGTGTGTCCGTGTGTGTGTGTGTGTGTGTGTGTGTGTGTGTGTGTGTCCTGCAGGGGGCCGTCCTTTGTTAGGCTTCTCTTCTCTACCCCAACACTGTACTTCCCTCTAATCCAGGAGACCTGGCTCTCTCTGGTTTTTGTTCTGTTTTCCCCTCCGGTAGGGCTGCTCCTAGGCCTCCTTTAGGCAGCCGGGACTTCTGGCTGGAATTTAAAGCACTCACCCAAGTGGTGCTTGGGCCCAGAGTGAGAACCTTTTTATGGGTGGGTGCTTGGAAATTGAAGGTTTGCCCGAAGGGCCATTTGGATTCTGAATTGCTAGGCAGGTGACTGCTACTCTTGGGGAAGATGGGTGAGAGGAGAGTGTTGGTATACTGGAGTAGACGCAGGGGAGCTTGGAAGGGCCTTGCTTCCTGCATCAGGTAGCCAACCTTTTTATCACCATCATGACGTAGTGAATATTTGGCACATGGGAATATGGGACTGAAGGCAGGATGAGGGAGCTTGTAGGTCCCAGGGAAAGCCAGGCAGGGAGATTTGCTGAACCTTTCCCAGCTATCTGTTGCATGCACAGCTCCTGTTCTAGGATTTCAGTTCTGCCATTTCCTGTCAGGTTGCTTGATGTTGCACTTATTCTTATCTAGAACTTGATTCAGCAGGAAAGAAAGGTGCCTGGAGTTTGGGGTTTGAGCACCTTTCTGCCTGAGTTACCTGTGCTGAGGGGAGTGCCCTACTGATGGGAGGCAAGAGGGCATGGGGAGCTTGTCTGGGCTTGAGCCATATCGTTTTAGTTTGAGGTTCTTTTGTCGTTGGGTTTGTTTGTTTGTTTGTTTTTGCCCCTGCTTCACTGAGTCCCATGTGTTTCCTACCTGCTTTGCGGGGTGTGGGGGGGAATATGTGTGCATGCAAGTATGAGTCCTCTGGCCCCTTTCTGTTTTTTTCTTTTTTAAAAAAAAAAATTAATTGTTTTATTTTTGGCTGCATTGGGTCTTCGTTGCTACTCACGGGCTTTCTCTAGTTGTGGCAGCAGGGGCTACTCTTCATTCCAGTGCACGGACTTCTCATTGCGGCGGCTTCTCTTGTTGCGGAGCATGGGCTCTAGGGCACGCGGGCTTCAGTAGTTGTGGCACGCGGGCTCAGTAGTTGTGGCTCGTGGGCTGTAGAGCACAGGCTCAGTAGTTGTGGTGCACGGGCTTAGTTGTGCCGCGGCATGTGGGATTTTCCCGGACCAGGGCTCGAACCCATTCCCCTGCATTGACAGGTGGATTCTTAACCACTGCGCCATCAGGAAAGTCCCTGGCCCCTTTTCTCAAAGTGTGTGTACAGAAGAGGCCAACAGCTTTTTCTTCTCTTTTACTGTCCTCCTCCCCCGCTTCCATATGTATGCACATGTGTGTGAACAGTCGTAGCCTGGTGTAGTGCAAAGAGCCTTGGACTGGAGGTCAGAAGACAGGGTTTCTAGTCTTGGCTCTACCACTAACTCAGCATGTGATTCTGGAGAAATCATATTTCTTCTCTGGGCCTCACTTTCTCCATTCATTAAATGAGGGCACTGGTCTAGGTTACTCGAGGTTCTTTTTACCACCCAAGCAGGAGCCAGGGTTCTGAGGAGGAAAGGACTGCATGGGGGGCGGGGGGGGGGGGCAGGCGGGCATTGAGGAGGAGGCTCTTCACAGCTGCCCTTTGGGCAGGACACAACAAGCTCTGACTTGGCAGGACAGAGTCTCCCCCACTTTCATTATCTTTCCCTGACTTCCCTCCTTCTCCCCAAATCCTCCCAATCTTTGCTACCACAGTCAGTGGTGCATCCCAGCACTTAGGACAGCCCTCCCCACTTCCTCCCCTGCCTCTTCCTGTACTGGGCAGGTGTTTGAGAGAGGACCCACAGGAAGCCTTTCTGACCAGGTGAGTATTGCAGATTCTTGCTCCTTGTTCCTTGCTCTTCCCTGCAGTGTCTATCTCAGGCCTTTTAAACTCAGAGAACAGACACTAAAGGCCCAAACCTTTAAATCCTGCCCAAATTGGAGATGAGCTACCCTGCATATGTATTGGGTAGTGAGGTCAGCCTTAGATGTCAAGTCTTAATGATGATTCCTTTGAATAACATTTTCATTTGAAAACCAGTTTAATTTTCATATCAGTCTTATGAGGAAGCCAGGGCAGGAGTTCATATTCCCACCTTACAGTTGAGAAAACAGGTTCAGAAAGGTAAAATCCCTTAGCTAGTAAGTAGTGGAGCTAAAACATGAACCCAGGTTTTCTGACTCCAGATCCCGTGTGCTTTCCAGTACTTCCAGACTGTGTGTCCTATGCCTAGGGGTTGAGGAGTTAATATGGGCATAGGGAGAGTTTGAAGTCAGCTGTTTTGGGCCCCATCTCTCTATTTCTTTTTTTTTTTTTTCTTTTTTTTTTTTTTCTTTTTGCGGTATGCGGGCCTCTCACTGTTGTGGCCTCTCCCGTTGCGGAGCACAGGCTCCGGATGCGCAGGCCCAGCGGCCATGGCTCACGGGCCCAGCCGCTCCGCGGCATATGGGATCCTCCCAGACCGGGGCACGAACCCGTATCCCCTGCATCGGCAGGCGGACTCTTAACCACTGCGCCACCAGGGAGGCCCTCTCTATTTCTTAAAATCCTAGCACTGTACTGTTGGCAGGGACTCTGAAGACATTTCCCAGGGTATGTGCATGGAGTGTTGGGTGTGGACTTGAGGGGCTTCTAAAGCCCTGTAGTGAGTTGTGTGTGTGTGGGTTGGGTGTTTGCCAGGTTAAAAGGTCTGACGTGGCTAGAGGTCTGGGAAGGCATGAATGGGGTGCTGAGCTGCTTTTGGTGCACCTCTGGTCTTGCACTATGCTGGAATAACCCAACTCCCTTTTCTCCTCTGTACCCACTCAGGACTGGCAGCCACCCTTTGCTGTAGAAGTGGACAACTTCAGGTTTACTCCCCGAATCCAGAGGCTGAATGAACTAGAGGTAAGATGACTAGCAACTGGTGGTGGGGTTGGGAGAATGGATACCTGAGCTCTGATCCCACTTCCCTCCTACCTTCTCTGTCTAAGGTACTTTACCTAACTAGGCCTTTATTCTCTCTTCTGTGAAACTGCCTGGAGGGCATGGAGGAAGCTTTAGAGCTCTGAATGTAACCAAGAGAAGGAGCATGTAGCATCCCAAACCTCATAGCCCCAAGGCTGGGGGTGGCCCTTTTCCACAAAGGTTTGCTACTTCTGAAGCTCCCCTGTCAACTAACCTACCCTGCTTGGATCAACAAAAGAGAAATATGGGTCTGGTTGAGACCCTTTCTTGCTTGGCCAGCTGAATGTGTCCTCATCTATCCAATTCATCTACAGCCCTGTGCTTCCTACCTTTCTTCCATGGTGCTTGGTAAGGCGGGAGGTGAGGTGGATAGGCAGGAACAACACAAGAACTGGTCTGTGAGGAAGCTGGAATGGTTACAAACTTGGACAGAGGGTCAGGCAGGTAGGCTTTTCCCTCTCCTTTATGTTCCATACAGGAAATCTAGGCCCTTTGCATGGGTAAGATGAGGTTCTCCACTAAGGACCTGAGAATGCCCCAGGGCAATGAGAGTAGATGCCCTCGAGCCAGTTCCAGGTAAAGTTCTGGAGTTTACCATGGAAGGTGTAGGGTAGAGGTATGCTACCACTCCTCTCCCTCATTATTATGTATCCTCAAGCCTTGCTAGATGTCTGGGGGTGTGGGAGTGACTATTAGGCCCAACCGAATACCCGTTACCTAAAAGCGTACTTGTCTTCTAGACCACAGTTCCTCAACCTTGGCACTATTGACATTTTGGGCCAGGTAATTTTTTGTCGTGTAGGGCTGTCCTGTGCATTGTAGGATGTCTGTCAGCATCCCTGGCCTCTACCCACATAGTACCCTCTCCCGGTTATGGCAACCAAAAATGTCTCTAGGCATTACTTAAATGTCCCTTGGAGGGCAAAATTGCCCCTCATTGAGAATCACTGTTCTAGAGTCGGTCTAGGTGCTGTTCTGGTCAGGGCAAAAATCATCTCTTGTATGGGGTACAAGGTCCTTAGAGAAATGGATCTGACCAGGCCTGCTGGGGTATAGCTAGGACAAGGTGTAGCCTACCATGGGACAGGGGCAGGTTTTCTAGAGAGATAGTGCTGGCTAATGAGGGGGAGGGGCAGGGATGGGCCAAGGTTGGAAAGCTAAGGGGTTGAGGTGGAGGGAGTAGGGTTCCTGGCCCCTTAGGGATTCTCATAGCAAAGGAGCCATAGCATGTTCCTTTCCACAAATAGAACTTACTTTTCCTCATCTGTGAAAGAACTGTCCCTGTTTCCCCCTAATGGGATCAGAGCAAAGTAATGAATGATAATGACTTACCCAGTTCTCCCTAGAACTAGGCCTTCTGATTAGGGTGAGGTGGTTATAGACTTGGGGCCTTGGGGAGCCCTTCTTGGGTCACTGAGATTTCGGGAAAGCATGGTACATGCCCTGTTCCTAGAATCTTTGGCCCACATTGGTTCCTGGGTAGGCCAGGTGCCAGTGCTGCTTTGGTACACCATCTCAGTTCTTTAGGCCATTCTATCTTTAGCATGCACTCTCACCCTTCAGCTACCATGGAACAAATTTCATGGCGCATGTGAAGAGGTGAATGTTTTCTTTTGGAGCCTTCATTCTCTGAAACATGCCTAGAGCTTAGATTTAATTCCAGAGTTCCAGAGGGCATCCACTGTTCCTCTCATAAGTCTACCCTTCTGGGGTGAGTGGACTGGGCAGTTTTTTATTTCCCTCATAATCAGAAAATGGGTCCAGAGAATAGAACTGATTTACTCAAGACTATACAGCAGATTATTAGCAGAGGAAAAGCAAAAACTTACGTTATTTGACACTCAAATCTCTTGGTACCTGCTGTGTGACTTGAGGAAGCAGGGACTCTCTGTAAAAGAGATGACAATACTTCTACAGCCCTGTCAGGGAGATTGAGAAAGAGTATATGTAAAGCTTTGGCTGTTACGACTCTACCTGCTCTGTTTTGGGACCTTGGGCTTCTCCTGTTGCCTGGAAGGTGGCAAAGATAAGAGAGGTGGGCGAGGTGCTACCTAGAGTTGGGGATCCAGTTCACTGGGAGAGGCCCTGGGTAGTGGGCTGCTCTGCATCCCTTCTCCTCCCCTAAGATTAGGCCAGAAGATAGGGGTCAGGTAGAGGGGGAGGCCAGCCTCTCTGAGCCATTTTTTCTCCAGGCCCAGACGAGAGTGAAACTGAACTACTTGGATCAGATTGCCAAATTCTGGGAAATCCAGGGCTCCTCCTTAAAGATTCCCAATGTAGAACGGCGGATCTTGGACCTCTACAGCCTCAGCAAAGTAAGAACAGGTTTTTCTCAAACCCCTCCCCACCCCACACCTTAATATCCTTGGTACTCTGGGGGCCACCTTGGTTTGGATATTGGATCTCTAGGCTACAGTGGAAGGGGCACAGCCTGGTAGCACACAAGCTGTCATCAGAACTTCTTGGCATCTCTTGGCTGCAATTTGAGTCTGAGTGGTGGAGGTAGGAGGGGGTAGCCTCCAGTGAAGTGAGGGGCTGGAGTTGTCCTCGTTGTCCTTTCTGTACCTACACACAGCACATCCACGTCCCTTCCTGCTTGTCCTTACAGATCGTGGTGGAGGAAGGTGGCTATGAAGCCATCTGCAAGGACCGTCGATGGGCTCGGGTGGCCCAGCGCCTCAACTACCCACCAGGCAAAAACATTGGCTCCCTGCTACGCTCCCACTATGAACGCATCGTTTACCCCTATGAGATGTACCAGTCTGGAGCCAACCTGGTGGTAAGGATGCCGAGCCAGGGTGGGAATAGGCTTTCCCCTGCCAGATGCAGATTTCCACACTTGCTCTTAATGGAACTGGTTCAGTGGAGTGGACTGGAGACCTGGAGAGGTCTGGGAAGAGATGGAGTTTGGTTTAGTTGGGGAGATGGTTGCGGGGAGGTGGTTGGAAGGAGGGATGGCATCAGCAGAGGCGTGAGAAGAATTCCCAAAGTGTGTGCTGGTGTCAGTGGCCAGTTGAGCAGGGCCTATTGGGTGGGTGGCGGGGGGCGTGGTGCATGAAACTACGGCTTTGGTTGCCATTGGGTGAGGGTAAAGGGAAGTCCTTGCTGTTGGGAGCTGGGGCCCCATGCCCTGACCCTTACCCCTCACCTGTCCCCAGCAGTGCAACACACGTCCATTTGATAATGAGGAGAAGGACAAGGAATACAAACCCCACAGTATCCCCCTTCGACAGTCTGTGCAGCCCTCCAAGTTCAACAGCTATGGCCGGCGAGCCAAGAGACTACAGCCTGATGTGAGTACTTCCCTTCTTCTAACTTGGAGCTTTGGTGGTGAAGAGAGTCCTTTCCCTTCCCTCTGACCAAGGTTCTCTCCCTGTTCCACTGTCCCTTCTCTTGGTTCTCTTGAGTTCTGAGCAGTAGTGTGCCTCTTTCTGGCTTCACTCTTGCTCTTCCTCTACTCTCAGCTGAGCTTCTGAGCTGGGTTTTGATCTCTTTGTATAATATCTTTCCTTTGTCTGGTGTTCTTGCCTGCCTTGTTCTTTTCCTGACTCACTCTGCTCATAGGGGAAGAACTCTTCTTTTTCTCCTTATAACTGTACCTTAGCTTCAGGAAGAAGCTTATGTGCCGGCATTCTTCTGGGCATTGGGGATACAACAGAGAACAAGATACACACTGTCCCTGGGCTCACCGAAGCATGTAATTTACCAGATCATATTAGTCACTGCCATTTATTGGTAGATTCAAATACTTAGATTTCTTTATATATGTTTTCCTCAAACCCCTTGTAACTGTGAGATAGGAGTTAATATTCTCATTTTACAGTTGGAAAAACTGAGATCCCTTCTTAATTCCATTCCAAGAGAGGAATGAGGAGGGAGTTCACTTACCCTCAGTCTCCAAAAAGCAATCTGAATTCTTGCCTGGGCCCACCTATGCCTCCACCCTGGCATGAACTCACGTGATAAGAGTCCAAGCTGTTGTTCTTTTAGGATGGGGCAGTCTGCCCCAGATAGTCTTGATTCATTTCCTTCTTTCCTCCCAGCCGGAACCCACAGAGGAAGACATTGAAAAGAATCCTGAGCTGAAGAAGCTTCAGATCTATGGGGCAGGCCCCAAGATGATGGGCCTGGGCCTCATGGCCAAGGATAAGACTCTGCGGAAAAAAGGTGAGGCTTGACAGGCTGGGGCAGTGTGAAGAATGGCCTCACCGGGGGAGAGGAGCCTGGGCCGCGACTGTTCAGACTTGTGCTTCAGAGCCATTCTTCTCTCTCTCAGATAAGGACGGGCCCGAGTGCCCCCCCACCATAGTGGTGAAGGAGGAGTCAGGCGGGGACGTGAAGGTGGAGTCACCCTCACCCAAGACCTTCCTGGAGAGCAAGGAGGAGCTGAGTCACAGCCCAGAGCCCTGCACCAAGATGACCATGAGGCTGCGGAGGAACCACAGCAATGCCCAGTTTGTAAGGACCTAGCCCTGGCTTCCTAATGCTCTGCTTCTCATCCCTTCAACGAGCATTTCCCCAGCATGGCACTGGACCAGGTGGCATTAAGCAGAAAAGTGGGCCTGGTGGGCCCTGCCCTCACGTAGCTCACTTAATTGGGGAAACAAGGCCAACTCACATGGAACAAAGAACAAGAAAGGGTGATCAAGTGCTGTCAACATGAAGTGCTGGAAGGGTGCAGAGGAGGAGACTCCCTTTCCATTGCTTCAGGATAAAGGCTAAGCTCATTACCATGCATGATCCAGTCCCTGCAGACCTCTAGCCTCATTCCCCATCACTGCCTACCTTACTCCTGCTATAGCCACACTGAACTACTTGTAGGTATGTTTGTTTTTTTCCCGAGATGTGCCATGCTTTCTTTCCCCATCCTTTGTACATGCGGTTTCTTCTGCCTGGAAGAGTTTTCCCCTGTGCTCTGCCCCATTGCCAAATTCCAGTTTGCTTTCAGGTCTCAGTCAGTTTCAAGTGTCACCGTTTCAGTGAAGTTCTTCTCAAGGCTGTTCCTCCTTATCTCCAGCTGATTCGAGTGCTTCCTTCTTTAGGTTTCCATAGTACCCTTTTATGGGCTGCTATTGGCAGTTTCCACACTGCCTTTGAATTTTTATGAACTTGTGCCTCTGGAGTACTGTATGCCTTTAGAAAGCAGATGCCATGTCTTATTTATTGCTGTACTGAAGAGTCCAGCATAATGTTGAACACATAAGTGTTCAGTAAGTATTTATTGAATGACTAAAAATGGGGGATTCAGGACTGAATGATAAAGACTCTGCTGTCACAGCTCTACAGTTTATTTGAGGAGGTGGTACGTGCACGCAGTTAAATTTCAGGCCTAGCATGACTAACCTGTACAGGGCCGTGAATGATCCAGCCAGCAAGCAAGGTGGGTTTCTAATGGAGATCTTTGTGGACTAGGGTGCTGTCTGGAGGAGTCTGATGTTTGAAAGGCAGGCTGGACAGGGCTTAGGTTGATGAACTGTTGCCTCCCTCCCCTGGCAGATTGAGTCATACGTATGCCGAATGTGTTCCCGAGGGGATGAGGACGACAAGCTCCTGCTGTGTGACGGCTGTGATGACAACTACCACATCTTCTGCTTGCTGCCTCCTTTGCCTGAGATTCCCAAGGGTGTCTGGCGGTGCCCAAAGTGTGTCATGGCGGTAAGGACTTCCCAGCCCCAGTCTGTGTCTGCCTCATAGGCTATCCTTGCCTTCCTTCATCTGGTCTTATGGAAAGCAGCCTCCTAGCTCAGCCACAGTCTTATGTTTTGGGTCCCTGGGGTGGGGCTAGGTTGGGCAGAACTTTGGGAGAAAGAAAAGGAGGACACTCAGCCTGTGTCCTCTGGGAGCTCTCAGACCACCCCGGGAGGTGAGAGTCATGATGAGACAGATCATATGTGATGACATATAATCAAATGTTAAATTGTGTATTAGAAATTCAGATGTAGAAGTTCAGAGGACAGGAAAGTGACTAAGGGTAGTAATCAGGGAAGGTGTCAGCAATGAGATTTGGAGGACAGGAATATGAAAAAAAAAAATGTTCTTTTGATTTCCAAGTTTTTTATTCTTTGTTTCTTTTAGAAAGCTTGGAAAATAGACAAATTACCTATCATCTCACCACCTAGAGACAACCATTGTTAATAGTCTGGTATATTTTCTTCTCATCTTTTCGTTGTTGCATATATATAACTATCTTTAACAAGTTTGGGATCTTACTGTATATTTTCATTTGTTACTTTATAATCATTTTTCTATATTATTAAATTTATTCATGGGTATGATTTTTTTTTTCCTCGTAGGGGTTCCGTCATGTGGGTATAATATTTATTTAGGTATTTTCCTTCTGTTGTGATAATTAGATTGGTTTGCAGTGTTGTAGATTTTAACTACAAGAGGTGGGCAGGCTTTCTAGACTGGGGGATGGAGGCGTGCAGGAGTAAGGATACATGGGGATAGTGTACCTAGTGCAAGAGAGGCAGTGAGGAGAGCAGCTGAAGCAGCAGTGAGGAGGACTAAGAGGTCTGGGAAGTCTTCCAGTTCCATTTCATGAGCCTCCTACCGTGATCCAAATTCTGGGTGCTAGTCTACATCTCTCCCTGGGTTTCTGGAGAGTAGATGCTGACAGTTTCTTGCCCTGTCAACTGTGGTCATAGAGACCAGGTGTGCACGTGCACACACACTAGACACACACAAATGAGGAAAGAGACCAGGGCAGTGCATAATGTTCTTGGTAGTGGTGGGGATTCCTTTAGGGAGGAGTTTGGATACCAAAAGTATCATAGACAACAGACTGTCAGGTGTACTTGGCTCTCTTCTCTAAGTGGTTGTGGGCCAGTGGACCAGATTGACATTTAGTTTTCAGACATGAGCAGAAGGTGTGTCTGACTGGGGTACATACATCTCATCTAAAACCACGAACATAGATACAAAGTGAGTTAGACACACGTCCTGTCTTCTGAGACAGTGTAAAGAACAGGAATAGTGTGGGGTTTGACACTAGGAGTTGGTGCCTTCGTTCCCCATCCTCCAAGCTACTAGAATATTCAGTGTCATTTTCCCAGGTCTGTAGTTCCAGTCTGGGCATAAAACTTCTCTAAGCATCCTGTATAAAGTCACATTTTATCTTGAGAGAAAAAATAGTGGCAGGAGAGCATGGGGTAGCATATTTAAGTCAGAGCCCATGGTTTAGATAGTAAAGTCCTAAAGGAAGAGAAGAGCAAGAGCATGGTAGAAGTGCATGTGGGGAATGAAGGGACTAACTGTGCTCAAGTGCTAGGTGGAAAAGGTAGAGCTATGACGTGAGACCTGCCCCAGGGGCCTTCAGTGCAGACCTAGGGCTGTTCTCCTCCTGACTCCTACCCCATATTCCAGCTCCGCTTTTGAGGATTCTCCACCTCTTTGCCTCTGCCTTGGTGACGTGTTCTCCTTTGGGTTTCAGGAGTGTAAGCGCCCCCCCGAAGCCTTTGGCTTTGAGCAGGCTACCCGGGAATACACTCTGCAGAGCTTTGGCGAGATGGCTGACTCCTTTAAAGCCGATTACTTCAACATGCCCGTACACGTAGGTGATGGAGGGCTGGGGTAGTGTCAGGGCTAGGGTCATAGGTGCCTGATGGTCAATAGCTCTCCTGGGTCAGTGGGGCCAGGATATGATGGGCCACGGTCATCTGCTACCCCTGTTCCTTAGATGGTGCCCACAGAACTCGTGGAGAAGGAATTCTGGCGGCTGGTGAATAGCATTGAGGAAGATGTGACTGTTGAGTATGGGGCTGACATCCATTCCAAAGAATTTGGTAGCGGTTTCCCCGTCAGTGACAGTAAGCGGCACCTAACCCCTGAGGAGGAGGTGAGTAGGTGATTGATTCATGGCTATGTCAGCTGTGTGACTGAAGCAAGTCGTTTAGTATCTGAAAGACTCAGTATCTCTATAGGATGGGGACTATTATGCCCACCTTATATGGTTGTTGTGAGATGTAGATGGGATGATATGTGTAAAGAACACAGCCTAATATCTGGCATGGCATCTCCAGTCATGAGATTGGCTGGTTTTTTGTCTGTAGAATTTTACAAATTTTATAAGAATTAAATGAGAAGGTATATGAAGTACCTGGCAGGGTGCCTGGCTCATTCATAAGAAGTGTTCAGGGACTGGGATTGTAAGTGCAGGAAATAATGAGGCCCTAGGCCTGTATCAAGGGAAGGGTGCATTTTGGTCCAGAGCAGGGGCTTTTAACTTGCAGATATTTTGGTGGGTGGGCACATCTATGAACCTCCCTAAAATTGAAGTAAAGTGAAGTGAATTGAAATTTTGTGTGTATGCATTTGACGGAGGCAGGGGGAAGAACACCTATAATATTTCTTAGATGTTTCAAAAAGGTCTGTGACCTCAAAATTAAGGTTCCCTGGGCCAAAGATCTCCACCCCTTAGCAAAACTCTCATCCCTTTTCCACAAATACCTGACCTGACAGGAGTATGCTACTAGTGGTTGGAACCTGAATGTGATGCCGGTGTTGGAGCAGTCCGTACTGTGCCACATCAATGCAGATATCTCCGGCATGAAGGTGCCCTGGCTCTACGTGGGCATGGTCTTCTCAGCCTTTTGCTGGCATATTGAGGATCACTGGAGTTACTCCATTAACTACCTCCACTGGTGAGTGGGTTCCTGGAGAGCCAGGGAAGCAGTCAGGGTGGGCTCCTTCAGTACCATAGGTGTGTCCACTCTACATGTCTCCTTTCTGCTTGGTCAGGGGTGAGCCGAAGACCTGGTATGGGGTACCCTCACTTGCAGCAGAACATTTGGAAGAGGTGATGAAGAAGCTGACACCTGAGCTCTTTGATAGCCAGCCTGACCTTCTGCACCAACTTGTCACCCTCATGAATCCCAACACCCTCATGTCCCATGGTGTGCCGGTGAGTGTCCAGGAAATAGGAGCAAGGTGTAGGGATGAGTTAGTGGTGTCCTTTGTGGTGGTGGTGGTGGTCGTTGTCTGGGATCTACCCCTGCCCCTTTCTCATTCCTATTCTATCTTAATCAGGCTATAGGTTTGACAGAAATAATAGTGGTTAGAGATACAATGTGATGGTGAGCCCTCTGGGCCTGATGTTTGAGGGCAACACCTTAGGGATGGCTTCCACCAGTGGAAAAGGGAAATAGAGGAAGGACTGGGCAAGACAAGTCTCCTTACTCTTAAGGGCACACATCATTTCCATTCACCTCCGGTTAGTCACAGCTTAGTCACATGGCCACATCTAGCTGTGAGGAAAACTGGAAAATCTGATCTTTATTAAGGATGGTCATGTACCAGCTACAAATTGGAGGTCATGTTATTAAGAAAGAGGGTGAGAATGAATATAGGGGGACAACTAGCAGTCTCTGCTATCCTTTCCACATTGTGACCCTTGGAGCAGTGGGTAGGTCTGTTTACTTATTTAACAGGTCAGAGTTCTATGGTGGTAATTAGTTTGCAATATATAAGTACCAAATCCACATGTTGTACACCAACATGTTATATGTCAACTATATCTCAATAAAGCTGGGACGGGGTCGGGGGAAGTAACCTAAAAAAAAAAAAAGTGCCAATATCTTTCAGCATTAAAAAAAAAAAAAAAAAAGCTGAACCCAGAGTCCTGACTTGTCCTATTCTCCTTCTCTGTGGACTTCTCTCCCACCCTGGGTATACATCCTGGCTTACCTATAAGGGCCTTTATATTCCGGGGAATTTCTAACGTTGATTAGTATCGGCCAGTTTTCTGGTGTGGATCTTAAAATACCCTGATCAACAGTCCTGTAGAAACAGGAATGAGTACATCTTCCACCTCTACTTTCAGTCTTATTCATTTTGTGCTGCTGCTCCTCCCCACTCCCTTCAACCCCGTCCCCCCAAAACCATCCTTGGCTACCTTGCTGCTTAGTCTAGTGCGTGGGACATGGTAGGTAGTCAGTATATATTGAATTAACATCTTGAAATCCCTGGTCATCTGTACAGTAGGTCAATCAGTGGTTCTCACCTGAATTTCTTCTTGCCTTCAGCTTGTTTTGCTATACTATATAACCTATGAGTAATACTTTTTATTATGCATTTTAGTGATACTTAACCAAGGTTTGAGATATCTAGGGAATTAGAGGAAATGCATTCCTTTTCCCTCTCTGCATCACCCCATTTAAGAATTACTGGAAAAAAAAAAAAAAGAATTACTGGGCTCAAGATGTAGAAATGACCAAGGACCCTTCAAGTTATGCTCTTCACAAGTAGACATTGGGTCTGACCTTTCCTCAGACTCCTTTCTTCCTGACCCACAGCATCAGTTCTTTCCCACAGTGTCAAGGAGAATTATAAGAGTAGAAGAAGATTCTCCTTAAGGATTCAGACAGCTAAGATTCATATATACGTACGTACGTACGTACGTACGTACGTACGTACACACACACACACACACATTCAATTCTAATCTGTTTTTAAAAAAACTTTGATCACAGACTTTTTTGCTTCCACCTCCACAGCATTTCTCCTGCTCATAGCTCCCCAGCTTCTCTGGCCAGCTGCTGCTTCACCACCCCCTCCTCTGTCTGCCAGGCCCTTCCTATAGGTAGTTCCCAGCGTCTCCAGGCTCTTTGGACTTGGCAGTATCCCCTCAATCCAGGACATCTGATTTTCATATTTGCATGTTGGCAGGCTGCAGTTTAGCCAGCTGGAGGTCCCTCAGAGCTATCTTTGGCCGCGCCCCCCCACCACCACCTCACCCATCTTCCCCTTTGGTGAGAGAGGGCCATTTCTTTTTATAGACAGAGATATATAATATAAGTATTTTCATTATAAAAGAAACATCCCCCCTTTCCAAAAAATGGCAGTAGAGAGGTCATCTCTATTTCCTCCACATTTTGTTACGTTTCCATCTGTTTTTTATGTAAGTTTTGACATGACAGTAATCAGTGTATGGATTTTATAATCTCTTTTGTTAAGTTTGATCATCTAGAATGGCATTGTCCAATTTGGTAGCCACTAGCCACATGTGGCTATTGAGCACTTGAAACATGGCTAGTCCCAACTGAAATGTACTGAAAGTATAAAGCATATGTTGGATTTCAAGACATTGTATGAAACAGAGAATGTGAAATATCTCACTAATACTTTTGTATACCAATTACACATTAAAATGATAGTATTGTGGATATATTAAATAAAATACATTGAAGTTAATGTCACCTGTTTCTTTTTACTTTTTTAATGTGGCTACTAGAGAATTTAAAAAGTACATATGTGGCTGGCATTATATTACTATTGGACAGTGCTGGTCTAGAATGATTTTTTACTTCCTCACCATGAACTATTTATAACCATCTTTTTTGAAAAACGGCTTTATTGCAGTATAATTTACATACCATAAAAATCACGCATTTTAAATGCACCATTCAGTGAATCTACAGAGTTGTGCTACCATCACCACAATCCAGTTTTAGAACATTTCCATCACCCCCAAAGGATCCCTTGTGCCCTTTTGTAGTCACTCTCCATTCCAATCCCTAGTCCCAGGCAACCACTGATCTGCTAACTCTAAAAATTTGCTTTTTCTAGACAGTTCATATAAATGGAATAATATGTGGTCTTTTGTGTCTGGCTTTTCACTTAGCATAATATTTTTGAGGTTCATCTATGTTATAGCTTGCTTCAGAACTTCATTCCTTTTTGTGGTGGAACAATATTATATTGTATGGATATACTGTATTTTGTTTGTCCATTCACCAGTTGATGGACTTTTGGGTCATTTTTTAATAGCTGCAGAATGTGAGGAGAGCTTTCTAAAAAAAACTGCATAGGAAATAGTAAAGTGACATTGCCAAAATGAGGGGGCATTAGGTTCTATTTCTGGCTCTGCTACTTGAGGCTTCTGTGGGACACAGTTTTCACATCTGTAAAATTAAGGCTGGGACTAGATCATTCAGCAAACACTGCTAGAACTCCCTCTGTGTGCAAGGCCTCTGGTCAGCACCCTGAAAGCAAATAAACTAATCCCTGCCTTTAGTCATGTGCAGTTGAGTAGAGGACAAAGGTGAGTAAACAACTGGAATAAAATATTAGAGGTGCTACAAAAGAACAACAGACTGGGTCATTAGGAAGTGGGTGCGGGGGGGAGGTCAGGAAAGCATTTGTAGAAGTGGTGACACTTGAAGGAAGAGTAAGTTTGCCTGTTGGGGCCGTGGCTTTATCATGTAGATATGGGGATTCAAGTGAGGGGTTCTCAACATGGACATTACATAATCAGGTTTGCATTTTGGTTGGGGAAGACAATTCTAGTGGTTGGTAATGGGGGCCAGTGCAGTAGTACAAGCAGTAAATACTGATGTTGCCTCTAAGTAGGGATAGATTTGAGAAGAAAATGTACTGGAGGTGGGAACTGATACATGGCCTGAATAAATGTGGAGATTCAGTATTGTTAGGATGCTAATTCTCTCCTCATTAGTCTAGAACCCTAGCAGATGAATTGTTGGGTTGAAGGCTCTAAACATTTTAGGTTCTTGGTTATGTATCAGCGATTTTGCTTTCCAGAGAGAAGTTATTGGTCCCCATTACCAGCACTGTACTTACTTCACTCTGTCTTCATCAGCATGGAATGTTCATTTTAAAAAACTTTGCAAGACTTCTTGGTAAAGACAGCTAATTAAACATACACGTGGCTACTTCCATTCCTTACTGAAACTTCACAAAATGGCACAAAGTGATTTTTTTTTTAAGGTAAAAAAAAAAAATCACAGAGATGGGGAAAACAAGAAAAGAGACAATGATAAACAGAATTCTTGAAACTAGGAAACAAATAAGAAAACTGAATCTTAAGCCAGTTCTGGAACATCTGAGAACCAATCTGATTTATACCTCAGTACCCCCCAAAGGTTCAGTAGTTGGTTGCAGCAGACATTCCGGGAGTAAAGACAAATGGGGTAAAAATAAAGATTGGTTCATATTTATATAAGAAGCTATGGGAGGGGCTTCCCTGGTGGCACAGTGGTTAAGAATCCACCTGCCAGTGCAGGGGACATGGGTTCGAGCCCTGGTCCGGGAAGATCCCACATGCTGCGGAGCAACTAAGCCCGTGTGCCACTACTACTGAGCCCGCATGCCACAACTACTGGAGTCCACGCGCCTAGAGCCTGTGCTCCGCAACAAGAAGCCACTGCAATAAGAAGTCCAAGCACCGCGACAAAGAGTAGCCCCCGCTTGCCGCGACTAGAGAAAGCCCACGTGCAGCAACGAAGACCCAAAGTAAATAAATAAATTAAAAAAAAAAAAAAGCAGCAGCAGCAGCATTTATGGGATCCCCACCCACACTGGGCAGCTGGAAATGTGACCCTCCCTCACTCTAGCAAAAGACTGTGAGATTTACTTTCAAAGAGGTTGAAATAGATCTCTGGATTGAGGTCTTCTAGGTACCGTTGAGAGTAGAAGTATAGTGAAACTAGTAGTATTCATTGTATACCTACTGAATGCTGAGGTTCCCAGCCATCTTCCTCCACTTGGCTCTTAGAACAACAGCAGCCAGACCTTTTTCCTTCAGGCAAAAAAATAGGAGAGTTTTCTCTGGGGAATCTGACTGGCCCAAAAGGAAAGACCTAGAGTTTCCCAAACTAAGTGGCTTCACTCTACAGTGGCTCACAGTTGACAAACTTCACCTCTGTACTCAGAACTTTCATTCAGCCTTTTCATTTCTTACTCTGGAATATAACTAGATAGCCACAGATTAACAGACAACTGAGAAAATTCTAGAATAAACAAAGTAGAACCAAATGGTAAAAAAGCAGCTTGGACAAACGGAGGCTAGGCAGGGAGAAGTAAACTTCAAAAAGAAAAGGGAAAGAAACCTTATTAATACCTTCAGAAATGAGCATATATTGCAAACATAAAATAAGAACAGGATGCTATTTTAAAAGGACATGCTGAGAACGAAAATTAAAATTAAGATAGCAAAAATGGAAGACAAAAAAATAAAAGCTTAGAAGATAAACAGTTAAGGAAATAATAGAAAGATAAAGATGGAAAAAGGTAAGAGAAAGAGAATTTGTTCTGGGGGTTCAATATTCAAATAATTCTCTCTGAAAAGAGAATAAATGAAAACTGAAAGGATCAAATTGTTCAAGAAAATTTCCCTGAACTGAATGACAGTTTCCAGAATCAGAGGGCCTACCCAGTACGTGAATGCAAATAGATGCACACCAAGGTATATCTGGTGAATTTTCATATCAAACAATGGGACCAGAAAACTCCTACAAGCTTTCTGAGAGAGAAAACAGGTTTCATTCAAAACATTAGGAGTCAGAACAGCTTTAGATTTTTCAAAAGCAACACTGGAATCTAGAAGATGAGAGCTGTGCGTTCAAAATTATTTTTTCTTTTTTTTTTTCCAAAATGATTTTCAACTTAGAATTTTATGTGCAGATTATCAAGGTTGAGAGTAGAATAGAGGCATTTTTTAAAAAAGTTCTTCCCACGGTTTCTCAGGAAGCTGTTGGACGATGTGCTTAAGCACAGCAAAGGAACAAACCCAAGAAAGAGGAAGACATGGGATCTAGGAAACAGGAGATCTATCATGGGAGAGTGACAATCCAGGGAGGGCAGCTGGTCCCAATTGAAACAGATCACAAGGCTCCATGAGAGACTGCTACAGAAAGGTGAAAAGTGATAGGAGAGAGGAGAGTTGGACACTTGTGCAAAAGGTTGGGATTAAATTACTAATACATGCACAGAAAACTAAGCAAATTGAGACATAGGAGGCTATTTTTAATATAGTCTAGAGGCATGTTATTTAGGACGGTTAAGGTGAATGCCAAAATAATCAGAAGAGGTGAAAATGGATGGCTCTGGGGAATAGAGAATGGCAGGGTTTGCTGATTTTCTTTTTTTTTTTTTTTTTTTCCTATACGTGGGCCTCTCGCTGTTGTGGCCTCTCCCATTATGGAGCACAGGCTCCGGACGCGCAGCCTCAGCGGCCGTGGCTTACGGGCCTAGCCGCTCCGCGGCATGTGGGATCTTCCCGGACCGGGGCACGAACCCGTGTCCCCTGCGTCAGCAGGCGGACTCTCAACCACTGCGCCACCAGGGAAGCCCCGGGTCTGCTGATTTTATAACAAATCTTATAGAACCACTTGGCTCTTGAAACTGCTTACATGACTGGTAACAAAAATTAATGAAAAAACATGTCCAGCTTAATGAAAAGTGATATTTTGAATTTCTAAAAAATTATTAGGGAAGTTGAAATATTTTGGTATATGTACATTTCCCGCTTTTGACTCATATTTTCCTGTCATCACAAATCAAAACCTTGAGAGCAGAGACCAATGGTCCTTTCTTTCGGAGTCGAGGGTCTGGGAATCTGTTGTCAGACTGTGTTCCCTGAGACTTTCCTTCCTCTCCTTAAGGACCCTGCACTTAGATCTCTGTCTCAATGACCTTGGCTTTTCTTCCTCAGGTTGTCCGCACAAACCAGTGTGCAGGAGAATTTGTCATTACCTTCCCTCGTGCTTACCACAGTGGCTTTAACCAAGGCTACAACTTTGCTGAGGCTGTCAACTTTTGCACTGCTGACTGGGTGAGTCTGGAGTGTGATGGGATGGCAGGGAGAAGCAGGACGGTTGTGGGGAGGCTGAGGCACCATCGCCTCCAGACTTGGCCATACTCAACCTTGAACCTGTCCACAGCTGCCAGCTGGGCGCCAGTGCATTGAGCACTACCGCCGGCTCCGAAGATACTGTGTCTTCTCCCATGAGGAACTCATCTGCAAGATGGCTGCCTGTCCAGAGAAGCTGGACCTGAACCTGGCAGCAGCTGTGCATAAGGAGATGTTCATCATGGTGCAGGAGGAGCGGCGTCTACGAAAGGCCCTGCTAGAGAAGGTGGGTGGTGGGGAGAGTGCCCTGGATTGGGTACCCTAGTCTGGCAGAGGTGGCGGGGGAGGAAGAAGTAGAAGATGTAGCCTCTCCTCTTAGGGAGTAGTGAAAAGAACTGGACACAGCTGGATTGGAAACTACAATTCCATTCTCTGCCATTTACTGATAACTGTTAGTAAGTTAATTTACTTCACTGAGCATCAGTATCCCCATCTGAAAAAAAATGGGGATGATAATAGTGCTTATCTTTTGGGATAGTTGAGTGGATTTAAGATGTTTAAGTAAGTGACCCATAGCAGGTGCTGTTATTGCTAATGATGTTATTGCATCATTATTTAAATAACCCAAGACCAACTGACATATGAAACCCCCACTTGCTGGTAAGCTGGATAACCTTTTCAAGTTAGTTAACCTCTCAAAGTCTCACTTTCCCACTCTAAAATGGGGATAAATACCTAACTTGCAGGGTGGTTGTAAAGCTTGAGTAAGGTGATTTATGTCAAAGCATCTATTGCTGCACTTGCAGTGTAGCAGATGCTATTATTGGTAATATTAGTACATGAAGAAAATGATAGAAATATGGAACATTTCTTAAGAAATGCCATTTTATTACACTCATATAGTTTAGTAGCTCAAACTAGGTTAATATTACTGAGTAGAAGGCGGTCTTTAATAGATTTCTCATAACATGTCAGTTTTGTTTGTAGATGAGTGGGACTGCTCTTCATGTAGTTCAGCTGCCTTCTTTTTTTTTAATGCGTACGCGGGCCTCTCACTGTTGTGGCCTCTCCCGTTGCGGAGCACAGGCTCCAGACACGCAGGCTCAGTGGCCATGGCTCACGGGCCTAGCTGCTCTGCGGCATGTGGGATCCTCCCGGACCGGGGCACGAACCCATGTCCCCTGCCTGCATCGGCAGGTGGACTCTCAACCACTGTGCCACCAGGGAAGCCCCAGCTGCCTTCTTAAGCTCCAAACCTGCCCAGTTAGGGAGTTGACTTAGTGAGAGTCCTCCATAGGATTACAAAGGAATGCTGGTCCTGAGGAATCCCTTGCTGGATCCCTTTTCTTAAAATAAGAAAATTGAGGGTAATACTTTCTTATTTTCAAGCTCATTTATAACTTTCCTATGAGCATGGGTTGTAAGGAGAATTGCAGCTATGGTAAGTGTTGGAAGTCTGGGGCCTGTCAGTCTGTGGTGTTAGTTGGTGAGCCCCTGGGCTTTTCTAGGCATCATTTGCTCTCTCTGTTCAGTGCTGTTATTGAATGATCCCTCTGGGGCTGTGCTACACTACAGAAGGAGTCAAAGCAAGGTGGGAAAAGATGTTTCCATCCTAACACTCAGAATTCTCTACACTTGGCCCTTACCTAAGGAGAAGGGTTCTGGACCCCGTAACTTCTGTCAAAGATTCTGTGTGTGTGTTTGAGTCTTTTTCTGGGGAGAGGGCTCATAGCTTGCATCCAGTTCTCAAAGGAGTCCATGATCCAAGAATACCTAGGGGCTTCATCCTTTCAGCAGCATTCTCTGGCTTCATAATCAAAATAGGCTGCGGTTAGATTCTCACTTTGGGCAAGTTACTCTCTCTGAGACTTAGTTTCCTCCTTAGCAAAATGAGACAGGCCTGTGAAATATAGGTATCCTTATCTGAAGATCAGAGCCAATATCAGTAAATATTTTTTGAGCGCCTATTCTTTTTTCCCCTCCTATAGTCATCATGTTGTACATTGGATCCCCCAAACTTACTTATCTTCTAACTGGAAGTTTGTATCCTTTGAGCAGCGTCTCCATATTTTCCCTACCTCCCTAGCCCTTGGCCACCACCATGCTACTGTTTCTTTCTTTTTTCTCTCTCTCTGGCTGCATTGCAAGCCGGTTTGCAGGATCTCAGTTCCCTGACCTGGGATTGAACCCAGGCCTCGGCAGTGAAAGCCCGGAATCCTAACCACTAGGCTACCAGGGAACTCCCACTACTCTGTTTCTATGAGTTTGGCTTTTTTAGATTCCATATATAAGTGATATCCTATAATACTTGTCTTTTTTGTCTGATTTGTTTGACTTAGTATAATGTCCTCAAGGTCTATCCATGTTGTCACAAATGGCAGGATTTATGTCTTATGGCTGAATAATATTCCATTTTATATGTGTATGTATGTATACACACACACACCCCACATATTTATCCATTCATCCACTAATGGACTCCTAAGTTATTTCCATATTTTGGCTATTGTGAATAATGCTGCAGTCAACATGGGAGTGCAGATATCTCCTTGAGATCCTGGTTTCATTTCCTTTGGATATATACCCAGAAGAGGGATTTCCGGATCATATGGTAGTTCTATTTTTAATTTTTTCAGGAACCCTTCATACTGTTTTCCAAAGTGACTGCACCAGTTCGCATTCCCATCTCAGTGCACAAAGGTTCCTTTGTCTCCACATTCTCTCCAACACTTGGTATCTCTTGTCTTTTTGATAATAAGCCATCCTGACAGGTGTGAGGTGATAATTATGGTTTTGATTTGCATTCCCTGATGATTAGTGATGTTGCGCATCTTTTCATGTACCTATTGGCCATTTGTATGTCTTCTTTGGAAAAACGTCTATTCAGGTCCTTTGCCCAATTTTTATTCGGGTTGTTTGGTTCTTTGCTGTTGAGTTGTACGATTCCTTTATATATTTTGGATATTAACCCTTTCGCAGATAGACGGTTTGCGGATATTCTCTCCCATTCCATGGGTTGCCTTTTCATTTTGTTGATAGTTTCTTTTGCTGTGCAGATGCTTTTTAGTTTGATGTAGTCCCACTTATTTATTTTTGCTTTTGTTGCTTGTGCTTTTTAGGTATCATGTACAAGAAATCATTGCTAAGACCAATGTCCAGGAGCATTTTCCCTATATTTTCTTCTAGGAGTTTTATGGTTTCAGGTCTTATTTTTAAGTCTTTAATCCATTTCAAGTTAATTTTTGTGAGTGATATAAGATAAAGGTCCAGTTTCATTTTTCTGCATATGATTATCCAGTTTTCCCAGGACCAGTTATCAAAGAGACTATCCTTTCCCCATTGAGTATTCTTGGCTTCCTTGTCAAATATTAGTTAACTATATATACGAGAGTTTATTTTCGGGCTTAATTCTGGTCCATTGGTCTGTTTTTATGCCATTACCATACTGTTTTGATTACTACAGCTTTGTAATATAGTTTGAAATCAGGAAACTTCATACCTCCCATCTTTGTTTTTCTTTCTCAAGATTACTTTGGCTATTCAGGGCCTTTTGTAGTTCCACTATTCTAAGTGCTAAGATACTTTTCTAAGTCCTTAGTCACTTTACCTTTGTTAATCCTCCTAACAACCCAGTGAGGATAGTACTATTGTCTCCATTTTACAAAGTAGGGAAACTGAAACCCAGAGATGTTTAAATAATTTACTCAATATCAATGCAGCTAGGTTTGTAATGTGCAGTGGACTCATCTTATGAGCAGGATTTGTAATGTGCAGAGCACATTTGTGGCAGAGCGGGATTTGTAATGTACAATGGACTTATGCAGAAGTTAGGTTGGTATAGAAGACAAAAACGTTAGAATCAAAATTTCCCTCTAAAATCCCTAAAATTGCCCATAATGTATAGCATTATATTGTCTTTCAATTACTCCAAGATAGCTGGCTTTTCCTCCATTTTTGGAAGGGATTGCTTTTTCTTCATCTAATCAACAGATAAAGTCATTGGCTTAGGTTTGGAGGCCATGTTTTTTTTGGGGGTGGAAAATGTATCTTTAAACACTGAACACAAGCACATTGAGTTTATTTCTCTAAGTTATAGATGTGTGTGCAGTGTGCTGATAAAGCAGCCAAGCACAGTGCCTGAAACACAGTGGGCGCTGAGTGCCGGGGAGCTAGCATTATTCCCCAGTACATGGCACTTCTCTTGGCCACTTCCACATATTGCCATCTCTCTGGTGCCTTGGTCCACCACTTTCCTCACCTTCTCTCACCCCGAAGGTCCTTTCTGCTGATCTGAATCTTACCTGATTTTTCTCCCTCTCAGCCCACACTGATCTTACCCTGCTTCATGTGATTCCCCCAGCTTTGAGAGTTTGGACTTCACGAAGGCAGTGTGCTCTGTGGAGTTTTGTCTCCCCCACAGCTCTTAGCACAGATTTGAGTCTAATGTGGGGCTCAGTGATTCTACTGTGGGGCTCAGTGGTGGCTGAGTTAGGGGTTTCTGCAGCCCTCTTCTTGTTCTATATAATGATCACCCCCAGGGCATCACGGAAGCTGAGCGAGAGGCTTTTGAGCTGCTCCCGGATGATGAGCGCCAGTGCATCAAGTGCAAGACGACATGCTTTCTATCAGCCCTAGCCTGCTATGACTGCCCAGACGGCCTTGTCTGCCTTTCCCACATCAATGACCTCTGCAAGTGCTCCAGTAGCCGGCAGTACCTGCGGTGAGCAGGGGGCCTACCTGGGGGAAGTGGGCTGAGGAGGGGGATGCAGGACTGGGCCAGATGTGCTCTTCCCTGCCCTCTTCCTCCAGATATCGGTACACCTTGGATGAGCTCCCTGCCATGCTCCATAAGCTGAAGGTCCGGGCTGAGTCCTTTGACACCTGGGCCAACAAAGTGCGAGTGGCCCTGGAGGTGGAGGATGGGCGGAAGCGCAGTGAGTGATGGGGGGACGGAGGGACTCCACAGGCAAGTTCTATTCCCTTTTCTTCTGTACTCCCCCACCCCCTTCCTCTGCCCTTACTCAATACTGCCTACTCCTTGCTGCTCTCATTCTCTCTCCAGGCCTTGAAGAGCTGAGGGCACTAGAGTCTGAGGCCCGTGAGCGGAGATTTCCTAACAGTGAGCTGCTGCAGCGACTAAAGAACTGCCTGAGCGAGGCAGAGGCTTGCGTGTCCCGGGCTCTGGGGCTGGTCAGCGGCCAGGAAGCTGGGTATGGCAGCATGAGGTGTTGGGCACAGGTAGCCTGCTGAGGAGCCAGCACCTAGGAGAGGGACTATGGCAGGGGGAGGGGTGGACTCTGAGTACCATTAGGCAGATGACATCAGCAGGAAGCTGACAAGCACTGCAGTTGGAGGCGTTGGGGAGGGCAGGGAGGCCAGGCAGCTAGAATGGAGGGGAGCGCCTCAGTGCTAAGAAAGCTAGGAATGTTTCTTTTTATCAGTACCTGAAGGTACTGATTTCAGACAGGCCGAGGGATTTTGTGGGCAGGGAGGTGTTGTGGGAGGTTTAGGGACAAGAAAAGGACACAGAAGCATAAACTGATCATAGAGTTCACAGTAGAAGATGGATTAAAATTATCCAGCTTCTGTTACCATCAATTTCTCAGCTTCCCCCACCAAATATATACTATATTCCTCTCTTCTAATTCTTTCCCCCCATCATATGAACTTGCATGTATCTTAAAACCCTCCCCCTAACCTGGGCATTTGTGGGGAACTGTGAAGTATGAGAGGTCAAGTGGGCAGGGATGAGGAAAGGTGTTGGGCCTTAGCACAGAGATGGAGGGAGGGGACTGGGTTTGGACTTGAAACCCTACACGTGAAACTCCATAGCCCCTACAGGGTGGCTGGTCTACAGATGACCCTGGCTGAGCTCCGGACCTTTCTGGACCAGATGAACAACCTGCCTTGTGCCATGCACCAGATTGGGGATGTCAAGGTGAGGAAGGGTGGACTTGAAGTGCTGCTGAGGGATCGGCGGGGGGATTGGGGGACCTGAGCAGCAGGCCATTCTTGGCTTCTTTCAAAAGTTGCAAGTATTTGGGCAAGACAGGATGCACGTGTGAGAATAACGGGAGGGTAGGAGGCAACGGGTTTTTAGCCAATTGCCTCTTAGAAATGGGATTTGAGGGGCAGGTGACAAGGGTACAGGTACAGGATGCATAGTCAAGGGAAGGTTTCCTGGTGGAGGTGGAAGAGGAGAAAGGAAGTAACAAGGATGTTTGTGGGCCTGGAAAGCTGAGTCAAGTTCAGGAAGGTAGAGGAGTGGGATGGAGAGGGCAGTGGACACCAGTATGAGTGTAGAGATTGTGAGAAGGCCAAGCATAGCAGAGCATTTTTAGGACAGAGGGTCTCTTGATACTACACATCAAAATCCTCTGGGGACTTAAATAAAGCACAGGCTCCTGACCAACCCCTATTAAGAATCTCAAGGAGTGGACCCAGATATCTGCATTTTAACAGATGCCACAGGGTATTCTATCGGGCAGTGAGTGTTGGGAACCACTGCTTAGGGCCTGGCAAAGGAAGAGAGCCCAGCCCGTGCTAGGCTGTCCTCGCAATTACTGGAGGGTAAGAAGGTAGGTAGGGCAGGGGTATGTGGTGGTGGGACTTCTGTGTGAGCCCTGCTGAGGAGTTTGTTCTTTATCTGTGTTCTGGTAGGGTATTCTGGAACAGGTGGAAGCCTACCAGGTTGAAGCCCGTGAGGCCCTGGCCTCATTGCCCTCCAGTCCGGGGCTCCTGCAGTCCCTGCTGGAGAGAGGGCGGCAGCTGGGGGTGGAGGTACCTGAGGCCCAGCAGCTCCAGCGGCAGGTGGAACAGGCGCGATGGCTGGATGAGATGAAACGCACACTGGCCCCCTCAGCCCGAAGGGGCACCCTGGCTGTCATGCGGGGACTGTTGGTCGCGGGTGCCAGTGTAGCCCCTAGCCCTGCTGTGGACAAGGCCCGAGCTGAACTGCAGGAGCTACTGACCATTGCTGAACGCTGGGAGGAGAAGGCCCATCTCTGCCTGGAGGCCAGGTGGGTCTAGCTTCTTCCCCTCCCCGTTCTACCGCAACCTTCAAAGTTCAGCAGAGAAGCTGAAGATGAGTCCCATGGGTGGCCTTGGGCACCAGACTCCTGTGTTGGTGTATTGACTATCCTCGCCTTTTTTGTTTCCTATCTTTTTTTTTTTTAAACTCCGTAGTACACGTAGAGGCAGAGATAGTCTTACGGAGAAGCAGAGATGGACAGATACAGAGCTATATAGAGGACTAGCTCCACAGGCTGACGTGTGCACACACTCACAAGCACAAGTACCAAAAGGCAGATGGACAGGTGTCAGTAGAAAGACACCATGCAGGGGACAATCTGACAAACTGCAGCACCAGGTTAATACTGCAGGTTGTGTGTGTAGGCACTGCCAGCAGGCTGACAGACTGGTGGACAAGCAGAGGCATGAAGGTATGGCAGAAGTTGGGTGCGTGCAATCTGGAGCAAGCAGGGACTGACAGCCGTGCATAGGCAAAATACAAGCAAATAGGCCCAAGCAGCAGCCCCAGGGGCTCATACCGCTGTATCTGGAAGTCAGGCTGGGCTTCTGGTCAGGCAGACCACCCCACACTGAGGCCTCTCTTTTCCCTACCTTTAGGCAGAAGCATCCACCAGCCACGCTTGAGGCCATAATTCATGAGGCAGAAAACATCCCTGTTCACCTGCCCAACATCCAGGCTCTCAAGGAGGCTCTTGCTAAGGCCCGGGCCTGGATTGCTGATGTGGACGAGATCCAAGTGAGGACCCTGTTGCCCCCCCACCCCCCGCCCTCCACCGCCCCGTTCACCCGACACCTTCAGTCCAGCTGGGAGAGATGGCATACATTGCGTTGTGCTGGGTTGAGTTGGGTTGGCTAGAGAGAGGAAGGGGTCATAGCACATCGTGAGGAGGCAAAACGTGCTTGGTGAGAGCATTGTGAAGAAAGGTTGCAAGGCTGGCCTGAGGGAAGATAGGATGCTGGTTAGGATGAGAATGGTGGGGGGCAGGGAGGATAGAAGAGGCAAACCACAACAAAATAACTAGTCTGGTGGTCCTGGGGACTGACTGGATATCCAGAGGCTGAGCCAATGGATATAGGAGTTGTAGGAGAGAGCCAGGTGGGTGTGCCTTCCTTAGGATGATCCCTGTTTTTTCTGCCTCAAGACTGTGATTCCAGTCTGTCTTCCCAGCTCAGGGCCAGGCGCAGAGTAGCATCATAGATGTTGGCAAGTTGAAATGAGCTTTCTCTTGCCCCTGTCCCAGAATGGTGATCACTACCCCTGCCTGGATGACTTGGAGGGCCTGGTGGCTGTTGGCCGGGACCTACCTGTGGGGTTGGAGGAGCTGAGACAGCTAGAGCTGCAGGTACTGACGGCGCACTCCTGGAGGGAGAAGGCCTCCAAGACCTTTCTCAAGAAGAATTCTTGCTACACTCTGCTGGAGGTGAGGCCTAGGACCCTGACCCACAGCCTCTCCTGCCTCTGGCCCAGCTGTTGTGAGACAGCTCATATGAGTGGGGCTTTGGGGGTGCTGGGCAGGGGAGGGAGCGGGTGGGAGGGGAAGCCTGGACATTCCTCCTTTGTCTCCTTGCCTCAGGTGCTCTGCCCGTGTGCAGACGCCGGCTCAGACAGCACCAAGCGCAGCCGGTGGATGGAGAAGGAGCTGGGGTTGTACAAATCTGACACAGAGTTGCTGGGGCTGTCTGCGCAGGACCTCAGGGACCCAGGCTCTGTGGTAAGGAGCTTGGGCCCAGATGGGGAGAAGAGCCTGGTGACAGGAGTGGCTGAGCCAGGTGGCCATGAGCAGACCACTTGCTCCCTGGGCCCCAGTTCTCTTGGTTTGGGAGTGGGGTATTCATGGTGCCAGAGAAGGAGGGTTGGGGTGCTGACCTCTCCTCCCCTGTCCTGGGCACGGCAGATCGTGGCCTTCAAGGAGGGGGAACAGAAGGAGAAGGAGGGAATTCTGCAGCTGCGTCGCACCAACTCCGCCAAGCCCAGTCCACTGGCATCATCGACCACAGCTTCCTCTGCAACCTCCATCTGTGTGTGTGGGCAGGTGCCAGCCGGGGTGGGAGCTCTGCAGTGTGACCTGTGTCAGGACTGGTTCCATGGGCGATGTGTGTCGGTACCCCGCCTCCTCAGTTCCCCAAGGCCCAGTCCCACCTCATCCCCACTGCTGGCCTGGTGGGAGTGGGACACCAAATTCTTGTGTCCGCTGTGCATGCGCTCACGGCGCCCACGCCTGGAGACCATCCTGGCACTGCTGGTGGCGCTGCAGAGACTGCCTGTGCGGCTGCCTGAGGGTGAGGCCCTGCAGTGCCTCACAGAGAGGGCCATCAGCTGGCAAGGCCGTGCCAGGCAGGCTCTGGCCTCTGAGGATGTGACTGCTGTGTTGGGACGGCTGGCCGAGCTTCGCCAGCGGCTGCAGGCTGAACCCAGGCCCGAGGAGCCCCCTACCTACCCTTCAGCCCCTGCCTCTGACCCTCTCAGAGAAGGCAGTGGCAAGGATATGCCTAAGGTGAGCTGCACAGCCCAGCTCTTTCGCCCTCAAATTCCTGTCTCCTAGCCCTCACCCTTACTTAGGCTCCAGCCCTGTCCCTGCTCTCTGATTTTTGGTCTCCTTTGGCCTGGCCTCCCTGCCCCATTCTGCCTCCTCTCCAGATCCCTGCAATGCTCCATGCCGGCAGCCTGTGTCTGCCCTCCTCCCGGAGGTGGAGGGTCCCAAGTCTGAGGTTGTGGGGAAGCAATCGGGCCTGGTTCTTCAGTTACCGCTACCTGTCCTTGCTCTCTTCGGCAGGTGCAGGGGTTGCTGGAGAATGGAGACAGCATGACCAGTCCTGAGAAGGTAGCCCCGGGGGAGGGCTCAGGTAAGAGAGGTAGGTTTAGGTGTGGGTAGGCTGTTTATTGGATCTCACCAGAGTGACCCACGTGGTCCTCGGCTTGTCGTGGGGGGGGGGGTACGACCGGGAGCAGCCTCTAACCCAGCTTGTCCCTGCAACCCCTCAGACCTGGAGCTGCTGTCCTCGCTGTTGCCACAGTTGACTGGCCCTGTGTTGGAGCTGCCTGAGGCAACCCGGGCCCCCCTGGAGGAGCTCATGTTGGAGGGGGATCTGCTTGAGGTGACCCTGGATGAGAACCACAGCATCTGGCAGCTGCTGCAGGCTGGGCAGCCTCCAAACCTGGAGCGGATCCGCACACTTCTGGAGGTGAGGAGAGGAGGGATCATGGGCAGGGATGGGAGGTCAGGCCAAGCAGGCAGGGAGCCCAGGCCTGACCACTGTCGCACACCTCTCTTTGCCCATTGGTGTTCACAGCTGGAGAAGGCAGAGCGCCATGGGAGCCGAGCACGGGGCCGGGCGCTGGAGAGGCGGCGGCGGCGGAAGGTGGATCGGGGTGGGGAGGGCGATGACCCAGCCCGAGAGGAGCTAGAGCCAAAGAGGGTACGGAGCTCAGGGCCAGAGGCCGAGGAGGCCCAGGAGGAGGAGGAGCTGGAGGAGGAGACTGGGGGTGAGGGCCCACCCCTGCCCACCACTGACAGCCCCGGCACCCAGGAGAACCAGAATGGCTTGGAGCCGGCACTAGGGGCCAGTTCAGGCTCCTCGGCCCCTTTCTCCACTTTGACTCCCCGGCTGCACGTGCCCTGCCCGCAGCAGTCGCCTCAGCAACAATTGTGACAGCGGCTGAGCCTAGCACAGACCCCAACAGAGACCCCTTGGCCTCAAGGATCCTCTTTCTGACCATCAGGCCTGCTTCTTGGGAGGTGGGCGAGTAGGGGGGATGGCCACCCCCCCACCCCAGCCCATCCCCGAGTCCCTTGACTTTTATATTCTGACTCCAAGGTATTGTTCAGACCTCAGCTCCTGGGGGCCGGCCCCTGGAGTCCCCCTCCCTGGTAGCCTCTAACCAGCATTCCCAGACACCTGAGGCAGATAGACAGATGGGCAGGTGGGCAGGGAGGTGGCTGGGGCTGGGCCGGCACCATTCCAGAGACACGGCCAGTGCATATGCAAACTGGGGGAATCTCCTCTCCCTTCTCTCCCCAGTTGTGGCCCTCGCCAGGCCATGCTACACTAACCTCACCTCCCCCTCTCACTCTTTCTCCTCCTTCCCCCCTTCTCCTGCCTCCCTCCTCCCTTTGCCTCCTTCTCCTCCCTTCCCCTGACTGTTCCACCCAGGAGGAGGAAACTTCACATAGCTGTGCTCACAGTTTTTTATTTTAAGTGAATTCGGTTGGGGAGCTGAGCAGGGCTCCCTGTGATCTGAAGAAAGCTTTTGGTGCTTGTCCTCACTACCACCTTGATCTTCCCTCCATGTCCTGCCCTGTCTCCTTTCCTCCTCCTGGGTTCATGTTGTAATAAAAGAAGATTGTTGGTGTGTAATTAGTTTGTTCAAAAGAAAAAAAAAAAAAGCAAAACAAGAAACTTGGTTCCAACTGAAGCCTATTTTAATTTTATTTTATTATTTTCCTCTTGTTAGAAATAAAACCCTTAGCAACGTTTTTTGGAAACATGTTTCTGAAGTGCATTTCTCTTTGGTGGGGGAGAACAGTGTCTCCATTACCTGTCAGTGGAGAACATTTTCGTCATTCCAAAAGGAAGCTCCACGCTCCTTAAGCATCACCCTTCTCCCTGGTCCCCCACTCCTAGGCTACCACCTAATCTATATAGATTTGCCTGTTTTGGACATTTTATATAAATGGAGTCATACAATATGTGATCCTTTGTGACTGTGCTCTTTCACTTAGCATAATGGTTTCAAGGCGAGTTCACTTTTAAATACAGATTTTTTTTCCCCCTCCTGGGACCCAGAGTCTTTAAAATGAGGGTGGCTAGGGTTTCTAAAATCAGAGACCATAACCAGAATTAGTGTTTTTATGGGGGTTTGCATGCATCTGTTTTACTGGCAAGAAGACATTGCATCAGATTCAGAAAGGGATCCTTGTCCCTCCAAAGGCTAAGAACCACTCTGCAGTCCTTAATGTGTGTTCAGAGTCTGCTCATGATAGGATACAGAGGAGGAAGCAAAAGCACTGATGCCCTGCTAAGCCAGCCCACCAGCTTCCCGTCATGCCGGGCTCTGCAAGGGCTTTCCTTTCTCTCAAGGCGTTGCACAGAGGCCTTAAAGGCTGATAGCCAGGCCCTGATGCCCCAGTACACTGTCATTCCCCTTTCTCATCTGAATGCTCAGTGGGTTCATTTTGCTGCTCTTCTTCCCCCTTCTCAGGGTTTCCAGTTAATGGGAGCCTAGTGGTGAGTGAGAAAGCTCACCCACTTCTAGCAGCTTTGATTGCTGGGGCATTTGATGGGCTTTGATTTAATTTCTGGCTCAGCCCTGCCTCCTTCAGTCGTCCGGCCAGGAGCCACTGGGCTGTGCAAGTAAGGGGAGGCAGGGGCCAGTGGATACCCCTGTCCACGGGGAAAGGCTTGTCTTTTGTTTGTCCACCTGTATGGAACTGAGCATGAAAAGAAGGTTGGAGACCACCTCAGAGGAGACTGGGATATGAGAGCTGGGACAGGGACAGGAAGGGGTTCAGTCTTGGCGCTGCATTACCACTCCCACCCCGAGGCAGTCCCCAGAAGACGTGGCCTCACAGGAGAGGAAGAGGGTGCCTACGACCTACAGCAGCTCCCAGGCTCAAGAACTAGGCCCAGGCTAAGGTCCTCCAGAGTGAGGGGCTCACTGGTTTCCAGACAGCATTTCCCATCTTTGCACCGTCCTGCCCCATCTCTCACAGTGATGTGCATCCCAGGAGCTCTGCAGGAGTGGTGCTGGCCACCATCCTGTAAGACCCAGATGAAATGTGACATCTTCCAGAGAGCCTGCTCTGGGTGCAGATCTGTCCCCCCTCCCCAGATACTCACCTAGGAAGGGAGGAGTGACTGCCTTGGGAGGGCCCAGATGAGTGGGAGATGGGGAGAGGAGAGAGGATTGGGGGAGCACAGTATCTTCACCTCATTTCCTACTGTAGAGACACTGCCTTGCTGCTGCATTCTCCCAGAGGCTGCCATATCCCTCAGAATGGCTCCTGAGTCTGCAGGTGACACAGGGATGAGAAGACACATCATTTCCTCTAAGGATTTGCCCCAAACCCTTCCCCCTCCCTAGTGCCCCCACTGTGCCTTAGGTGGTGCCTGAAACACTCTCCCACCCCCAGGTTCCCGTACTGGGAGTTCCTAGAGGGAAGGCAAGGCCCAGGCCTGAGTCCTCTGCCTCCACTTCCAGTCAGGGGCCTGCAGTCTGGGCTCAGAAGGAGGGAGACAGAAACAGCAGTTGGAGTCTCACTCTGTTCCCTTTGCAGTGCATAAAGCTCATTGGTAAGGGCGCTAGCTACCCCAGGGGAGTGGGGCCTGGGGTCTGAGGTCCATGGTCACTAGGGCCCTGAAGGGGTAGACACTGACCATGCTTCCCAGAAGCCCTGAAATTGTAATGATGGAAGAAAAGGGATTTGGGGACAGACAGATGGATTCCCTGCCCCTGGGGCACACGCATTCCAGGAAAAGGAGGGGAAAAGCCTCTTGTGAACTCCTTTCTGGGTGCCAAGCTCCACGTGAGATATTTCACAAAGTCCTTGTCAGGTAACACAGGAAACAGACTCTACGAAGAACACGTCTAGCTCAGGCAATATCAGCCTGGCAGAGCTGGGATTCCCGTTAAATCTCTGTGAACCTACAGCCTGTGCTGCATGACAGAAGGGGTCCAAAGTAATCAGTCTGCCCCCAGGACATAATTCATAGCAGGGGTTCAATGTTGCTCTCTGCTATTGGCAGATGGGACCTCAGCAGTGCTATAGCCAGATTGGCCTTGGTAGGTAGAAGTCCATATGCTGAACTTGTATATAACCTCCATGCCTGCCTGTATTAGTTATGTATTACTGCATAACAAATTACTTCAAAACAATGGCTTAAAACAATGACATTTATCTCACAGTTCCTGTAGGTCAGGAATCTGGGTACATCTTAGCTGGGTTTCTGTTTCAGGCTCTCTCACAGGCTGCAATCAAGGTGTCAGCTGGGGCTGCATTTGTCCCAAGGCTCGACTGGGGAAGGATCTGCTTCCAAGCTCAGCGCGTGGCTGTTGACAGGACTTAGTTCCTTGTGGGTTGTTGGACTGAGGGCCTCAGTTTCTTGCCAACTGTTGGCTGGAGGCCATCCTGTTTCCTTGCCATGTGGACTTTTCCACAGGCCAACTCACAACATGGCTACTTGTTTCAACAGAGTTGATCAAGTGAGACGAAACGGGGGTGTGTGTGTGGGGGGACATGGGGAGAAAATTGTGCACATGGAAGATGGAAGTCACAGTCTTTATAACCTAGTCTCAGAAGTGACATCCCACCACTTTTGCAATATTCCACTCACCAGAAGTAAGTAAGTCACCAGATCCAGACCACACTCGGGAGGGGATTACACAAGGATGTGAATACTAGGAGGTGGGGATCATTGGGGGCCATATTGGAGACTACTATAGTTTGTCCTCTGGCCCCCAATGATTCACGTCCCTTCCACGTGCAAAATACATTCACCCCTTTCCAAGGTCTGAAAAAGTCTCACTCCATTACAGCATTGCCTCAAAGTCCAGAATCTCATCTAAATCAGGTCCAGGTGTGAATGAGACTCCTTCAGTGTATTCCTTAAGTATGGGTCCTTAAGTTCTATTTGTTTTCCACCAGTAGATCTGTGAAACTCAAGAGACAAGTTATCTGTCCCCGACACACCCAACATACGATGGTGCAACAGACACTGGATACTGCTACGGACATTCCATTTCTTTTTTTTTTCTTAATTTTATTTATTTTTGGCTGTGTTGGGTTTTTGCTGTGCACAGGCTTTCTCTAGTTGTGGAGAGCGGGGGCTACTCTTCGTTGCGGTGTGCGGGCTTCTCATTGCAGTGGCTTCTCTTGTTGCAGAGCACGGGCTCTAGGCGCTCAGGCTTCAGTAGTTGCAGCACAGTCTCAGTAGTTGCGGCGCGCGGTCCCTAGAGCGTGCAGGCTTCAGTAGCTGCGGCACATGGGCTCAGTAGTTGCAGTGCATACGCTCAGTAGTTGTGGTGCACGGGCTTAGTTGCTCTGTGGCACGTGGGATCTTCCCAGACCAGGGATCGAACCTATGTCCCCTGCATTGGCAGGCAGATTCTTAACCACTGCACCACCAGGGAAGTCCCATTCCATTTAAAAAACGGGAAACGGGAGACATAAAGGAGTCACTGGTCTATAGCAATTGTGAAATCCCGCTGGGCACGTGGAAGTTCCTGGATTAGGTTTCAAGGCCTGGGAATAATTCTCCATGGCTCTTGGCTCTGCTTTCTGGGCTCTTGGTCCCATCCTCTGTGCCTTTCTTCCCTTTTCATGAAAGGTATCACATATTTGCGGCTGAGCAGTTTCCCCAGTCTGCTTCCTGCCAGTAAAATGTTGGGGGTCCAATGCTTTCATTTTGTACTGTCTCTGTAATCAGTTGCCACTGACAAATGGTTCCAATAGTGGGGCTTGGTGTGCCTCTGCTGTCGGTAGGTTGGGCACTCAGCAGTTGTTATAGCCAGACTGGCCTTGGTGAAAGTCTATATTATAGAGCCCGTGCCTAAACTCCACGCATGCTGCCATGGCCATTTTGTTCAGGAGTCCATTGGGTAAGGAACTGAGGTTGGCTGACATCCATAGGACAGGACATCTTGTCCAACTCATTGAGATCTTTCTCCATAGTGGATGCTCTCTGGTGCTCATTTATGTGCGACGTGACTATCTTCACACTCTGTGCCCATTCCAAAAGGGACATCCATATGCCTCTTCCCAAGACCTCCTCCTTGAACAATATTTCAATCCTATTCTTTCCAAGTCCTTGACCACCTAGCCAAATCATTACTAACTACTCACGAATCAGTGGTATCTACACCTCTAACCATCTATGCAATCAGGCAGTGAGAATTTCCCTTCCCATTGTCCCCAGGATCAACCCTAAGTGGGGCTATCACACTGCAGCTAGACATGTCCAGCTGGTGCCAGCATATTATGCAAAGCCATCTGTGAACCAAGCTTGGATATTGTGCCTCTGAGTCACCTGGTCACAGGGAACGCCCCATGAGACTCAGGTGTGAGAAAGGGACGGTAGTGCAGCCAGTGGGAGTATGAGCCACCTGCTCAGGCAGCTTACTCTATTTGGTGGCAGAGTGCTGCTGCACATAGACAACCACATGGCTTGATGGGACCATTAACACATGTTGCCATGGCAGCTCAGCTTGCACAGGTCACATGGTGTCCTGTGTCCAGGCATTCATTCACAAAATAGATCCGTTTTTCCATTTTTATCTTTCTCTGTGTCTGGGATTCCTATTATCACAATGTGGCCGCTTCTAACATTACCCCCCCCCACCACCCCATTTCTTTAGTTTTTTAAAAAATATTTTATATCTCTTTATTCTTATCTGTTGATTTCTAGAAGAGATCCTCAGTCTGATCTTTCCACTCACTACTTTGTTCTTCATACGTAGCTCTCCTACCCTTTATGCCATCTATACCATGTGTATTCCCATAATGTGTCCAGGAACCAGCAAACCACAGGATGGGATTTGCGATCCCGTGAGCCCAATATGAGAAGGACTCAGGCTGACTCTTCACGCATGCTTTATCCCTCTCTGACTGGTGGACCATGGTGATGTCTAGGTCACAGGGGATTAACTCAGAACCAGTATCCAGTCTATTTCAAAAGGTCTGGGTATTTCCCTGTCCCCAAGGCACAGTTACATTGGCTGCAGGTTCCTGTGGGAAAAGCAAGGAGGGAGAGTTCACCATACACCCTTGTGAAAGGTGTAGTAAGTAGACCCTCCCCTTCATTCAAGGGGCTCCAGTCCGTGAACTGGGGGAGAGGCTGGGACTCTACATTTTGGGGACTAGATCGAGCCTCAATTTGCTAGACTAGATTTTTTTGGTTACATAAATCAAGTAGGACCTTATTAGGCTGTCCATCTATTTGGCCCTAGAGTAACCACGTTTAATTAGCCACCACTATAGATCCCCACAGGTCAAATCACCATTCTGATTACTGCTATGGCTCTGCTATGCATTATAGGAATCAGACGCAACTTGTCTCTGAAGGTGATCCTATCATCCCCATCTCTCACCATGGCCCCAAATTACAGGAAAAAAAAAAAAACCCCACTGCAATGTTTTTTAAGGAGGCAACATTTATGTATTAGTTAAGGTAAAGTTAGCTTCCGGGACAGAAAAAAAATCTGTGAAATTTAAGACAATAAAATTTACTTCTTACTCCTGCAATCTTCCAAAACAGTTGTTAATAGCTGGGCTGCCCTCTTCTAAGTGGTGATTCAGGGTCCTAGGCACCTTCTGTGTAGATGGTCTGCCATCTTCAAAACGTGGTCGCCATTGTACTATTGTCATCTCCATCTCAGCCAACTAGAAGAAGAAAAGACCACGTGGGAGGTTTTAATGAGCTAGGCTTAGTTGTAGTGTACATCACTTCTGCTCACATTCCATTAGCTAGAACTCAGACAGTGGTCATATTCAACCACAAGGGGTGCTGGAAAATGTAATCTGAATTTGTCCCAAACAGGAAGAGGAAACAGGCTTAGTGACCACCTAGCTAGTCTCTGCCACACCTCATAATGCGTTTCTCAAAGCCTTTGTGAAAGGAGTGTCCACATAGTTAGAGGGTGAGTTAAATGGGTTACACATGATGAACTGATTCCAACACTCTTACCACTCTAAACGTTTGGAAGGCAGCTATGCTCACCACTATACCACCAGTGCCACTAGCATTTGGACTCCTCCCTCTACCTTGTACATCTGGCATCTTAACTTCAATTAACATAGGCTACTGTTGAGCCCAGGTTTCAATCAATCAATAGGACAAATCTTAGAAATACTCCTAGCTGCTTCAGCTAACACAGTACATTCAGGAATGCTGATAAGTGAACCCATACTGAAAAGTTTGGCCCTACCAAAACCAGATTAAGACATCACAAGAAAATTATAGACCAATATCCCGTATGAATACAGATGCAAAAATCCTCAACAAAATACTAGCAAACAGAATCCAACAGCATATTAAACAGATTATACACCATGATCCAGTGGGATTTATTCCAGGAATGCAAGAGTGGTTCAACATCAGAAAATCAATCAAGGTTACACATCACATTAATAGAACAAAGGAAAAAAACCTATGTGATCATCTCAATTGATGCAGAAAAGGCATTTCAGATGCAGAAAAGGCTTAGAGCTAATAAATTCAGCAAAGCTGCAAGGAACAAGACCAACACATAAAAATCAGCTGGGTTTTAAAATGAAATTGAGAGCAATTCCATTTACAATAGCATCTAAAAGAAATATCTAGGAATAAATTTAACCAAGGAGGCAAAAGACTTGTGTATTGAAAACTATAAACTATGGCTGAAAGAAATTAAAGGAGACCTAAATAAATGGAAAGACGTCCTGTGTTCATGGATTGGAAGATTTTTTATTAAGATGTCAATACAACCCAAAGCAACCTACAGATTCAGCAAAATCTCTATCAAAATTCCAACAGCATTTTTGCAGAAATGTGGAAATGCCAATCCTCAAATTCATATGGAATTTCAAGGGGCCCTCAATAGTCAAAACAATCTTGAAACAAAAAAGTCAAATGGCCAAGTGGTTTTTGATTAAGGTGCCAAGTCCATTCAATGGGATAAGGACAGTCTCTTCAACAGATGGCGCTGGTGCAACGGGATTTTTACATGCAAAAGAATGAAGTTGGACGCCTACTTCATACCATATACTATTAATTCAAAATGGATCGACAACCTAAATACAAGAGCTAAAACCATAAAACTCTTAGAAGAAAACATAGGGGTAAATTTTCATGACCTTGGACTTGGCAACAGGTTCTTAAATGTGATACCAAAAGCACAAGCAGCAAGAAGACAAATAGATAAATTGGACTTCATAAAAATAAAAACTTTTGTGCATCAAAGGACAATATCAAGAGGATAATATCAAGAAAATGAAAAGGCAATCTATAGAATGGAAGAAAATATTTGCAAATCTTATCTGATAAGGGTTTAATATCCATAATATATAAAGAATTCCTACAACTCAACAACAAAAAGACTAACAACCCAATTTAAAAATGGGCAAAGGACTTGAATAGACATTTCTCCAAAGGAGATATATAAATAACCGATAAGCACATGAAAAGTTGCCCAACATCATTAGTTATTATGGATAGGGAAATCAAAACACAATGAGATAATATTTCACAGCCACTAGGATGGCCATAATCATCATCATCATCAGAAAATAACATCGGAGAGGATGTGGAGAAATTGGAACCTTTGTACATTGCTGGTGGGAATGTAAAATGATGCAGCCATTGTGTAAAAGCAGCCTGGCAGTTCCTCAAAAAGCTAAAGACAATTACCATATGACCCAGCAATTCCACTCCTAGGTATATACTCAAGAGAATCGAAAACAGGGACTCAAAAAGATATCTGTACACCAATATTCATTCACTGTAATTCACAATAGCCAAAAGGTGGAAATGACCCAAGTGTTCATCAACAGATGAACAGATAAACAAAATGTAGTACATACAAATACTGAAATATTGTTCAGCCATAAAAAGGAATGAAGTTCAGACTTGCTATCACATGGATGAACCCTGGAAATATTATTCTAGGGGAAATAATCCAAACAAAAAAGGACAAATATTTTAAGGTTCCACTTATATGAAATATCTAGAATAGGCAAATTTATACAGACAGAAAGTAGGTTAAATGTTACCAGGAGCTAGGGGCAGGAGTTACTGCTTAATGGGTGCCTGCTTGGGGTGATAAAAAAAAGTTTTGGAATCGGATAATGGTGATGGTCGCACAACATTGTGAATATAATTAATGCCACCTAATTGTACACTTGAAAAGGGTTAAAATGGCAAATTTTGTTATATATATATTACCACAATAAAAAACGTTTGGCCCAATCTATAATTACATTTATTTCTCTCTGATCTATCATGCATAGAATCAGTTCCCACATATATCACTGAGGTTTCTGTCAACATAAATTAGGCTTTCTCCTCACAGGTCTGACTCTATTTTCCCTGGGACATGCAGGAATCTGAATCCAGTAATGGGTATGGAGGCACCAAGGGGTGATATGAATGGATCCTGAGAAAGATTAGCAAAATCCTTAGAGGGTCCCCAAGTCATGCAGGTCCAGCCCCATTAGACTGGGGAGGAAGGGCTGCCTCTGCCACCAAGGGAGACTCAGTGGGGGCTGGTGTTTAGGGAACTCAGGTCGATCCAAATCAACCTTGATGTTCCAATTCCAATTCCCAAGGTCCCAATCTTCCAGCAACCAGCAGGCTTTTATTTCACATAAGAGACCTGGAGATCTTGTGAATTCAACTGGCACTGTAATTCAGCAACCTACAGGATTTGGCTTTATGTCTGATTTCAGGCTACATCAGTCCGGTGACTAGAAGAAATACAGATATTTCTTGTTTTTGTAATATAGACTTTATTGTTTAGAGCAACTTTAGGTTCAGCAGAGTATAAGAGGCCCTGTTGTTCCACATCCTTACCAGTCCTTGGTACTGTCGATTTTTAACTTTTGCCAATCTGAGGAGCATAGTACCTCATGTAGTTTAAATTGGCATTTCCCTGATAACTAACGAAATTGAGCACCTTTTCATATACCTACTGGCCATTTGGATATTCTCTTGTGATGTGCTCCTTCAACTCTTTCGAATATTTTTCTTTCTTTTTCTTTTTTTTTTTAAATTTTTATTTATTTATTTATGGCTGTGTTGGGTCTTCGTTTCTGTGCGAGGGCTTTCTCTAGTTGCGGCAAGTGGGGTCCACTCCTCATCGCGGTGCGCGGGCCTCTCACTCTCGCGGCCTCTCTTGTTGCGGAGCACAGGCTCCAGACGCGCAGGCTCAGTAATTGTGGCTCACGGGGCTAGTTCCTCCGCGGCATGCGGGATCCTCCCAGACCAGGGCTCGAACCCGTGTCCCTCGCAATGGTAGGCAGACTCTCAACCACTGCACCACCAGGGAAGCCCTCTTTTTCTTTTTTTTAATTAAAATTTTTTTCTGGCAGCTCGTGGGATCTTAGTTCCCTGACCAGGGATTGAATCCAGGCCCTCTGCAGTGAAAGCACGGAGTCCTAACCTCTGGACCACCAGGGAATTCCCCGTCAAATATTTTTCTATTGATTATCGATCTTTTGTTGAATTGTAGGATTTCATTTTATAATCTGGATATGAAATTTTTGACTGTTTTACGGGATGCAAATATATCTTTTCCCATTCTGTAGTTTACCTTTGCACCGTTTATAGTGTTTCTAGGTGAAAATACGTTATTATTTTTAATGTAGTCCATTTTATCAATCCCTTCCTTTTATCATTAGTAATTTTGGTGTCTTGTTTAAAAAATCTTTTACTATCCCAAAGTCAAAAATATATTCTCCTATGTTATCTTCTTTGCTTTTCACATTTAGGTTTATAATCTGTCTGTGAATTATTTGATTTTTTAGATATATGAGGTGAGGTAAACATCCGATTTAGGTGTGTTTGTTTGCTTGTCTTCCTATTTGGACACCCAATTGTCCCAACATCATTTATTGAAAAAACTGCCCTGGTACCACCGCTCTCCAGTGCCACATTTTTGTTAAATCAACTATGCAACTATGCATGGGTCTTCTTCTGAGCTGTTTGTTCCACTGGACTAGTTTTCTATCCTGGTGCCAATACTACGGTCCTAATTTTTATAACTTTATTTTAAAAATCTGATCATCTGATAGAGCAAAACCTCTCATATTGTTCTTCTTCAGGAGTCATGGCTGTTTTTGGCCTTTTTCATTTCTATATAAATTTTGGAGTCAAGTTCCACAAAACAATGAGTACCCGTTAGGCTTTTTTTTTTTTTAATTTGTTTATTTTCCTTATTTTTTTGGCTGCGTTGGGTCTTAGTTGCGGCACACGGGATTTTCGTTTTGGCATGCGCCTTCTCTCTAGTTGTGGCGTGCAGGTTTTCTCTCTCTAGTTGTGGCACGAGGGCTCCAGAACGCATGGGCTCTGCAGTTTGCTGCACGTGGGCTCTCTCATTGAGGCACGCGAGCTCAATAGTTGTGGCGCACGGGCTTAGTGGCCCCGCGGCATGTGGGATCTTAGTTCCCTGACCAGGGATCGAACCTGCGTCCCCTGCACTGGAAGGCGGATTCTTTACCACCGGACCATCAAGGAAGTTAGGCTTTAATTGGATTTATATTGAATCTGTAGATCAATTTGAGGAGAACTGACATCTTTGTAATATTGAGTCCACCAGCCTGTGAATATGGTATATCACTCCATTTATTTACATCTTCTTTAATCTCTTTAAAAAGTTATATAGTCTTCTCCATAATGGACTTACACGTCCTCTGTTAGATATATTTCTAAGATTTCTAAATAATTGATCTTTAAATGCCATTTAAATGTTAATTAAAACATTTTATGTTCTAACTCCATCTGTTTATATGCAGAAATACAATTGATGTTTGTAATTTGATTTTATATCCAGTAAAGTTTAATCCTGGCATATGTACCTCCATTCTTCAAATATTTTCTCCTCTCGTTTGTTTATTCTTACTCTTTTTCTGAGACTACTATCAAGTTGCTGGCCTTCTATTTTCCATTTCTCTTTGTTTTCTTAACTTAATATTTTCTATATTTTTATTCTTCTGCTTTCTGGGAGATTTCTTCAATCTGATCTTCCAATTCTTATTCATTCTTCATCTGTATTCAACCTACTATTTTCCTCCTCTATTGTGTTCTCTATTTCAACTCTATATATTCTTCATAGCTTAATATTTCCACTTTTCTGTGCCTGAGGGAAGGGGTAAAGGAAGATCCCACAGAGAAGGTGGTGATGAGCTGTCTGGAGTGATGAGCCAGAGGGTGCCCAATTATAAGGAGAGAGAGGAGAATCAACCTGAGGGTTCGGCAGTAGCTAGGGACTGGAGACCAGACAGCAGGGCCCAGCTTGTCCTGCAGGGAATGGCCGAAGCACTGGAAGTAGGGTGGGAGGGAGATGAAGTGGGAAACTGCAGGGCTTTATACTTTATAGGGCCATGGTCACTGAGAGCCTTGACTTGTGAGCTCTGCAGACCATGGTGACCTCCAGAAAGATGGCAGCTTCAAGGCAGTGTTGGAGGACACCCAGCCCTTTAAGGTGAAGAGACTCCCTTCCACTTCATGCTCCAGTTCCAGCCCCCTTCCCTTGGGCACCTGCCAGAAGGTCCCTTCTTTTTTCCTGAGGAGGAAGGTAAGTGGAGACAAAGAAGGAGACTTGGACCCAGAAAAGGCACCCTAGAAAACCTGTGATTAGATCTGGATTTTGTGGGATGCTGGGGTGGGCAGCAGAGGGAGGGAAGTGGTTCAAATAAGGACAGGAGTAGAGGAAGGCAGCCACGATAAAGGCAGGAGTCTGTGTGTGAGAAAAAGATGGCGGGGAGGTGCCAAGAGTCTACTTTTGAACAGAAGGGCGTAATCTGGAAGGGTTTAGGTGCTAAGGCTGGTGAGGGAGGGGCCTGGCCGTGGAGGTGCCCCAGGGCCATGGCCATCATTTCTCAAAAACCACTGCAGGTCGTAGGTATCTCTCTCCCTGTCCTGGCTGCTCCACTGCCTCCTTCCTGTGGTTTCCTGGCACTCAGGCCCCAAGCTCTTCTGAAGTTCTTCCATCTTTCCCATACACCCTTGCCTCTTTGAGGAGAGGGTGCCCCATGTTTTATCCTCATGCTGTGCTCCAGATAGGTAGCCCAAGGCCTTGACAAGAGTGAAACCTCCTGGGTGCCTTGTTCTGCTGGTAGCTTCTACAGTGCCTCCTTCCCCTGAGAGGACCCCACACAGCAACCTTTCAGGGGATTTTGGACAGTGGGGTGTCTCTGGAGTTTTCTGATAAAAGGTTAGCTTTGGGGAGGGAAAGACAGCTTGTGGACACATACAGGGCTGAGTGGAGGGGTGTGGAGGGCACAGGAGTTGCATTCTAAGGGTCAGTAGGGAGGCAGGAATATGACTCTACCATGGCCTTGATCCAAAGGGAGGCTTGGAAAAGAAGGGGGTGCTGAGGACCAGAGTTAGGGGAGTTTGTTCAAACAGGTCAAGAAATCAGAGACAGAGAGGCATCTGTGAGTCCCCCACAGTATAGTGTGTAGAATCCCTGGCTGACATCCAGGCTTCCCGCAGGTTTGGGACCAGCAGTGTAGCCCCCACGGAAGGTAAAACTTTGGAGAGGCCTTCAGATGCAAAAAGGTCTACAAAGGATATGAAAAGGAAAGCAAGCCATAAAGCTAACAGGCACATGAACAAATGATCAAACTAAGTAGTCATCAGACAAATAGAAATTAAAAGAAAACTAGAGAGACTTCCCTGGTGGTCCAGTGGTTAAGACTCCGTGCTCCACTGCAGGGGGCACAGGTTCGATCCCTGGTCAGGGAACTAATAAGATGCTGCATGCCGCACAACCAAAAAACAACAACAAATTAGATATATTGTTATACCTATTAGACTGGTGAAAAAAATGTTAAAGCTGAATACGGCCAAGTGTTTGTGTGTGTGTGTGTGTGTGTAAGGCTATGCATAGCACAGGGAGATCAGCTCAGTGCTTTGTGACCAGCTACAGGGGTGGGACAGGGAGGGTGGGAGGGAGACACAAGAGGGAGGCGATATGGGGATATATGCATATGTATAACTGATTCACTTTGTTATAAAGCAGAAACTAACATACCATTGTAAAGCTATTATACTCCAATAAAAATGTTTAAAAAAAAGTCATCAGTAGATATACATATATAAAACCGTTATGTGGTACACCTAAAACTAACATAATGTTATGTGACAATTAGATCAAAAATCCTAAAATATAAAATAGGAGTTGAATTTTAGAAATGTATTCTTTCCTTGATCTAAAAAAAAAAAAAAAGAATGTACCCTATGACCCAGCAATTCCACACCTTGACATATATCTCAAAGAAATTCTTGCAAAGGTGCAAAGGAAACATATTGGAGGGTGTTGATCACATCAAAATTTGTGATGGCAAAGAATTAGAAGCAATCTGGGTGTCCATCCTTGGTGAGTAGACAGGAAAAATAAGGAGTTTTCACACCATAGTGCTGTAAGGCAGTTGAGGTTGCTGAATATATCTCACAGTATATTGCTGCCACTATTTATTACAGACCAAAAGTGGAACAAACCCAAATGCCTATAACAGATGAATGGATAAATAAAATGTGGTATATCCATACAATGGAATATTGTTTGGCAATAAAAATAGGTGATGTACGGACCCATGCTAAAACATGCATGAACCTTGAAAACATTATGCTAAATGAGAGAAGCCAGAAAGAAAAGATACATATTGTATGATTCCATTTATATAAAATGTCCAGACTAGGAAGTCTATAGAAACAGAAAGTAGATTAGCGGTTGCGTAGGGAGGTGGTAGACGGAGGTTGAAGGGAAATGGGAAGTGATTGCTAACAGGTATAGGTTTTCCTTGTTGGGGTGATGAAAATATTTTAAACTTGTGACTGTGATGATGGTCTAACCACTCTGTGAATATGCTAAAAGACACTGAATTGTACACTTTGAACAGGTGAATATATATATATATATATACATATTGCTGATATATAAAGCATCTATCTATTTATCTGTTTATAATCTATCTAAACATATTGGAGACATGGATGATGCCAGGGCTGGGGCCAGAGAATTAAGAAGGGATTAAAAATGAAAAGAACATGGAACTTCCCTGGTGGTCCAGTGGTTAAGAATCCACCTGCCAATGCAGGGAACATGGGTTCGATCCCTGATCCAGGAAGATCCCACATGCCATGGAGCAACTAAGCCCGTGAGCCACAACTACTGAGCCTGCACTCTAGAGCCCGCAAGCCAAACTACTGAGCCCGCGTGCCACAACTACTGAGGCCACGTGCCACAACTACTGAAGCCCGCATGCCTAGAGACTGTGCTCTGCAACAAGAGAGGACACCACAATGAGAAGCCCGTGCACCGCAATGCAGATAGCCCCTGCTCACAGCAACTAGAGAAAGCCCGCGTGCAGCAACGAAGACCCAATGCAGCCAGAAATAAACAAGTAAATAAAAAAATTTTTTAAATGTAGAAGGAATGATTGAAATAGAAAATCACTATTTGGCAAACACCACAGTAACAACTGTATCAGGCATGAATCATCAGTGGATGCTAAAATTAGTGGGTGAAAGCTTGGTGAAAAACAGGATACTTGTGTAGATACTTTCAGTGTCTCGTCACAAGTTAGTTACTAATTACAAAGGTGAAAATAGCAACCTTACAGTGGAAGACACCACCTTAACCAAGTGATGAAGGTTAATATCACCAATAATATGACATATGAACATCTTATACCCCCTGTTATGATGGACTGGGAAGGGTGCATCACTTCTGTGGTCTTCTGACCAAAAATACACAGCCTAACAACTCTAATCATGAAAGAACATCAGAAAAACCCAACTGAGGGACATTCTACAAAATAACTGAGCAGTACTCTTCAAAAGTGTCAAGGTTATGAAAGACAAGGAAAGACAGAGGAAATACTGTAGTTTAAAAGATACTAGGGAAAAAAAATAAATAAAAATAAATAAATAAAAGAGACTAGGGAGACATGATAACTAAATATATCAAGGGATCCTAGGACAGAAAAAAGACATTAGGAGAAAAACTGATAAAATCTGAATAAAGTTCAAGGTGAAATGTGAATAGATTAATTAATAGTATTATACAATGTTAATTTCCTGGTTTTGATAACTGTACTGTGATTCTGTAAAATGGTAACATTTGGGGAAGCTGGGTGAAGAGTATGTGAGAATTCTTTCTATTAGTTTTTTTCTTTCTTTTTTTTTTTTTTTTGCGGTACGCGGGCCTCTCACTATTGTGGCCTCTCCCGTTGCAGAGCACAGGCTCCAGATGCGCAGGCCCAGCAGCCATGGTTCACGGGTCCAGCCGCTCCATGGCATGTGGGATGCTCCCGGACCGGGGCACGAACCCGTGTCCCCTGCATCAGCAGGCAGACTCTCAACCACTGCACCACCAGGGAAGCCCCTCTATTATTTTTGTAACTTCTTCTAAGTCTGAAATTATTACAAAACAAAAACGTTTAAAAAATTAAAAGCATATACTGCTGTGTAAACAAGTAGGAAACAGAATGAAATATACAACGTAACACCCTTAGAGGGACTTCCCTGGCGGTCCACTGGTAAAGAATCCGCCTTCCAATGCAGGGGACGCAGGTTCGATCCCTGGTCAGGGACTAAGATCCCACATGCTGCGGGGCAACTAAGCCCGCGTGCAACAACTACTGAGCTCATGCGCCTCAATGAGAGAGCCTGCGTGTGGCAAGCTACAGAGCCCACAAGCCACAACTAAAGAGGAGCCTGAGAACCGCAACAAAGAGCCCATGTGCCACAACGAAAGAGCCCACACGCCTCAGTGAAGATCCCGCGTGCCACAACTAAGACCCGATGCAGCCAAAACAATAAAGTAAATAAATAAACACCCTTAGATACATTACAAATACATGCAGACACAACAATATATTTTAAAGGAACTTCTCTAGGCAGGAAACACAAGAGAAGGAAAAGACCTACAATAAAAAACACAAAACAATTAAGAAAATGGTACTAGGAACATACATATCGATAATTACCTTAAATGTAAATGGATTAAATGCTCCAACCAAAAGACATAGACTGGCTGAATGGATACAAAAACAAGACCCATATATATGCTGTCTACAAGAGACCCACTTCAGACCTAGGGACACGTACAGACAGAAAGAGAGGGGATGGAAAAAGATATTCCATGCAAATGGAAATCAAAAGAAAGCTGGAGTAGCAATTCTCATATCAGACAAAATAGACTTTAAATTAAAGACTAGGGCTTCCCTGGTGGTGCAGTGGTTGAGAGTCTGCAGGGGACACGGGTTCGTGCCCCAGTCCGGGAAGATCCCACATGCCACGGAGCGGCTGGGCCCGTGAGCCATGGCTGCTGAGCCTGCGCGTCTAGAGCCTGTGCTCCGCAACGGCAGAGGCCACAACAGTGAGAGGCCCGTGTACCACAAAAAAAAAAAAAAGAAAGAAAATATGAACAGACCAATCACAAGCACTGAAATTGAAACTGTGATTAAAAATCTTCCATCAAACAAAAGCCCAGGACCAGATGGCTTCACAGGCGAATTCTATCAAACATTTAGAGAAGAGCTAACACCTATCCTTCTCAAACTCTTCCAACATATAGCAGAAGGAGAAGCACTCCCAAACTCATTCTACAAGGCCACCATCACTCTGATACCAAAACCAGACAAAGATGTCACAAAGAAAGAAAATTACAGGCCAATATCACTGATGAACATAGATGCAAAAATCCTCAACAAAATACTAGCAAACAGAATCCAACAGCACATTAAAAGGATCATACACCGTGATCAAGTGGGGTTTATCCCAGGAATTCAAGGATTCTTCAATATATGCAAATCAATCAACTTGATACACCATATAAACAGATTGAAGGAGAAAAACCACATGATCATCTCAATAGATGCAGAGAAAGCTTTCGACAAAATTCAACACCTATTTATGGTAAAAACCCTCCAGAAAGTAACCATAGAGGGAACTTTCCTCAACATAATAAAGCCCATGTATGACAAACCCACAGCCAACATCGTCCTCAATGGTGAAAAATTGAAACCATGTCCACTAAGATCAGGAAAAAGACAAGGTTGCCCACTCTCACCACTATTATTCAACATAGTTTTGGAAGTTTTAGCCACAGCAATCACAGAAGAAAAAGAAATAGAAGGAATACAAATTGGAAAAGAAGAAGTAAAGCTGTCACTGTTTGCAGATGACATGATACTATATACGGAGAATCCTAAAGATGCTACCAGAAAACTACTAGAGCTAATCAATGAATTTGGTAAAGTAGCAGGATACAAAATTAATGCACAGAAATATCTTGCATTCCTATACACTAATGATGAAAAATCTGAAAGTGAAATTAAGGAAACACTCCCATTTACCATTGCAATGAAAAGAATAAAATATCTAGGAATAAATCTACCTAAGGAGACAAAAGACCTGTATGCAGAACATTATAAGACACTGATGAAAGAAATTAAAGATGATACAAATAGTTGGAGAGATGTACCATGCTCTTGGATTGGAAGAATCAACATGGTGAAAATGACTCTACTACCCAAAGCAATCTACAGATTCAATGCAATCCCTATCAAACTACCTCAAGCATTTTTCACAGAACTAGAACAAAAAATTTCACAATTTGTATGGAAACACAAAAGACCCAGAATAGCCAAAGCAATCTTGAGAAAGAAAAACAGAGCTAGAGGAATCAGGCTCCCAGACTTCAGACTATACTACAAAGCCACAGTTATCAAGACAGTATGGTACTGGCACAAAAACAGAAATATAGATTAATGGAACAGGATAGAAAGCCCAGAGATAAACCCACGCACATATGGTCACCTTATCTTTGATAAAGGAGGCAAGAATATACACTGGAGAAAAGCCAGCCTCTTCAATAAGTGGTGCTGGGAAAACTGGAAAGCTACTTGTAAGAGAATGAAATTAGAACACTCTCTAACACCATACACAAAAAATAAACTCAAAATGGATTAAAGACCTAAATGTAAGGCCAGACACTATTAAACTCTTAGAGGAAAACATAGCGAGAACACTCTATGACATAAATCACAGTAAGATCCTTTTTGACCCACCTCCTAGAGAAATGGAAATAAAAACAAAAATAAACAAGTAGGACCTATGAAACTTAAAAGCTTTTGTACAGCAAAGGAAACCATAAACAAGACGAAAAGACAACCCTCAGAATGGGAGAAAATATTTGCAAATGAAGCAACTGACAAAGGATTAATCTCCAAAACGTACAAGCAACTCATGTAGCTCAATATCAAAAAAACAAACAACCCAATCCAAAAATGGGCAGAAGACCTAAACAGACATTTCTCCAAAGAAGATATACAGATCACCAACAAACACATGAAAGAATGCTCAACATCATTAATCATTAGAGAAGTGCAAATCAAAACTACAATGAGATATCATCTCACACCAGTCAGAATGGCCATCATCAAAAAAATCTACAAACAGTAAATGCTGGAGAGGGTGTGGAGAAAAGGGAACCCTCTTGCACTGTTGGTGTGAATGTAAATTGATACAGCCACTATGGAGAACAGTATGGAGGTTCCTTAAAAAACTGAAAATAGAACTACCATACGACCCAGCAATCCCACTACTGGGCATATACCCGTAGAAAACCATAATTCAAAAAGAGTCATGTACCAAAATGTTCCTTGCAGCTCTATAGCCAGGACATGGAAGCAACCTAAGTGTCCATCAACAGATGAATGGATAAAGAAGATGTGACACATATATACAATGGAATCTTACTCAGCCATAAAAAGGAACGAAACTGAGTTGTTTTTAGTGAGGTGGATGGACTTAGAGACTGTCATACAGAGTGAAGTAAGTCAGAAAGAGAAAAACAAATACTGTATGCTAACACATATATATGGAATCTTAAAAAAAAATGATCAGAAGAACCTAGGGGCAAGACAGGAATAAAGATGCAGACCTACTAGAGAATGGACTTGAGGATATGGGGAGGGGGAAGGGTAAGATGGGACAAAGTGAGAGTGGCATGGACATATATACACTACCAACTGTAAAATAGATAGCTAGTGGGAAGCAGCCGCATAGCACAGGGAGATCAGTTCGGTGCTTTGTGACCACCTAGAGGGGTGGGATAGGGAGAGTGGGAGGGAGACGCAAGAGGGAAGAGATACGGGCATATATGTATATGTATAGCTGATTCCCTCTGTTATACAGCAGAAACTAACACAACATTGTAAAGCAATTATACTTTAATAAAGATGTTAAAAAAATAAAAATAAAAAAATAAACCCAAAGTTAGCAGAGGGAAGAAAAAATACAAGTTAGAGTGGAGATAAATGATATAGAGAATAGAACAATAGAGAAAATCAATGAAACCAAAAGTTGGTTATTTGAAAGGTTAATAAAATTGATAAACCTTTAGCTAGGTTGACTAAGGAAAAAAGAGAGAAGACTTAATAAGATCAGAAATGAAAAAATAATAAATAAATAAATAAATAAATAAATAAATAAATGCTTTAAGAAAAATAAATAAATAAAGCTAAAAAAAAAAACCCACCAATATATTTTGCCAGGACACATATAAACAAAAGGCTATATAACATTTAAAAATTAGCTTGATTCCCTGAGAATGGCAAATAGGAAAAGAAAAGGAAATCAATAAATCAATTAATTCATCAGGAAAGGAAACTTAACTTGGACCTAGAAGTTTTTCTGCAGGGGGTGCGATTGGATGTGGACCTTGCAGGATGGGTAGAGACACTTGGGAGAGCTAATGGGTGATCTGAAGCCATGATAGTGGCAAAATGTGGGAGACAGAACTAGATGGGGCTTGGAAGGTGGTACCAAGAGTCTGCCTTGGTCTGAGCAAAAGGACATAGTCCAGAGGGGTTGGGAGTTGCTGCTGGCTATAGAGGGACTCAAGCTCTGGAGATGCCCTGAGGGTCAGCCTTCTCTCTGGCCATTTCATCCCCTCAACTACTGCCAGGACGTGCTGCAGGGATTGAGCCCTTTCCTGCCCTTTACCTGGTATTCAGGCCTCATTCTCTTCTAAAGATCTCCCTTCTAGCATATCCCTGTCCCCTGGATGACGGCATCTGCTGTATTGCCCTGTGATCAGCTCCAGACAGGAGTGTAGGTGAAAGTCCAGGCCTTTTCCCTAGACTGGGGCTTAGCGTCAGGCTAGACCAGGGGCTGGTACATTCATTACTCCCCGCTTCCCCTAACTGTAGACCTCAGCAGCCCCAGCTGGGCCTGTCCTGCTATGTGGTCACCTGTTCAGCCTGTAGCTTGACCTGGGACAGCCCTGACATCGACCCCTCTACACAGCCAACCACTGCAGATGAAAAGCTGAGGCCCAAGGGGAGCAGAAAGGGGCCCAGAAGGAGCAGGTACATTGAGGGGTACTCAGAGGGGAGAAGCCACGTACCCAGGGCTGCTGAACTACCTGGGTGCAAATCCTGACTCCATCAATTACTGGCCGTGTGAGTCTTGGCAAATGACTTAATCTCTTATAGTCTTAGTTCCACATCTTTATAATGAAGGAGAATAGTAGAATAATAATACCTACCACAGAGGGTTACTCTGAGAATTAAATAAGATTATGTATTTAGTGTCTGGCATAAATTAAGTCCTCAATAAATGTTAGCTGCCACTATTATTAGATGTTCTCAGTCCTGGTCCTTGGGCTCCCAGAGCTGGAGCAAGACTACCTACAGCTCAGAAGAAACATCACCCTGGCTGTGGCTCTGGCTCCATTTTGGAGGAGGTATGGGAGTGTGGAGAAAGGGATGGGAAAGGGGAAACCCTTTCACCAAGGGTTTGGTGAAAACATGTACTACTTTGTTTTTTTGTGTTTTTTTGGCCACACTGCGTGGCATGTGGGATCTTAGTTCCCAGACCAGGGATGGAACCAGTGCCTCCTGCAGTGGAAGCTAGGAGTCTTTACCACTGGACTGCCAGGGAGGTCCCTGTATTTATTTATTTATTTATTTTATTTTTATTTTTTTTTCTTTTTGCGGTATGCGGGCCTCTCACCGTTGTGGCCTCTCCCGTTGCGGAGCACAGGCTCCGGACGCGCAGGCCCAGCGGCCATGGCTCACGGGCACAGCCGCTCCGCGGCATATGGGATCCTCCCAGACCGGGGCACGAACCCGTATCCCCTGCATCGGCAGGCGGACTCTTAACCACTGCGCCACCAGGGAGGCCCCCTGTATTTATTTTATATAGCTATGACAAAAATAAAATATACAGTATTAGAGGAGATAGTCTTTCATTGAAATAAACTTTTCACATTTTTTTTTTTTTTTTTTGCGGTATGCGGGCCTCTCACTGTTGTGGCCTCCCCCGTTGCGGAGCACAGGCTCCGGACGCGCAGGCTCAGCGGCCATGGCTCATGGACCCAGCCGCTCCGCGGCATATGGGATCCTCCCAGACCGGGGCACGAACCCGTATCCCCTGCATCGGCAGGCGGACTCTCAACCACTTGCGCCACCAGGGAGGCCCCACATTTTTAATGACATACTCGAGCATATTTTTTGAATATGCACTTTACATAAGGTTTTATGCCAGAAATGGCTACACACAATTCCTGAGCAGGACTTTTTACTCATGATTTCTTCAAAATCTTGATTGTGGTTATTAATGAGAAATGCTTTTTTTTCTCAAATAGGTGGTGGTAAATGGAAAAGGAGAATTTATGGGGTTTTCCTGCCATTAGCCAGAATTTCTATTTCATTCTTTTTTTTTTTTTTTTTTTTTTTTTTTTTTCTTTTTTTGCGGTATGCGGGCCTCTCACTGTTGTGGCCTCTCCCGTTGCGGAGCACAGGCTCCGGATGTGCAGGCCCAGCGGCCATGGCTCACGGGCCCAGCCGCTCCGCGGCATATGGGATCCTCCCAGACCGGGGCACGAACCCGTATCCCCTGCATCGGCAGGCGGACTCTTAACCACTGCGCCACCAGGGAGGCCCTCTATTTCATTCTTTTTTTTGTTTTTTTTTTTTTTTTTTTTTTTTTTTTTTTTTTTTTTTTTTTTTTTTTTTTGCGGTACGTGGGCCTCTCACTGTTGTGGCCTCTTCCGTTGCGGAGCACAGGCTCCGGATGCGCAGGCCCAGCGGCCATGGCTCACGGGCCCAGCCGCTCCACGGCACGTGGGATCTTCCCAGACCGGGGCACGAACTCGTGTCCCCCGCATCGGCAGGCGGACCCTCAACCACTGCGCCACCAGGGAAGCCCCCTCTATTTCATTCTTGAAATCATTTAAATCCAGTTGAACATTTTAATAGTTTATAAATGATGATTCTTTCCCTGAAGTTATTCACAAATGTTACTCTACTCCATTAAAATGTCTGTCTTTATGATTCAAAGTATAACAGCAACACTACCAGGGAATGATTTTTAACCTCACTTTTCCAAAGTTAAATTTTTGCTTTGAACCCCCCCAAACTCTGTCAGTTCACATTAATCTCTTTTCACATGGTCCTTCCAAACTTCTATAAACTATATTCAGGGACCCAAAAAATCAGCTAATCTCTGCACAAATCTGTCAGGGAAGAATCGTTCATGGAAAAAAACTTTCAATTTTTATTTTTGCTCACAAACTTTTGAAAATTCTTCCTTTGGATCAGCTCACACACTTATGAAACAGCAGAGAGGGATGTTCTGAGGCCTTGTCTTATACAAAGCTGAAAACAGGTGGGAAGTTAGTACCTTGTATTTTATTAGATTCATCATACTGATAGTACAATTTCCCATGGAAACCAGATCAAAAGGCAAGCTCTTACAGATGAAGACTCCTCTGTATAAAACAATAAATAAAACAATGTATCATTTGAATCTCAGGTTTTTCAGAACAAACTCTAGATGCCAAGCCTTTACATCTTCCTACCACTGTGGCCTCACTACACAGACTTGCTTCAAAATATTCATAAAAATGAAATGCATGATCCTGGATTGATTCCTTTTGCTATAAATTATAGGATATTATTAGGATAACTGGTGAGATTTGAATGGGATCTGAGGATTAGCTGGTAGTGATGGATCAACATTAATTTCATGACATTGATGGGTGAATTGTGGTTATGTAGGAAAATGTCCTTGTTTGCAGAAAAGCACACTAAAATATTCAGAAGTGATGGGGCACTAGGTCTGCAACTTGCTCTCGGATGGTTCAGGAAAAAAATTCTCTGTACTGTTCTTGCAACTTCTCTTTGTGATTGTTCCAAAATAAGAAGTAATTCATGAAATATTTGCTGGAATATTTTAACCTAGAATCATCTGTTTGGCATTGTTGCTTCTCTCAATCATTTTGCATGCAAATCAGACATTTAGGCTGAGGAGTGAGGCTTGTGGGGCACCCAAATCCAAATTTGAGATGGTTCTCATGACATAAACACCATTTATGGACATGGAGTTGGTCCTGGAAATACGATGACGTTGCAGCTTTATGCCAAAAGTTGTCCATTATGATACTGTGATGGTTAATTTTTTAAATTATTTGTTTATTTATTTATTTTGGCCACACTGCGCGGCTTGCAGGATCTTAGTTCCTCGACCGGGGATTGAACCCAGGCCCTCAGCAGTGAAAGTGCCGAGTCCTAACCACTGGACCACCAGGGAATTCCCTTGTGATGGTTAATTTTATGCATCAACCTTCCTGGGCCATAGGGTGCCCAGATATTTGGTCAAACATTATTCTGGGTGTGTCTGTGAGGGTGTTTTTGGATGAGATTAACATTTAAATCAGTACACTGACTAAAGCAGATTGCTCTCTCTGATGTGAGTGGGCCTCATCCAATCGGTTGAAGACCTGAATAGAACAAAAAGGCTGACCCTCCCAACAGGTAAAGAAGAATTCCTCCTGCCTGACTGCCTTTGAACTGGGACAGTAGCTTTTTCCTGCCTTCAGACTCAAATGAAACAATGGCTCTTCATGGGTGGGTTGGCCTTTGGGCTGTAACTACACCATCGATTCTCTTGGGTCTCCCACTTGCCAACTCACCCTGCAGATCTTGGGGCTCGTTAGCCTCCATAATTGTATGAGCCAATTCCTCATAATAAATCTCTTTATCTATCTATCTACATTCTATTACTTCTGCTTCTCTGGAGAGCCCTAATACTGATTTTGATACTGAAAGTGGTTCTAGAGGAACAGAATTTTTTTTTTTTTTTTTTTTTTTTTTTTTTTGCGGTACACGGGCCTCTCACTGTTGTGGCCTCTCCCGTTGCGGAGCACAGGCTCCAGATGCGCAGGCTCCAGATGCGCAGGCTCAGCGGCCATGGCTCACGGGCCCAGCCGCTCCGCGGCATGTGGGATCCTCCCGGACCGGGGCACGAACCCGTGTCCCCTGCATCGGCACGCGGACTCTCAACCACTGCGCCACCAGGGAAGCCCCTAGAGGAACAGAATTTTAAGGATGAGTTTCTGAATTGGTTCTGGGGTTTCTGGAATTGGCTTTTTAATCTGATTAGATTTTAGAGACACTAATGACTATCCCAGTAGTAAAGAGAGCACGGATAGTCCATGGCATGAACTGCTCATAGAGATACACAAAATATTACCAGTGGATACTCCTAATCAACCACTCATAAGAAGCAAGGATCTGGGTGACTGTGTATTTATTTTTGAACATGTTGCTTAAATTAATGACTATAATGAGCTTGGCTGGTTGCTCCTAATGTTGCTCTACAAAGTGGGGAAAGTAAAGACCAGCTCAAGGATTTGAATTCCCAGCACAAGAGCCACATAAATGACCTGAAAGCTTCTAGGTGTGCCCTGTAGACCCTTATCTCCTGTAGTTGCAGGGCTGAGATTGCTGAAAATCAAACCCAGAATCTCATCCTGCAACTGGCTGAATTTCAACACAAGTTGAATTCCTGGCCTTACAGGGTGTCCCTGTTAAAGTGAGAGAGCGTGGATGGGGAACGAATAGGATTCTGAAAGTTGGAATGGTGAGCCCAGGTCTCCTTGAGGAACACTGCCAAAAGTTCATACTGTTAATCTTTCTCTTGGCCTTCCCCAAAGGGACCTACAGCCTTTTACCAGGGTAACCGTGCACTGAGTAAAAGGAAATAATCAGATTTTTGGGGGACTACTGGACACTGGCTCTGAACTGACAGTTTCCAGGAGACCACTCTGGTCCACCAGTCAGAGTAGGAGCTTATGGAGGTCAGGGGATCAATGGAGTTTTAGCTCACCTCTGTCTCACAGTGGGCCTCGTGGGTTCCCAAACCCATCTTATGGTTCTTTCCCCAGTCACAGAATGCATACTTGGAGTAGATCTACTCAGCAGCTGGCAGAATCCTTACATCGTTTCCCTGACCTGTGGAGTGAGGGCTACTATGGTGGGAAATTGCAAATGGAAGCCACTAGAACTGCCTCTACCTAGGAAAATAGTAAACTAAATGCAGTACTGCATTCCTGAGGGATTGCAGAGATTAGTGTTACCTTCAAGGACTTGAAAGATGCAGGGGTGGTGATTCCCATCATATCCCCATTCAACTCTCCTATTTAGCCTGTGTGGAAGACAGGTGGATCTTGGAGAATGACAGTGGATTATTGCAAGCTTAACCAGGTGGTGACTCCGACTGCAGCTGCTGTACCAGATGTGGTTTCACTGAGCAAATTAACACATCCCTTGGTACCTGGTATGCAGTTATTCACCTAGCAAATGCTTCTTCTCCATCCCTGTCCATAAGGCCCACCAGAGGCACTTTGCTTTCAGCCAGCAAGGCCAGAAATACACCTTCACTGTCCTACAGCTGTATAACAACTCTCCAGCCCTATGTCATAATTTAGTTCGCATGTAGCTTTATCACCTTTCCTTTCCACATGATATCACACTGGTCCATCACACTGATGACATTACGCTGACTGGATCTAGTGAGCAAGAAGTAGCAACTACTCTAGACTTATTGGTAAGGCATTTACACATCAGAAGGTAGGATATAAATCTGACAAAATTTAGCAGCCTTCTACGTCAGTGAAATTTCTAGGGGTCCAGTGGTGTGGGGCGTGTTGAGATAACCCTTCTAAGGTGAAGAGTAAATTGTTGTAGCCGGACGTCCTACAACTAAAAATGAGGCACAGTGCCTAGTGGGCCGCTTTGGATTTGGGAGGCAACATATTCACTTTGGTGTGTTACTCTGGCCCATTTACCAAGTGACCCAAAAATCTTCTAGTGTTGAGTGGGGCCCAGAACAAGAGAAGGCTCTGCAACATAGCTAGGCTTCTGTGCAAGCTGCTCTGTCACTTGGGCCATGTCATCCAGCAGGTCCAATTGTGCTTGAAGTGTCAGTGACAGATAGGGATACTGTTTGGAGCCTTTGGCAGGCTCCTATAAGTGAAGCGCAGCCCAGGCCTTTAGGATTTTGGAGCAAGATCCTACCATCATCCACAGATAACTACTTTCTTTTTGAGAAACAGCTCTTGGCCTGCTACTGGGCCTTAGTAGAGAATGAACACTTGACTATGGGCCACCAAGTTACCATGTGACCTGAGCTTCCCATCATGAACTAGGCATATGTGACCCACCAGTCATAAAGTTGGGCGTGCAGAGCAACACTCCATCATCAAATGGAATTAGTATATACAATACATGATCGGGCCCGGGCAGGTCCTGAAGGCACAAATAAGTTACATGAAGAAGTGGCCCAAATGTCCACGGCCCCTACTCCTCCTACACTGCCTTCTCTCCCCGAGACTGCACCTATGGCCTCATGGGGAGTTCCCTACGATCAGTCGACAGAGGAAGAAAAGTCTCGGGCCTGGTTTATAGATGGTTCTGCACAACATGCAGACACCACCCTAAAGAGGACAGTTACAGCACTACAGCCCCTCTCTGGGACGTCCGTGAAGGACAGTGGTGAAGGAGATTCCTCCCAGTGGGCAGAACTTTGGGCAGTGCTCCTGGTTGTTCCCTTTGCTTGGAAGAAGAAATGGCCACACATGTGACTACATATTGATTCATGGGCTGTGGCCAATGGTTTGGCTGCATGGTCAGGCGCTTAGAAGGAACATGACTGGAAAATTGGTGACAAGGAAATTTTGGGAAGAGGTATGTGGATAGACCTCTCTAGATGGGCAAAAACCATGAAGATATTTGTATCCCATGTGAATGCTCCCTAAAGCGTGACCTTAACAGAGGAGGATTTTAATAATCAAGTGGATAGGATGACCCACTCTGTGGACACCAGTCAGCCTCTTTCCCCAGCCACCCCTGTCTCATCGCCCAATGGGCTCATGAACAAAGTGGCCATGGTGACAGCAATGGGGGTTGTGCACAGGCTCTGCAACATGAACTTCCATTCATTAAAGCTGACCTGGTTACGGCCACCACCGAATAACCCATCTGCCAGCAGCAGAGACCAACACTGAGCCCCCTCTACAGCAGCATTCCCCGGGGTGATCAGCCTGGTGGCAGGTCGGTTGCATTGGACCACTCCCATCATGGAAGGGGAAGCATTTTGTCCTTACTGGAATAGACACTTACTCTGGATGAGGGTTTGCCTTCCTTACACTTAATGCTTCTCCTAAAACCACTACCCATGGACTTACAGAATGCTTTCTTTATGTACCATGATGGTGTTCCACATAGGACTGATTCTGATAAAGGAACTCACCAAAAGTGCAGCAATGGGCCCATGCTTACGGAATTCACTGGTGTTACCATGTTCCTTACCATCCCAAAGCCGCTGGCTTGATGAATAGTTGAATGGCCTTTAGAAGAGTCAGTTACAGGGTCAGTTAGGTGGCAATGCCTTGCAGGGCTAGAGCAATATGTGGTGGTGTTTCTCCCATAGTCAGGATTCATGGGTCCAGGAATCACGGGTAGAAACAGGAGTGGCACCACTCAAATTATCCCTGGTGACTCACTAGCAAAATGTTTGCTTCCTGTTCCCATGACCTTATGCTCTGTTGGCCTAGAGGGCTTAGTCCCAAAGGGAGGAATGCTTCCACAAGGACACACAACAATGAGTCCATTGAACTGGGAGTTAAGATCAGCTGCCCCACCACTTTGGGCTCCTCATGCCTCTGAATCAATAGGCAAAGAAGGGAGTTACTCTGCTGGTTGGGGTGACTCATCTCGACTACCAAGGGAAAACTGGGCTGCTACTCCATAACAGAGGTAAGAAAGAGCATGTCTGCAACACAGGAGATGCCCTAGGTATCTCTTAGTATTATATATCCTGTGATTAAACTAAATGAAAAACTACAACAACCCAATCCAGGCAGGATTAGTAATGGTCCAGATCCTTCAGGAATGAAGGACTGCGTCACTCCATTGGGTAAAGAACCATGGCCAGCTGAGGTGCTTGCTAAAGGCAAAGGAAATACGGAATGGGTAGTGGAAGAAGGTGGTTATAAATACCAGCCATGACAATATGGTCATTTACAGAAATGAGGATCATAACTTTCATGACTAGTGTCTCTTTATTTTGATATATATATATATATATATCTTTGTTTTCTTCCCTTTCTTATCCCCTTATCATGTAAAATAAGATGTATTCACTTTATATCATAATATTTAAGTATTGTTAACTTTACATCATAGTATTTAAGTTATGGGATGTCAAAGAGAAGAGTAAACATCACACAAGGACTTTACCTCCTCTTCTGGGGAAGGGGTTAGTGCATTTTTGGTTGTATGCAGGATAGTTGTATCATGTTAGGTGGAAGGATAACCTTTTTTATTATCTTCATTTGGAGATTAAGTGTGATTTAAGGAGATGCCTATGAGTGTCAAGTTGACAGGGGGTGAACCTGTGATGGTTAATTCTATGTATCAACTTGACTGGGCCACACACTGCCAGCTATTTGGCCAAACATTATCCTGGGTGTTCCTGTGAGGGTGCTCTGGGATGAGATTAACATTTGAATTGGTAGACTGAGTAAAGCAGATTGCCCTCCCCAATGTGTGTGGGCCTCATCCAATCTGTTGAAGGTCTGAATAGAACAAAAAGCCAGACTTTCCCCAGATTAAGGGAGAATTCTTCCTGCCTGACTGCCTTTGAACTGGGACATCAAGATTTTTCTTGCCTTTGGATTCGAAATGAAACATTGGCTCTTCCTGGGCCTTTGGATGGGAACTACACCATCAATTCTCCTAGGGCTCCTGCTTGCCCACTCACCCTACGGATATTGGGGCTTGTCAGCCTCCATAATTGTGTGACCCAATTCCTTATAATAAATACCTCTCTCTCTCTCTCTCTGTCTCTCTCTCTCTCCCCACACCCCACACCCCCACATTCTATTGGTTTTGTTTCTCTGGAGAACCCTAATACAGATTTGGAAACAAATATTTTTATAAATTAAATCTATTTATATGTTAGGTTCTCAAAAATGATATTTAATATTAGGATGCATGAAGAGTACTTAAAATGAACTTCACTGGGCCTCCCTGGTGGCGCAGTGGTTAAGAGTCCGCCTGCCGATGCAGGGGATACGGGTTCGTGCCCCGGTCTGGGAGGATCCCATATGCCGCGGAGCGGCTGGGCCCGTGAGCCATGGCCGCTGGGCCTGCGCATCCGGAGCCTGTGCTCCGCAACGGGAGAGGCCACAACAGTGAGAGGCCCACATACCGCAAAAAGAAAAAAAAAAAAAAAAATGAACTTCACTGACATTTAAAAAATCCACATGTGGTAAATGAAGTATTAATTTTTGGTTAACTTCATAATGAAAATTCTAAAAATTTTAAATATTCAAAATAAATATTACTTATACTCACATATGAACATATTTTGAATAACAGTGTTTTTGAAGTGATAAGGGCCTATAACAGCCCATTCTGACTTAAATAAATAATCCCATTATTATGTTTTCATATTTTTTTCTAAAAGTAAATGATAACCCAGAATGAAATTCCATCAAAAATCAGCATTTGGTTCATTGTTAACATCAAAATCCAGTAATACAAAGAGGTGGGGAAAAAGAGAAATTGGGGAGAGAGAGTGACAGAGAGAAAGTAGAGAGAGAGAAATAAAGAATAAGAGAAGGGATGGAGGAAGGAAGAAAGGAAGGAAAGAAGGTAGGGAGAGAGGGGAAAGAGAGAATGGGAGATAACAACAGAGAAAATAAACAAAATTAATCATGTTCCTTATAGCAGCACCTACTAATAGATGCTGGTGATTCTGATAAGATATAACTTCCATAACTACTGTATTACTAGAAAAAAAATGTAAAAAAATTAAAACCCCAGATTGAATCTAATAAAAATTTAAATATTACACTTATGCACACAAAACAAATTATCTTGATGAGCAGGAGCAAAGTAAAAATCATATTAAGTGGAATGATTCCCAGAGAAGGTCAGAGGAGTGTTGCATAGTGCAGCCTGCACAGAGCTGCTCTCTGATGGCAGAAGCTACGCATGGAGTCTTTCCTGGCAGCATAATAATCATGGGATCTAGAAGTTCACAGAGAAAACCATGCAAGTACTGTACTGTTCAAATATAGTTTCAAAATATTTTAAAACCGGTTTAAAAAACCAGTTGTAAATGTTAGAGATATTTTTAAAACATTTGTCATTATTTTTAAAGTTACAGCTATCAGTGACTCCCACCCGTGGAACTGATTTGCAGCACTGTAGGGTTCCTGGACACATGTGCTGGGAAAATCCACTTTACAGAGTGAAGGCTTGTATTTTTGCCCTTGGAAGCTTCTCATTTGAAGAGACATACGTTTAGTTTTTTGCCTTTTCTTTTTGGGCTTAACGCTGTGATGAACACCCTCACATATGTCCCCTTATATATGTGTGTATTTCCCTAAGATTTATTATACTCAGGGGCAGAACTGTTGGGTCATACAGTATATGCATATTTCATTTGGCAAGGTAATGCCAGACAGCCTTCAGAATGGCTGCCCAAGTCCACACTCCCACCAGCCACACAGGTGGGTTTATAGGTCCTTACAGCCTCATCAGCACTTGGCATTTTCCTGCTTTCTAAGTTTGTCAGTCTCATAAATGTAAAGTTATATCTCACGGTTATTTTAACTTCTCAGATTTCCGATGATCTTGAATACCTCATCATATATGCTGTTGGTTTTTCAAATTTCTTCTTCTGCAAACTGTCTGTTCTATGCTTTGCCCAACTGGTGGTGGTGTTCTCTTTTTTGTTGATCCACAGGGAGCCTTTGGATATTCTAGATATTAAATCCCTTGTTGATTTAGACATTGCAAATATCTTCTCCCAATTTGTAGGCTATCTCTTACCTTTGTCCATAGTGTCTTTCATCAAGCACAAATCCTTAATTTTGATGTAATCGAATCAATCAACTCTTTACCATATGCATTATAGTCTTGCAGTTTTATCTAATAAGTCATTCCAAGCCCCTAGGTTACAAAGGTATCCTCCTACAATTTCTCTTATTAACATTAGAGTTTTATCTTTCACATTTAGGTCCTCTATCTAGAGTCCATTTTTTTACATGGTGTGAGGTAGGGGTCTGGTTTTATTTTTCTCTAAGTCAAGAGTCAGTTTTTTCAACACCATCAACTAAGCAACTGTCCTTTCTCCATTGATCTGTTATACACTAGGTTCCTTTATATCCGCAGGTCTGTATCTGTGCTGTTCTATTGGTCTACTTTTCTATTTTTGTGCCAATGCCACACTGTTTATATTACTAAATTCAAAGAAATAAGAAAGAAATGATAATGATAAGGCAGAAATAAATGACATAGAGAACAACAGACAATAGTGAAAATTGACCAAACCAAAACGGGTCTTTGAAAAGACTCATAAGGGAGACAGACCTCTGACAAGAGTGATCAAGAAAAAGAGGGGGAAGGGGGAGAAAATTACAAAAGCAAAATGCAGAATTGAGTTCTTTTAAAAGATGAATTATGAATGATATGCCAATGAATTTGGAAATCTGGGTGAAAAGGATACATTCTTAGAAAAATATAACATGCTAAAATAGGCACAAAAGAAAGGTCTTGAATAGTCCAGTGAGTGTTAAGGAAACTGAAATGGTAGTCAAGGAACTCTCCTCCTTCAAAACCCTAGTTGATTTTATAGGTGAGCTGTAGCAAACTTTCAAGTTTCCAATCTTATGCATAATAACAAAAGAGTGAAACCTATCCATTTAATTTTTTGAGCTTAGTGCAACCTAGATTGCAAAACCAGATAAGGAGAACCCAAGAAAAGAAAATTCTAGGGCTGTTTCATTTATGAAATGAAAATCCCCAATAAAATGTTAGCCAACAGACATTAACAGTATATTCAAAAGTATAGATTATAACCAGGTAGAGTTTACCCCAGGAATATAAGGATGTTATGGTTCAATATCAAAAGTCACTATATAAATGGTCTAAAGGAAAAAAGTCATAAGATTAGTTCAATTGATGCAGAAAAATCATTTGATATATTCCTTTTACGTTGAAATTAGTGCATTATCTTGATTTGTGAGAACTGTGTAGGTGGGTTCCATTAGTAGTGAATTCCATTTCAGGAGAGTAAAAGGTACATTGGGTCTGATGAGTTGAGACTTACTGCTCTCAGGTGACACTGAGGCATATCGAGGACCAACAGGACAGTCTAGTTTCCCTACGGATGGTACAGCCTGGGAAGGGACAGTTCAAGTTATTTGTTGTCAATGATGGGTGAAGACAGAGTTTTGGGGAATTGGAGTGTCCTGAAACAGAGAAACAAAGAGATGCTCAGATCAATCTCAGAGGAGTCTGAGCTGGATTCATGGAGAAGATGATGGTGGGTTCAGAACTCTGAAATGAAAGGGGTGACATATTCATTAATGTGGTGTGGGTCCTGAACGTGGTGGCAGACCTGTTGGCTCTTAGGAATAAATTGCCTTTCTTACCAGGAGGACAGGGCTATTGCATAGACTCTGAGTTGGTATTAAGATGCCATGTTTGAGTGGATAAAAACAAGGTCCTACTGTATAGCACAGGGAAGTATATTCAATATCCTGTGATAAACCATAATGGAAAAGAATATTAAAAGAATATATATATATACACACACACATATACACATACACACACACATAACTGAATTACTTTGCTGTACAGCAGAAATTAAAACACTGTAAGTCAACTATAATTTTTTTTAAAAGACGCCACGTTTGAAGGACGTTGATGACAGGCTCTTTGGGACAGGAAGGTGGTAGCATATGCCATGTAATTTTGATTTTAATGGGAATGTCCTAATCAGCTGCTCCCCTTTGTTAAGGTCAGCCGTCCACAAGTTGACTGGGACATCTGTAAGAGCCCAACGCAGAAAGTTGGCTACTGTGGATCAGATCAGGTTGTTACAGAGGGCATTATACTCCAACTGGCCTACAGCACATTACTATGCTTCATTTGTAAGTAGTATTTCTACCTGATATGTTAGTAGACACACAGGGGTTAGGCAGGAAGGTATATTGTATATAACACAGTAATAGGGAGCCATTTCCTAAGATTAGGGATAATTGGCTTTATCTCAATTTCAATCGCAGCAAACAACAGACCTAACGAGGCAAACTGAGCATGGGGAGACTAGGTAGAGCAGGTGGCCTTAGTATTGAGGGGGAAATGCCCACTTGCCAGTCAATGGAGACGGGGATGCTAGGATTGGGGGACAAAACAAGACAGTGTGGCTAGGAGTGATGTGAGTAGACTCATTGTAACCCCCATGATTCTTTTCCAGGCTGAGGATGGCTGAGGTTTACTCAAGCACTCATTTTCCCAACTGCCAGCTTTTTGTTTCTTGTTTTTAAAACTAGAGGAAATTTCTTTTGCTTCTTCTGCTCTTCTAGGGACATGACTTTAGTCTCCTGTTTTCTCTGCTGGTTTTTGAGTTTTATTGTGAAATGGGATGGTGTGCCAAGGGCTGTATTGGAATCCTCCAGGAACGCTGGGTAGGAGTCTACAGATAAAACTTTGGAGAGACGACCACTCAGTGGGGCCCTCAAAATCCTCCACCTTGGGAAATTTTCTGTAGCAACCCTTTATTATAATAATCTTCATGTGATTTGACTTTGCACCTATTGGTTTTGGACAGATTTATAAGGCCCAGCTGCTTTATTCAATATTCAATTCATTCAATATTCATATTCAATATTCAGGTGCAGAAGGTAGAGGAAACTGTACTCCACACTATCTTTGACCACTAGAATGGATGTCTTTTTATTTATTTATCCATGCATTCCATGGTCTCTTCATTCTCCACTCCCATTTCCAACCCTCTGCCTCCATAGGTAGATATTCTAATGTGTTCACTGTGATTCTCTTTGATTCTATGTGTTCTGTCAGGTGTAAATATTATTGGGTTTGAAAACTGTGTTTCTTCGAAAATTTGAACCGCATTCAACGTATAGAAGTTTCTAAAACTTACTTGTACAGTTTAAGGAAGAATAATAAAACATCCATATACCCACCAACCAGGTTCAGAACTAGAACTTTACAGTATTTTAGAAGCCGCCTGTGTATCCCTTCACATACCTCCTTCCCCTGCCCCAGAGGAAACCATTATCCTGACTTTTGTGTTACTCATTCCTTTGCTTTTCATTATAGTTTACCTAAATAATATATATTATTTGTTTTGAAAACCAGAGTGGCAAACACACACCTAGCTGGTTACTGAAGTTACTGTTAGGTGAAAATGCCCAGGAGGGGATAAGCTGAAGAGTCTCTCGGTCATAGTCCGGCTCCAGCTTCCCTAAGAGTTTATGAGAGCCGAGTCTAGGGAGGTCATCGGGGTGAGGTCACATGTGAGTCCAGGGAAACACACATGGCTCACCACAGTCAGGGCACCAGAGGGCTGTTGTGCAGACCAGAAAAATTCGTTGTCTGGTAACAATATGGTTTGACGGGGAGTGGGCCCTTCTGACTTCTCTACTTCTCATCTCCCCATGACCCGCTCCCCCGGCAAGAGTAGAAGACAGCAGATAACTTCTGTTGGGTGGAATGTATGTCCATGCCTGATCCAGGCTGTGCAGTACTTGGAGGGAGGGGGTGCAGGAGCTTTGGCAGCATGTGGTCAAATTAGCAAAGTCCAGATACTCTGAGCCAGGCTCACCTGGGCATTCTGACCTCAGGTTGACAGAGGACAGATGCGGCTATTTCCTCCTTAGTGAAGAGCAGATGCTAAAGGATGAATGCCATAGAGAGTAGGTGACCTAAGACAAAGGAATACATGCTGTTTATTTTTTTCTTTCTCCCTTGCTTGTTTTGTTTACTCCCTATTATCCACACTCCCGTTCCACCCCAAATCCTACCTCATAGGCATCCCCCCCCCCCTTTTTTTTTTTTTTTTGCGGTACGTGGGCCTCTCAATGTTGTGGCCTCTCCTGTTGCGGAGCACAGGCTCTGGATGCGCAGGCTCAGCGGCCATGGCTCACGGGCCCAGCCGCTCCGCGGCATGTGGGATCTTTCCAGACCGGGACACGAACCCGTGTCTCCTGCAGCGGCAGGCGGACTCTCAACCACTGCGCCACCAGGGAAGCCCATAGGCATCTCTTTGAATGTGTTTAACTTATACCCTTTTGTTCAAGTTCTTTTAAGATGTACATTTGGTGTATATGTGCATGTATTTGTAACTTATGTGAATAGTGTTTCGTTTTATGGCTTATTACTTTTCGCCCAGTGCTATGTGTTGAAGATCACCAGTGATGCTCTGTGTACATCTAACTCACTGATCTAACTGCTGAAAGGCCAACTATGGAGTGCATCCCTCACTATTTCCCTGTGCATCCCCTGGTGATGGACACCCAGAATGCCCCCAACTCCCCTCTGTTGCAAACCCCACCAGAACAAACATTCTCCTATATGACCTGTTATGGATCTGTGTGAGAATTTCTTTAGAGGGCACATGGGGATATTGAATTGGACTACGTACTGCCACATTCATCTCTGGGATGGCTGCCCAAGTCCCTTCTACCACTAGAAGTGCGTGAGGCTCCTTATGCCTCACATTCCCATTATAGGACTTGGCATGATTGAGTTTTCTAAAATTTTGCCCATCTATGAGATCTAAAGTGAAATCTCATTGTAACTTTATTTTGTACTTTTCTGATAACTAATGCATTTGAGCATCTTTTCCTTTTTTAAAATAAATTTATTTTATTTATTTATGTTTGGCTGTGTTGGGTCTTCGTTGCTGCACGCAGGCTTTCTCTAGTTGCAGCAAGTGGGGGCTCTCTTCGTTGCGGCACATGGGCTTCTCACTGCGGTGGCTTCTCTTGTTGCAGAGCACCGGCTCTAGGCGCACGGGCTTCAGTAGTTGTGGCTCGAGGGCTCTAGAATGCAGGTTCAATAGTTGTGGTGCATGGGCTTAGTTGCTCCGCGGCATGTGGGATCTTGCCGGACCAGGGCTCAAATCCATGTCCCCTGCGTTGGCAGGTGGATTCTTAACCACTGCGCCACCAGGGAAGCCCGAGCATCTTTTCTTATGCCCGTTAGTTTCTTCAGTTTTCTACTTCAGGAAATCGCTTGTTCATATCCTTTGTAGACCTGTTTGTGGAGGCCCCTCTACTGTTTTTCCAGTGTGGGCTCTACTGACAGCACTGATCCTGTGGGAAGGCTGGACCCTAACCAAGGCTTCTGTACTCTGTATCACATTCTGTAGTGCCTTTGTATTTCCATATGAATTTTTAAAAATTTTTAATTAAAAAAATTTTTTGGCCACCCCACGTGGCATGTGGGATCTTAGTTCCCCAACCAGGGACTGAACCTGTGCCCCCTCCACTGGAAGTGCAGAGTCTTAACCACTGGACTGCCAGGGAAGTCCCTCCATATGTATTTTAAGATTACCTTGTCAAGTTCTGCAAAAAAGCCTGCTGAGACTTTTAAAGGGATTATGAGGAATGTATAGGTTGGTTTGGGGAGAATTGACATCTTAACAACACTGAGTTTTCTAACTCATGAACAAGGTGTATCTTTCCATTTATTTTGTTCTTCTTTCGGCAATACAGGTGTACAGGTCTTTCTGTCAGATATATTCCTAATTCATATTTTTAGATGTTATTATAGCTGGAATTTAAAAAATTTCTATGTCCAATTGTTCATTGCTATATACAGTTGGCATATACAATTGTTTTGTGTATATTGATCTTGTATCTTGCAACTTGGGGAATTACTTATTAGTTCTAGTAGTTTGCTGTTGTTTGGTAGATTCAGTTGGATTTTCTACACAGTCATGTCATCTTCTATAAAAATATAGTTTTATATAACTATAAAAATATAGTTTTTTATAACTATAAAAAATATAGTTTTACTTCCTCCTTTCCCATCTGGATGGCTTGCCTTTTCTTTTCTTTTCTTTTCTTGATGTCTTGCCTTTTCTTTTCTTGTCTGACTGCACCGGCAAGAACCTCCAGTACAATGCTGAACGTAAGTGGTGAAAGCAGACATCCCTGTGTTGTCTCTGATGTTGGGGGGGGGGGTGAAACTTTCAGTCTTTCACCACTAAATATAGTGTTAGCTGTGGGTTTTTTGTAAATGCCCTATATCAGGTCGAGAGGTTCCCTTACATTCCTAGTTTACCAAGAGGTTTTCTTTTTAAATCAGGAATGGATATTGGATTTTGTCAAATGTTTTTCTGCATTTATTGCAATAATCATATGGGATTTGGAGGGGGATTGTTAACATGGTGAACTGCATTGACTTATTTTCTAATGTTACACCAATGCTGCATTCCTGAGATAAACTCCACTTGGTTGTGATATCTTTTTAAATACATTGTTGGATTTGATTTGATAAAATCTTGTTTAAAATTTTTGCATCTCTTGAACTTTCACTTTTGACACTTTCCTCAAATATGCCTCCCCACCAAGCACTTAATTTCAGTATGACTCACTCCTCCTGTTCATATCCTCCAGATTGTGTCTGAGATAGTTACTGAGGCTGGGAATTTTCCCAAACTCAGAGAAGGCCCAGGAGAATTTAGAACAAAGACTGAAAGCATTTCTGATGTGGTCAGTCCTACCTCTGAGAGTGTGAATCAACTCCTGGGAGCAGACTTGCCCCTTAACAGAGTCATGTCCCCAGCCTGAAGAGCCATCACACCCTTTAAAGCCTCTCAGTACCTGACAGGTTAGTTCCAAAGAGAAAAGCATTATTAAATGCTTAGGAAATCCCTTACCCTAGATTACCCCTCACTGTCACTGCTCCCCCATTTGGTATTGTTCTGCTCCAATGAGGAAGTAGCCAATGTGGGTCACCTCTCGAGAGGGGCCTACCCTTAAACCCTGCTTCCCATTTTCCCACTGAAGAATCCTAACTCATTCTGACTACCTAATGAACTTGATATCCCACAGCCTAAAGTACCCAAATAACTCCTCTAAATTCCCGACTTTGTGTTTTTCGTTAATGGCTTTTATTCCTAAGATATTAGGAGAACACACAGGGCAAGATATACTCTGTGCTTTCCTCATTGCACCATAGAAGCTCTTCTTCTCCCTTCAATTCCCTCAGCACAAAAGTAATAATGGTAATAATAGCAAGTGCATATATAGTGCTTACTATCTGCCAGACACTATTCTAAACACGTTAGATATATTTACTCATTTAATACCCTCAATAACTCTGTGAAGTAAGTACTATTATTATCCCCATTTTTACAGAAGATGAAACTAAAGAATATAGAGGTGAAATGACTTGCCCAGGTATGAAATGGCAGATCTAGGATTTGAACCCAGGCAGTCTGGCTCTAGAGTACACTGCACTACCATGCTATCAAGTGACAACTGTGGCACTGACTCACGCTTGCACACTAATGGAGCCCCCCTCAATATCATACAAACTCTCTCTAGGGCTTCAGAATAGGTTATGTCTTTGGTATCTGTGATGCCTTTGGCCAAATCTGGTAGCCAGTGAGTGTTTCTCACTGCCACTGACACCCAAATACACATATTTGGAAACAAAAAACTATGCAAGGAAAAGAACACTTTTTTGAAAGACACTATTATTTAATATCCTCAGAGTGACAAGAAAAAATATTGTATTCATGAAGCAAGATCAGGAAGCTATACAAAGGGACATTCAGAGAACAACAATAATAAAAAGCCCTTAGAATCAAGCAACAATCAAAGAATGATCTTCAAAGCAGCCAGAGAAAAAGAACACCTGAAAAAAAAAAACAATTAGACTGACAGCAGACTTTTCAACAGTAACAGTGGAAACCAGAAGACAGTGCCATAATATTTTATAAGTGTTAAGAGGGAAAAAAAGGTAATTCAGAACTGAGTACCTAGCAAACCTATCTTTGAAGAAGAATAAAGTGAAATAAAGGCATTTACAGATAAATACAGATTCAGACAGTTTCCTGTTAAGAGATCTGCCCTAAAGGATCTTCTAAAGTATGTATTTCAAGAAAGAAAATTATCCCCAAAAAGGAGGTCTGAGGTTTAAGAAGGAAGGTGAACAAATAAAATAGCAAACAAGCATTTAAACACTGCACAAAATAATAATATTGTTAATGTCCATCTAGTGTATATGTTAATATCTTCCTTAGAAAATTATAAAATCCTTGTATTGTTTGGGTGGGGGATTATGATAATGTTTAACTTTAGACTTTAAGTTGAATATGTATGGTAAATTTTCTAAACTAACCGCTAAAAAAATCTCTGGAGGGACTAATCAAGAAAAAAAGAGAAAGGGCACAAATAAATAATATGAACAATAAAAAAGATATAGCAGAAATTACAAAATAAGAGGATATGATTAATTTGAAAACTTAGATGAACTGGACCAACTAATTTATTTACTGGATGAGCCCACTAATAACCTTGAACAGACAAACATGGTAGATGACCAAAGGTGCAAAACTCCTAAACAATTTATTAGCAAACCAAATGAATAAAAAAAGATTTAACAGGGCTTCCCTGGTGGCGCAGTGGTTGAGAGTCCGCCTGCCGATGCAGAGGACGTGGGTTCGTGCCCCGGTCCGGGAAGATCCCACATGCCGCAGAGCAGCTGGGCCCGTGAGCCATGGCCACTGAGCCTGCGCATCCGGAGCCTGTGCTCCGCAACGGGAGAGGCCACAAGAGTAAAAGGCCCGCATACCGCAAAAAAAAAAAAAAAAAAAAAAAGATTTAACATAAGATGAAAATGTTGGGTTTACTCCAGAAATGCGAGAGCCAATTAACATTAGAAAGCTCCCATAACAAGGTAGCCCTATGACACTGAGGGGCCAGCTCAGTCCTCTTTGTTAGCCTTAGAGAGAGGGGGAAGCTAAAGGTAGGTCCCCTGGGGATGGGGGGGGTCTCTTGAGAGGGCAGGCGGCGGAGGGGTCTGGGGCCTGTGAAGGCTCCCACCTCACATATAATACCCTGCTACAAGAACACACATGATAACTGAGGTAGGTACAGTAACTTCATTTTACAAATGTTCTAAGGCTAAAAAAGGTTAGGAAACTTGACCAAGGTCCCAATGCTAGTAAGTAGTTGAACTATAATCCAAAATCAGGTTGGTCTGGATCTTCAGCTCATGTTCTTAACCACTAGGCAGGCCACTGTCCCTTTAATATTGATAGTAGTAGGTGTTCAATAAATGGTAGCCAGGTGCCAGGTAACTCACATATGCTCTAACACCCACAACAACTGTCCAAGGTGGGTATTCAACTCATTTTACTGATGAGGAAACTGACACTTAGAGAGGACAGGTGACATGGCTAAGGTCGCACAACCAAGACATGAGGGCTCCATACCTTGAAACTGGGCTTACCAGACTCCACAACCAACTTGTCCTAGATTATTACAGGTATGAATGAATCCCAGAGGAGGTGAACCCTAATGTCTGAGGACAAGACAGACAGGCCCTACCCATTCCCTGAAAGATGAATAGTCTTTATGTCACAGCTGGTATCAGGAGTCAGAAAAACTCCTCTCCACAATGAGATCTCCACACAAGGAGCTGAGACTCCATAACCTCCAGGACAGCGGGAATGACCCCAACCCCAGGGGAGGTACAAAGGAAGCAGGTAACATAAACACCATCATCTACATAAGGAAGCCAGGAACACTGGAAGCTGGTATGAACAAGTTTGTGGACAGTTGTGTCCAACCAACTTTTTATTACCTTTCTGAAGAGTTAACAGATTAGCATGTCAAGGGAGGTCACAAACTCCTCATGTCAGAATTTTGGTATGTGCCAGAGTCTCCTAGAATGATCTCGTAGAAAGAAAGGTGAACAGTGAATGCAGTTAGGTTGGTGTACACCATGCTGCTTCCCATCTTTGGGCCTTTGCCCATGCTGTACCCTTTGCCTGGACTGCCCTCCTCTCCCTTGTTAGTCACCTAGAAGATTCCTACTCATCTTTTTAGAGTCAGTTCATATACCATCTCTTCCAAGAAACCTTCCTCGGTCCCCTGAGCTGGGTCGTGTGTTCCATAGGGGCTCTCACAATCTCTCGTACCCATCACTATTACTGCATTGACCACACTGCCCTGAAATGATGGTTCTGTGTCTGAGAACACACTTTGTTCATCTCTGTGTCCTCAGTGCGGAACCGGAGGCCTGATACATAGTAGGTGTTCAGTCAACTTTGCTCAAGTGAACTTATAACTAGCTGGCTGGTTAAACCCAGTGTGATAATGAGTAATGAACTGATGTTGGCCCGGGGGGGGGGGTGTCTCTAGGGGTGTGCCACAGGGACCTGTGTGTATTGATGGCATTGTGATGAAATTAGTGGGTTACACAAAAACCAGGGGAGTAGGCCACACATTAAACAGAATTAGTATCCAAACAGTCATGGACAAACAGAAACACTGGAGCCATGCTGGCTCCCCAAGGGGTTAGGGAGAAAGTCAGGACTAAAACCTCACAATCTGTTGTAGCCTTTACAATGGAAAAAAGTTTTTCTGAGCTGAAACTTACTTCCGTGAAGTGTCCACCATTATGACAGCACTTACTATGTACCAGGCTTTATACCAGCTCCTGTACAATTCCCCCCCAACCCAAATACCACAGAAACAGTCTAATGGGGGTGATCTGCTTGGCCTGGGGGACAAGAAACAGTTTCTCACAGGCAGAAGAAAAGAGGATCCTAGCTGGGACCAAAAGGCCTAATGAGAGCTGGGGCTTTGGTTTTCACTAAGTAACAGGCAGGCATGACAACACAGCAGTTTGAGGGCTGTTTGAAAAAGAGGCAGGTCTACCTTTAGGAGCCCAGGATACAGAGCGAGTCATACATGGGGCTTTGTTACCACCCTACCAACTCTGAACTTGCTTCTCAAAAGAACCCAGGAGCTACCCTCACTGCTTCTTTACAGCCTTGACGATTCTGAACAATGACACCCAAGCTCCTTGCATGCCATGAAAGGCATTCATGCCTAGCCTAGTTCTCAATGCATTTCTCCCTCTATCCTCCACATTCATTCATTCATTAATTCATTCAGTTTATTCCACAAATATTTATTGAGTGTCTACTAAATATTACTATGCACTGTTCTTGGCACTAGAGATACAACAATGAACAAAACAAGAGTCCTTGCTTTGTGGAGCTTACAGTCTATTGTGGAGAGATAAACACTAATCAAAATAAATAAATATAGTATATCAGGTGGTGATCAGTGCTTTGTAGGAAAACACAACACATAAAGTAAGATAAGGGGATAGAAAGTGCTGGTGAATGGGGCTATCTTAGATATGTTTGTCAGGGAATGCTTCTCTAGGAAGGTGACATTTGAGCCTACTGGAAGTGGGTGGGCAAGTCATCAGATTATCTGGGAAGAAGAGCATTCTAGACAGTGAGACTAGCAAGTACAAAGGCTCTGAAGAGGGGGGATACATGACATGTTTAAGGAACAGCAAGGAGGCCAGTGTGGCTGGAGAACACTGAGTGATGGGGAAAGTGATAGGAGGCAAGGTCAGAGAGATGATGAGGACAAGATTGTGTAAAGACTTTTGGGCCACAGTGAGGGCTTTGGCTTTTATTCTGAGAGAGCCGGGAGCCATGGGAGAATTTTGAGCAAAGGAGGGACATGATCTGATATGGATTTTAAAAAGAATTTCAGAGACTTCCCTGTGGCTAAGACTCCACACTTCCAATGCAGGAGGCACATGTTCGATCCCTGGTTGGGGAACTAAGATCCCACATGCCATGTGGCATAGCCAAATAAATTAAAAAGTTAAAAAAAAAAAGAATTTCAGAGAAGAACTAGTAATGGTATTAGAACACCAGGCAAAAGAAAAAAAACCAGACAATTACCAGGAAAACAAAAAGGTATACAACAGAGGATATGTAATCAGACTGTACTATGTTGTTTGGATGTGAACAATATTTACAATGCCATACTTAGACAAACTGTGATTACTGGCTGAACAAAAATTGTATAACATGTTTAAAGAAATAATAAATGCAACCACAAAGATGAGCAAGCAACAAGAGACTATTAGGGATGACTAGGAAGATTAGAAAGTGAAATGTATGAAGTTTGTACAAATGAAAAATACAATTCTTGAAATAAAAAACTCGGTGGACAGATTAAACAGCAGATCAGACAGAGCTGAAGAGAGAATCAATAAGCTGAAAGATATATCTGAAGAAATTGCCTAGAATGAAGTGCAGGAAGGCAAGAAGATAGAAAATATCAATGAAATGTTACAAGATATGGAAGATAGAATGAGGAGGTCCAAAATATGACCAACTGAATTCTGAGAAAGAAAATACAGAAAGAATGGAAGAAAGGCAATATTTGAAGAGATAATGGCTGAGAATTTTCCAGAAATTATGAAAAACATGAATCTGGAGGCATGAAGCACATTTCCAAAGTAGAATAATAAAAAAGAAATACATACCTAAACATTGATAGAATGAAACTGCAGAACCCCCTGAAGATACCCCTCCCCTCCAAAAAAAAGAGAGAGAGACAAGTAGTCAGAATATAAGAAAACAAAAACACCTACAAAAAACAGCAATTAGACTGATAGTGGACTTCTAATATTACCTATAACAATCTACCTTTTAAGAATGAGAATAAATACATTTACATATAACAAAGACTAGGAGAATTTAACACCAACAGATATGTACTAAAAGAGTATCTAAACATCGTAATCATAACAAAGGAAAATGATCCCAGAATGATGTTCTGAGATGCAAGAATGTATGCATGTAAATCCAAACACATACCATCTACATAAAGTAATACTAATGATGATATATTAGTGAGGTCAGGGGAAAAAGGAACAAACTAACACACTCAAAAAAATAACATGTGGTCAAGATAGGAATGACTAGAGTTGAAGGTTTCTAAGGTTCCTGCATTCTTCAAGAGGGAGGTTAAAATACTGTTTAACTTTAAACCTTGTAAGTTAAATATGCATGGTAAAATTTCAAGGATAATCACAGAAAGAAAGGAAAAAGAATAGGTAAATTCCAAACAGTAGGGAGGAAAAAAATGATTAAGAAAGCAAACAAACAAATTTCAAAACTAAAAAGCAGGCCAAAAAAAAAAAAGAGAAAAATGAAGCATCGAAAAGGTGGTGGTAGGAAATAGAAATAAAAAAGTATGATGGGGGCTTCCCTGGTGGCGCAGTGGTTGAGAGTCCGCTTGCCGATGCAAGGGACACGGGTTCGTGCCCCAGTCTGGGAAGATCCCACATTCCATGGAGCAGCTGGGCCCGTGAGCCATGGCCGCTGAGCCTGCGCATCCGGAGCCTGTGCTCCGCAATGGGAGAGGCCACAACAGTGAGAGGCCCGCGTATAGCAAAAAAAAATAAAAATAAAAAAAAATAAGTATGATGGTAGAAACAAGTCCAAATATATCACAATAAGTGTAGACAGACTAAACTTGACCATTAAAAGACAGAGATTATTATACTACATGTTTTTAAAGATCCAGCTATATGACATTTCCAAGAGATATGATTAAAGCATAAAGGCATGAAGACGTTGAAAAGTAAAAGGATGGAAAATTATATACCACACAAATCCTAAGAAGAAGAAAAGTTTGTGTTGCTGTATTAATGTAAGATAAAATAGACTTCAAGGAAAAAATGCATTATCAAGAATAGAGAGGGTCATTACATGTTTACCAGGAATATATAACAATTCTCATTTTGAATATTCCTAATAAAATACCCTCAAAATAAGTAAAAGAAAAAAAAGAACTACAAGGAGAAATAGACAAATCCACCATCATAACTGCATATTAACATACCTTATAATTATTGGTATATTACAACCAAAAAATCAGTTTAGATATAGAAAATGTGAACAATACGATTAACAAATTTGATAACAGACTTATGTGGAACTCTGTATTCAACAGTTAGGGAACATACATTCTTATAAATCACATAGGAAACATTAAAAAATATTGATCACCTATTAAGCCATAAAACAAGTCTCAATAAATTTCAGAATTTTTATCACACAGATCACATCCACTGACCATAATGCAATTAAAGATAGAGTTCAATAACATAAAGATAAACTTTAAAACCTCTAAACATTTAGAAACACACTTCTATATAACTTGCAGGTCAAAGAAGTAACCATGATGGAAATGCTGAAATACTTGGAACTGAACAGTAACGAAATATGACATGTCTGAACTTGTAGAAAAGCAGTAGTTAGAGGGAAAGTTACGCCCTTAAATGTGCAAAGCAGAAAACAAGAAAGACTGAAAATTAATAAGGTTGGTGTCCAATTTAAGAAATTAGAAAAATAACAACAAAATAAATCCAAAAAATGTGGAAGGAAGGAGATCAAAAAAGATAAGAGCAGAAATTAAAGAAATAGAAAACAAAGACAAAATAGAGAGGAGCAACAAAGCCAAAAGTTGGTTCTTTGAAAAGACTAGTAAAATAGACAAACCTCTGGTGAGATTGATCAAGAAAAAAAGTGAGAAGGCACAAATAACCAATATCAGCAATGAAAAAGGAGACATAACTACAGATTGTATACAGCAGAGAATAAAAAAATAAGGAAACTTTATGCCAATAAACTTGAGAAGGCAGACAAAATGGACCAATTCCTAGAAAACTATAACTTACCAAAACTGACTCAAGAAGAAAAAGAAATGCTGACTAGTCCTCTAACTATTAAAGGAATTGAAGCAGTAGTTAAAACTCTTCCTACCAAAAAACAAACAAAAGAACAAAAAACAACAGGAGGGAGAATTTTCCAGTTGATATGTGGATGACAGGTAGGTGAAGAAATATTAATCCCCTTAGGCCTGGAAGTGTCCACGTAGGCCTTAAGGCAGTGGAGACCCTAGGCAGGCCACTTCTCTCTATGGGCAGCCTCCTGTGGAGATCCTTAGAGGGTGGCCCTTAGTGAAATGGGGTCTGACAAATCCCTCTGCAGTCCCTGCAGGTGGTGAGCACGAATGAGTAACATCCAGCACTCAGTTACTGCTCTGTGGTAAATGTGCTAAGCAGGGCCGAAGAGGAGCTCTAAGACTTGGACAGCCTCTTCAGTAGCCAGCTTCTGTAGTCTTCTGCTCACTGAGGACAAGGGGCCTGCAGAGCTGCTGGAGGAGTCTGTGTTCCAGTTGCCAAGAAACACCACACGACCCAAGTTGTGACTGGATGGGGTGGGGTTGGGTGCAGGGAGGCCAAGCAGGGGCTTTTGGAGAGTGTAGCTCCAGGTAGAAGCCCTGAAACTCTGTCTTCGCGAATATCAGATACTTCTATCCTTTTGCAGCTGATGAGCCCTTTTAATGGTGTCCAAGCTAGCTGCAGGGTGATGGTTCTAACAATGATGCATGTTCTGCAAATAAGAGCTTTATCATTATTTTGAAATAGTTAATATGAAAGAGTTCAATTGGATTTGAAATCTAATCATATTATCACAAAATATTTTTAACAATATATTTGTCAGTGAAACAAAAAGAAAAGCTGTTAGATATAATTTCACTTTTTAAACATTTTTGAACAATTTAAAAGTTTGTTTTAAATACTTTATCACCTAATTGTACAAAGAAAGATTTGTATTGATGCTGACTGTTAAGAATTTGAAGAATACATCATTAAAAAGTCTTGATCAGGATTTGTCTGTAGCCATTTTAAGCATAAAACCTGATATAAAATAAACATGTTATGGAAGCAGATTTCAAGTTTCTCATTCAAAATTTTGAAAATATTTTATTTAGAAGTTTAATATTCACTTAACATTAAAAAGAAAAGACCAAGGTGGTTTTATAGGAGACTTCTACCAAACAGATCATTCCAAAGTCATATAGCATCTTCCAGAATATTGTAAATGAGGAAACACTGACTCATTCTATGATACCAGCAGAACTTGATGCCAAAAGCAAATAAGGATAGCATGAGAAAGGAAAATTAAAGACCAATTTATGGACACAGATACAGAAATCCTAAACAAAATATTAGCAAACTGAATCTAGTATTGTAGAAAAAGGAAAAGATCATGACCATGTTATGTTTATACCAGAAATGCAAAGGTAGTCTAACATAATGAAAATCTATAAATGTCATTTACCACATCATCAGATTATTGGAGGGAAAAAACCGTAATCATCCTAAGAAACAGAAAATGTATCTGATAAAAAATTCAACACCCTTTCATGATTTAAAAGCAATAACAAAAACTTCTTAGCATGGAGGAACAGGATGGAACTTGCTTAATCTGATAAAACCTGTAGAAATCTACAGCAAATATCGTTCTTACTAGAGAAAAGTTAGTGGTGTTTCCTCTAAAATATCCAACAAGACAAGGATGCCCACTGCATCTTTTATATTCATCACTGTACTGGAGGTCCTGGCCATCTCAGTAAGACAAGAAAAATAAATTAAAAGCATAAAGATTGGAAAGGAAAAAACAAAACTGTCATTATTAATAGCTGATATGGTTGTCAACATAGAAAACACAAAAGAATATATAGACAACTTAAAAGGAAGCAGGGTTCCTTGAGAAATGGTCAGTTCTGGGGTTGGGACTGGGGCAGGAAGATAAAAGATGAGTAGGGAGTATCTTGTAGTGCTGACAAGTAAGGAAGTACTTAAAAACAAAAGGATGGGGCCATGTCAACGGGACACAGAAGCCAACCTAAAAGAGCCCCCGGTGGCCAAAGCTGGAACAATTTGAGCCACAAGGCAAATAACAGTATTGGATTTATATCTCAAATTATTAAACAAATATGGCATGAGTTCATACTGATATAAACAAGTAACTGAATAAATAAGTAAGTAAATAAAGGAGAAGAAACAAATCTTTTCTACAGAAGAGTTCCAAATAATATATGTAATTACGTCCCCTTCCAGAGGTGAAGCTTAATTCCTTCCCTTCTTGAGGGTGGGCTAGATTCTTTCAAAGAACAGAAAATGAAAAGGGAAAAAAAATACCAACTTTACAGTGGAGAAACCTGGCAAACACTACCTTAACTAAGTGGTGAAGGTCAACATCACCAGGGATGTCATAGGGATTTCACATACCCCTGATATGATGTGATGAAAAGGGCACTTCAACTCTGTGGTATTCTTTCCAAGAACAACCCCAGTCTAATTATGAGGAAAACTTCAGACAAATCCAAATTGAGGGACATTCTATAGTACATCTCAAAACTGTTAAGCTTATAAAAAACAAGGAGACTAAAAAAATGTCATAGACCAGAAGACACTAAAGAGACATGACAACTTAAATGCAATGTGGTATTTGGAATTGGCTCCTAGAACAGAAAAAGGACATTAGTGGGAAAATTGATACATCTATATAAAGTCTGAAGTTTAGTTAATAGTAATATACTAATGTTGTTTTCTTAGTTTTGACAAAAATATCACAGTGAAGAGTATACAGGAACTCTCCATACTGCGTCTATTTACTTTTCTATGACTAAAATTATTCTAAAATTAAAAGTTTGCTTAAAGGTAATGAAAGTTTAGCAAGGTGAATGGCTATAATAACAATATAAAAAATCAACTTCATTTCTATATACCTGCAAAAGAAATAAAACACATTAAATAACAAGATCTCATTCATAATAGCAGTAAAAGCCATAAATACCAAGGAAAAAAATCTAACACAAGATATGCAAGACCTTATACAGAAAATTATAAAGTTCTACCAAAAGACATTCAATAATTTATTTAAAATGAAAGGATACATCATGTTTATAGCTAGGAAGACTCAACATCATAAACATATCAATTCTCTTCAAACTGATCTACAGATTTATTCCAATTCCAATATTTTTGTAGAACACGACAAGCTTATTCTGAAATGTGTTTGAAATAACAAAGGGCCAAGAATATATGATACTCCTGAAGAAAAATAGGATGGGAAGATTTTGCTCTATCAAATATCAAGATTCTTTACGAAGCTAAAGTAATTAAAGGTAGTGTGGTACTGATTCAGGGGCAAAAAGTTGGCCAGTCGCAGAGATCCCAGAAACAGACCTACACAGATGTGAAACTTTGATGTATGATAGAAGTGGCACTTCAGATCATTAGGCTATCTGTGGGGAAAATAACACAACTGGGCTCCTATCTCATAATTTACACTACACAAAAATCAATTCCAATTAGATTAAGGACTTAAAAGTTAAACCTTTAAACTTTTATTAGAAGAAAATAAAGAATATCTTCATGCCCATAGGTTAGGGAAGACAACACACAAAAAGTGCTGGCTACAGAGGAAAAACTGAATTGTTCAACTCATTTAAAATTAGGAATTTCTACTCATGCAAGGACACCATAAAGAAAAAAAAAAAGGCCACAAACTGAGAGAAGATATTCACATATAACTGACAAATGATGAGCATCCAAATAATTAAATAACTTCTGTAAATCAATAAAAATTATAAAAATATCAATTTTTAAAATGGGCAAAAGATATTAACAGTCATTGCACAGAAGAAGAAACATGTGTGGCCAATAAACATGAAAAGATGCTCAATTATATTAGTAATTTGAAAAATGCTAATTAAGTCCACAAAGACTCACTATAATGACAAAAAATTAAAAGTGGCACAATATCAAGTATTAATAAGGTGTATGTGAATCAGTGGGACCTCTTACAAATTGCTGAAAGGTGTGTAAATTGGTACCAAGAGATTAAAATACATTTTGGCATAATCCCGTCAAGCTGAATGTTTACATGTCTTATTAACCAGCAATTCCATACATAGGTATATACCTTAGAAAAATGGGTGTCTGTGTGTACAAGGAGACATGTACAAGAATGTTCATAATAGCACTTTTTATAAGAGCAAAAAGCTAGAAATGACCCAAATGTCCCTCAACAGGTAGATGGATGAATAATTTAAGGTCACCCAATGAAATATCATATGGCTTTGAGAATGAACAAGCCACAGCTACATGCAAAACAGGTGAATCTTGGAAACACGATAACGAATGAAAAAAGTAAGTCACAGAACACCACATGCAGTATGATACTATTTTTTACAGAGCTCACAACCAAGCCAACACCACAATGTATTGGTTAAGCATCTCCACAAATATGAAAAAAAATCAAAAAGAGCAAGGGAATGTTAAACACAAGACTTAGGAGAGTGGTAATTCTGGCAGGAGGGGTGGGAAATGGGACTGAAAATGACACAGGGATAGATGCTATCATTAATGTTCTTCTTGGGCGGGGTTGGAGTTCCTGGGTTTTCATTTTTATTATCTCTATAACTTATGTATATAATGTATGTATTCTTTTATTATATGTGTAAGATATTTTATATGAACAAACAGGGAATGGGAGAAGAGTAGGAAGAAGTGAAGAATGATAACTCTTTTGAAGAGTTTTGTTGTTAGAGGAATAGAGAAATAAAGTCATATTTGCAAGGGGATGTGGGATAAAGAGAGTTTTAAATTTTTTAAAGATGGGAGCAACAGGAGATCAATGGAATGGCAGAGTGAGGACTTCGGTGAGCCAGCTATCCCTCTAAGACAATGAAAATAAGGGCAAACAAACTAAAATCAATCAGTTCAAAACTCTGGCAATTAACAAAGGCATAGAATGAAGTGAAAATCATTGATCCAGGAGAAATGACTGAATCTTGGCAAGACAGCAGGTTCTGTGCCTTTTGTGTGTGTGACATTTTAACTTGTGGCTATTCCCATCCTCCCTCCCTCTCCAGCTTAGTGGTTCAGTAGCCAAAAGCTAAATAAATTCCAGAAAACAGAGAGATGCCTTGGTCAGGAATTTAAAAGGAAATCCTGGAGAATGAGACAACTAAAGAGAACTCTGAAAAGTTCTGACATATTCCTGGGACTCTAAAGGGCTGTGCACAAGGAAGAGCTGGAAAAGGAGAGGGCCCAAGTCATTACTTTTGGCTGACTGTGAGGCCCTGTGCAAGGAGAAAGTGAGAACTCAGGCTGGCCTATAATCTGGCTGACGTTTGAAGGCATGCCTTCTCACACAGATCCCCTTGGCAGAGGGCAGAAGACATATAGACAAGGTATTTAAGGACATCTGACTAATCACTGGTCAGATAATCACCAAATTATACTTACCAGGTGTGACCCCTAGGAATCCAGGCTTAAAAATAAAAACAAGATCTTTAAAAAAAAAAAAGTTAGCACAGAACTCAGAGGCCACATAATGCAGGGAATATAGAATCCACAGAATTAGTCAAGAAAAGTTGCCAAACAAATAAATGACAACAAGAACAATAACAACAACCACACAACACACACACACACACACACACACACACACACACCAGAACAACAAACCTTGAGGGTGGAAGAGTCTGATACTAGAGTTGTTAGAGTAGAATATCTAAAATGTCCAATTTTTTTTTTTTTTTTTTTTGCGGTACGCAGGCCTCTCACTGTTGTGGCCTCTCCTGTTGTGGAGCACAGGCTCCGGATGCGCAGTCTCAGCGGCCATGGCTCACGGGCCTAGCTGCTCCGTGGCATGTGGGATCTTCCCGGACCGGGGCACGAACCCATGTCCCCTGCATCGGCAGGCGGACTCTCAACCACTGCGCCACCAGGGAAGCCCTAAAATGTCCAATTTTTAACAAGAAATTATGAGACATACAAAGAAACAGTAAAGTATGTTACATATACAGGGGAAAAAGCAGCCAAAAGAACATGTCCCTGAAGGGGCCAATGTTTGGGACTTAGTAGACAAAGACTTTATACTAGCTATTATAAATATTTTTGAAGAACTAAAGGAAACAATATCTAAAGAATTGAAGGAAAGTGTGAGAACAATGTCTCACCAAATAGAGAATATCAATAAAGAGATAGAAATCATTTAAAAAATCAAATAGAAAATCTGAAGTTGAAAGTTATAATAACTGAAATAAAAATTTCACTTAGAGGGGCTCACCAACATATTTTAGCTGGCAGAAGAGAGAAAAGGTAAATTTGATGATAGGTCAAATAGAGATTATCCATTTCTTAAAAGCAGAAAGAAGAAAGAATGAAAAAAAAAGAAACAGCCTCACACACCTGTGGGACACCATCAAGTGTACCAACATACACATAATGGGAATCCTGGAAGGACAAGAGGATGAGAAAGGGGACAAAACATCACAAATTTGATGAAAGATATTAATCTATACATTCAAGAAGCTCAAGTAGAATAAACTGATGAAAGTCAAAGACAAGACAATCTTGAATGTAGCAAGAGAAAGATGACTTAATGAATATAAGGGATCCTCAATAAGATTAACAGCTGATTTATCATCAGAAACCATAGGGGCCAGAAGACAGTGTAATGATATCTTCAAAATGTTGAAAGAAAGAGATGGAGACTTCTTTATCCAGCTAAACTGTCCTTCAAACATAAAAGAAAAGTTAAGATAAACAAAAACTGAAAGAATTTGTTGTTAGTAGACCTATCCTACAAGAAATACTAATTTCAGGCTGAAATTAAAGGACGCTAAATGGTAACTTGAAGATAACTACACAGGTATTATAAAAGAAAGTACTTTTGTTTGTAACACTTTTATTCTCCTATGTGTTTTAAAAGATAACTACATAAAGCAATAATAACAAAACTGCGTTGGCAGGCTTATAATGTATAAAGAGGTAATTTGTATGATAATAATACTATGAAGGAAGGGAGAGGGAACAGAGCTATATTAGAGCAAAGTTTTTATATACCATTGAAATTAAGTTAGAATTAACCCAAAGTAGATTTTCTCAAGTTAAGATGTTAGTTGTAATCCCCAGGGCAACCACTAAGAACTTAACTCAAAAATATAGAGTTAACAAGGAAATTAAAAAATTATACTAGAAAATATCTACTTGATACATAAGAGAGGAATCGAAGAACAAAGAAACAGAAAAGACATACACAAAGCAAGTATCAATCCTTCACAAACTCTTCCAAAAAATATAGGAGGAAACACTTCCCAATTCATTTTATACAACCTGTATTATCCTGATACCAAAATCAAAAACATTACAAGAAAACTACAGACCAATATCCCTTATGAATATAGATGTAAAAATCCTCAACAAAATACTATTAAACCAAGTCCAGCAACATATAAAAAGTATTATATAACATGACCAATTAGGATATATTTCAGGCATGCAAAGTTAGTTTACTACCTGAAAATTCATCAATGTAATATACCATATTAATAGAACAAACATAAACTCCACATGATCACCTCAGTAGATGCAGACAAAGCATTTGACAAAATCCAACACCCATTCATAGCAAAAACACTCAGAGAACTAGGAGTAGAAGGGAACTTCCTCAATTTGATAAAGGGTATCTATGTAAAACCCACAGCTAACAACATGCTTAATGGAGAAAGACTCAATACTTTCCCCCTACGATCAGGAACAAGACAACGATGTCTGCGCTCGTTACTTCTAGTCAATACTGTAGGTCTAGCCAGGGTAACTGGTCAAGAAAAATAAATACAAGGCATCCAAATTGGAAAATAAAAGTAAAACTATCTCTATTTGTAGATGACACGATTTTATACATAGAAAATCCTAAGGAATCCACTAAAAACTATTTGAACTAATAAACAAGTTCAGAAATGTGACAGGACAGAAATCAATAAACAGAAATCAACTGTATTTCTACACACTAGCACTTAACAATCAGCAAGTGAAAGTAAGAAAAGAACTCCATTTATAATAGTAGCAAAAAGAATAAAATACCTAGGAATAAATTTAACAAAATAAGTGCAAGACTTGTACGCTGAAAACTACAAAACACTTCTGAAAGAAAGAAGATCTAAATAGAAAGATTTCCCGTGATCATGGATCAGATGACTTAATATTGTTAAATGGCAATACTTCCCAAATTGATATATAGATTCCACACAATCCCTATAAAAATTTCAGCTGATTTTCTGCAGAAATTGACAAGATGATCCTAAAACTCATATGGAAATGAAAAGGACTTAGAACAGTCAAAAAAATCTTGAAAAAGAATTACAAAGTTGGAGGAATCCCATTTCCTGATTTCAAAATTTACTACACAGTTAATTTAATCAAGACAGTGTGGTCTGGCATAGTGACAAACATATCGATTAGTGGAATAGAATTGAGAGTCCAAAAATTAACTGTTACATTTATGATTTATGGTCAACTGATTTTTCACAAGGTTGTCAAGACAATTCAACGAGGGAAAGAATACTCTTTTCAACAAAAGGTGCTGGGACAACTAGATATCCACAAGTAGAAGAATGAAATTTGGACTCCCCACCTCACAGCATGTACAAAAATTAACTCAAAATGGATCACTGGCCTAAATTTAAGAGCTAAAACCATGCAATTCCTGGAAGAAAAAAGAATAAATCTTTGTGACCTTGGTTTATGGAGTGGTTTCTTGGATATGACACAAAAAGCTCAAATGATAAAAGAAAAAAACAGATAAATTGAACTTCATCAAAATTAAAAACATTTGTGCATCAAAGGACACCACGAGGAAAGTGAAAAAACAGGGACTTCCCTTGTGGTCCAGTGGTTAAAACTTCGTCTTCCAATGCAGAGGATGTGGGTTAGATCCCTGGTCGGGGAGCTAAGATCCCACATGCCTCGTGGCCAATAAACCAACCAAATAAATAAATGAATGAAACAGAAGCAATACTGTAACAAATTCAATAAAGACTTTAGAAATGGTTCACATCAAAAAAAAAAAAAACAACTTAAAAAAAAGTGAAAAAATAACCCACAGAATGGAAGGAAAGATGTGCAATTCATATATCTGCTAAGAGACTTGTATCTAAAATATATAAAGAATTCTTACAGTCTAACAATAAAAAGACAAATAATCTAATTTTAAAAGGGCTAAGGATTTTAATAGACATTTCTCCAAAAAAGATATACAAATAGCCAATAAACACATGAAAAGATGTTCAACATCATTAATTATTAGGGAAATGCAAATAAAATCCACAATGAGACACCACTTCATACCCATTAGGATGGCTATATTAAAAAAGACAGACAATAAGAAGTGTTGGTGAGGATATATGGAGAAATTGAAACCCTCAAACATTGCTGGTGTGAATGTAAAATGGTGCAGCCACTTTTGCAAACAGTTTGGTAGTTCCTCAAAAAGTTAAACATAGAGTTGCCATATGACCAAGCAATCCCACTCCTAGGTATCTACCCAAGAGAAAAGAAAACATACATTCACACAAAAACTCGTACACAAATGTCCTGAGCAACATTATTTAAAATAGCCAAACGTGAAAACAACTGAAATATCTATCAACTGACTAATGAATAAACAAAATGTAGTATATTCACACAATGGAATATTATTTGGCAATAAAAGCAAATGTCGCATGCAACAACATGGATGGACCTCAAAACCAGTATGCTAAGTGGAAGAAGCCACTCATAAAGGCCAATATATTGTATGATCCAATTTATACGAGATGTCTAGACTAGACAAATCAATAGAGACAGAAAGTGCGTGAGTGGCTGCCTACGGTTGGGGGGAGGGGAGTCGTGGGGAGTAACTGCTAATGAGTATGAAGCTTCTTTTAGGGGGGAATAAAAATGTCCTAAAATTGATTGTGGTGATGGCTGCACAACACTGTGAATATACTAAAGACCACTGAATAGTACCCTTTTAAAGGGTGAATTTTATGGTGTGTGAAATATATCTCAATAAAGCTGTAACAAAAAGATGGAAGCAATAACAGGATGTCTGTGTGCTAATGGGAATGAACTTGTAGAGAGGGGGAAATTGAGGTAGGAGAGAGAGGGGGATATTGCTGAAGCAAGGTACTCAAGTAGGTAAGAGGATGGGATCTAGTGCCAAAGTGGAAGGACAGGATTTTGATGACAGCAGGGACAGTTTTTCCATAATAACAGAAAAGAAGGCAGAGCATATGAGTACAGATGCTGCTTCATGGTTGGATGTGGTAGAGGTTTTCTTTGGATGGTTTAAAATTTTCAGTCAAGTATGCAGCCTGAGCCTAGGATGGGAGAGGAGGTGCTGGAGATCTGAGAAGAGAGAAGGTATGAAATAGTTATCTAGAAGGGTAGGACAGTGAATGGCCTAAGGAAGTACAGTGGAGCTGGCAGAGGTGGATTTAAGCAGGGCTGGGGTTTTGCCTGCTAAGTATGCTAAAGTGACAGAGGGCAAGGGAAGTGAGGATGTATGCAAGGGAATGATTATGATGGACCACGGAATCTAAGCTGATTAAAGGAAGGACACGGGAACATGGAGGAAGTAAAGGGTAGTGAAAACGTTCAGTTCCAGTGGCATTGAAGGATTGTTGGAATTGGGGTGCTAGAGGGAGTGAGCTAGAAGGATAAGTACTGGTTGGAGAGAAGGATGCTTGAAACTGAGATTATGGAGGAGATGCAGTCACAGGTACTGCTAAGAAGGGTAAGACTATCGGGGTGCGTGGCTGAGGTGGGGCTGAAAGGCAAGAGCACTGTAGAAGAGCAGACAGAACTGAGAGACAAGACCACTGGAAGGGTCATCTACGAGGATATTAAAATCACCAAGAAGTAGGACTGGAGTAGTGTTATAGAGTGACAGTGAGCTAGGAGCAAATCCTTCTAGGAATGAGGCGTGACCGGGGCAGGTATGTGTGTATGTCTGTACCTGACTATAACACACAGGTACGTGATGGTATAGTCTGATGAGTTGAGATTTAAAACAAAGTGGTTGATATTTATATAATTTTAATGTATCTCTCTACAAATTACTTATTAATTACAAAGGAAAAAGAGTAACTACAATGGAGAAACCTGGAGACACTAACTTAAACAAATAGTCAATGTGAACAAAACCAGTATTGGGATAAACTGACATCATGTGCCTCCTGATATAAAGCACTGAAGACACATCTCTTCTGTGGTATTCTTGCCAAAATTACATAACTTAACTGTAATCACGAGGGCACATCAGACAAACCCAAGTTCTATAAAATAGCTGGCCAGGACTCTTCAAAAGTATCAAAGTCATGAAAGACAAAGAAAGACTAAAGAACTGTACCAGATTAAAAGTGCCTAAGGAGATATGACTACTAAACACAGTGTGGGATTCTGAATTAGATCCTAGAATAGAAAAATTATATTAGTGGAAAAACTGATGAAATTCAAATAGGTTCTGTACTTTCATTAAGAGTATTGTACCAATGCTAATTTCCTAATTTTTATCATTGAACTGTAGTTGTATAATTTCTTAACATTTGGGGAATGTAAGTGAAGGATATACGGGAATTCTTTGTACTATTTTTATAATTTTTTAAAAGTCTGAAATTATTAAAAATTAAAAATTTTAATTCTGAAAAACCAGAGTGTTTAAGGAGGAGGGAGAGAAAATGTCTGGGAAGGACATATAGAGTGAGGACACCTACCCCCATGTCCTGGCCTCCTGGCAGCAGGGGTATGAGGAGGCTGCTGGGGGAGCCGAGTGCTCAGGGGAAAGCCAGATTTCTATTCAAGCAGTGGTTCTCAGTGGGGGATTGAATAGACAGTCAAGGGGTGTTTCAGAGACATTTTTGACTGTCACAATAATTGGAGATTATAGTGACATTTAGTGGGCATTAACCAGGGATGCTCAGCACTCTGCAGTGCACAAGACAGCTCCACACAGCAAAGAATCATACTGCATCCCATAGGACTTTAGAATGTTCCACCAGACAATCATGTAGGTGAAAAACGTGTTCATTCATTCATTCAACAAACATTTATTGAGAGAGCCTACTGTGTCCAAGCACTGTTTTAGGTAATAGGGATACATCAAGGCACAAAAAAGACAACGATCTCTGCCCTTCTGGAGTTTACAGTCTAGTGGGAGAGTCAAACAATAAACAACAAACATAATAAAGATGTAAGATATATTATGTAAGAGAGTGAGGAGCACTATCGAAAAAACAGATCAGGGTGTGTGCTGGGGAGAGTTGCAATTTTAAACAGGATGGTCAGGGTAGGCCTCATTGAGACAGTGACATCTGAGTAGAGGCCTGGAGGAGGTGAGGGCATGAGCTCTGTGGATATTGGTGGCGGGGGAAGCATTCTAGGTACAAGGGATGGCCTAGTACAAGCCCCTGAGGTGGATGTGTGCCTCATATGTTCAAGTAGCCTAGAGGAGGTCAGGATGGGTGAAAGAGAGGGAGAAAATGGTGAGAGTGGTAGGAGATAAGGTCAGAGAGGTTATGGGAGCCAGATCATGGATTTTAATATATAATGACTTTTACAGTAATTCAACAACCATATAAATTGAGGGAAGATTGCACTTTGTTTTGTTTAGAACCTTATGAAGAATTGTTCATCATCTAGGAAAATCGCATCACCCTATCCATGGTTTCTGAGTCACAGAGTAGCTGTCACACTCCCAGGTACAAGCATCGTATGTGCAAGACCATTTCATTATGTCTTCTAGTGGAATTATATCCCAGCCTTTACATATTGAAATACATATTGTTTTATTATAAATTATTTTTCCTTTACTTCTCCCTTATATTGAATCAGACATTATATTGGTTTGGGGGGGAATTATGTGTGTAGACAGATTCTATTATCTATGCACTTCAATTCAGAACAGTGAAAGAGATGTTTCAAAACATACATCATAAAAATGGAGTGCTGTGTTCAAAAGGTATGAGAACCACTAAGGCATGGCAAGAAAACAACAGGACTATTCAGAAACCAGGGAGAGAATGAAGGGGATTTTGCTGATGACTGAAGGTGAGTTCCAGAGGCCTGGTCAATTCCAGGGCTGTATGGGAATGTAATTAGGAGACCCCTGGTCTCTGATCTTCTTGTGGAGACTAACATGATACAGGATAAGGGCCTGATCCACTTTTTCATCTAAGCTGCTCCCCACCCTGGGGGGGGGTTCTCACCTGTTTAACACAGTAGGGTGGGGAATAAAGAGGGTTGTCTCCTCAATGAGGCCAGAAGCAGCCTAAGGCCAGCTCCATTTTTTTACCCCCAGAACAGACAAGAACCCCAGACTAAGCTCATAGGAACTCTCAGGCCAAGCTCATTGCTATAAACAATGCACCTCTAACCTGTTTAGGGATGGGAAAGAGGCAGAAAGAGGAAAAGCAATAACAGAGAAAGACAGAAGCATTCAGAAAGAAGAACCAATTGGGGTGGGGGGAGGGTCAGAGACAGACAGGGAGAAAATAAAGCCAAAAGCCAAGAGAGACTATATTCTTTTCAATCATAACTGTCATTATTTATTGAAACTTTTCAAGGGGCCAGGCGCTGGGCAAAGTGATGCACTGTATTGTCTCAGGAGGAGATTATTAGACTCTCATTTAACAGATGGGGAAACTGAGGCCCAGCTGGGTGAGGCTCAAGGTCTTACAGCTAGTTTTAACTGGTTGGGTCAGAATTCAGCCTTATAGGTCTGGGCGGTCTACTATGTCTCAGAGAGGGAGCCAGACAGAAAGATAGAGACAAACAGACAGAAAGATGGAGATAGAGACAGAGGAAGGGGGAGTGGGGTGGGCAGAGAGGGAGAGACAGACGAAGACTTACAGACACGCAAGCAGACGATCACGTGAGCTGCAGACCTGCACAGTACACCGTTTCCCAAGAGACAGGAATGGGGGGAGCGCGGAGGGTGGGCATGGGCGGTGGGCTCCGCAGGGTACTCACCTGGTTGCCGTCTGGGGGCCGCAGGAGCACTCGCCCTCCCCTTGCTACCCGCACGATACTCCGCAACCCGCTGACCTAGGGTTGAGAGGCCGCCCAGGTAAAAGCTCGCTCAGGTCCCACCCCTCACGCGCTCCGGCCCGGCGTCTTTCCCACCGCGTCCTCCACCCCCCGTCTTTACAGCGTCTTACCGGGAACCTCGGGCCGTCGGTGCAGCCGCTGCCTCGCGCGAGTAGATTCCAGGGACCGGCAGCTGGATCTCGCGAATGCACTGGACGCGTGCCTCCCGCTTGCTGGAGCACTAGCGGGGTCGCAGGCCGCCACCGCTACCTACGGCTCCAGACTCCCATTAGAGGAGTGCTCTCCTGTCTTCCCTGGGATTGGCTGGAGATGGACACACTTTATTTTTACCCCCCAAGCCAGGATCCAGGCCGAGGAAAACCCGCCCCTTTGGGGGTCTTTGATTGGCTTATAAGCCAAGCCCGCCCTTTAATAAGATTGGCCAGGAGGAGGTTCTTCATCGCTTTTTGCCAGTCCATTCGACAGGTCTTCGGGCGGTTAGTTGGGAGCACGCAGGCGCGAACCCCAAAGTGAGGCCTGGCGCGAGTCACAGGACAATCGGAGGCGCGCGGCATTTTGGCGTCTTATTCTCCGTAAGCCACCTTGCGTAAGCCACCGCTCCGCTAAGAGACACGACTCTGCCCCCAGTTTTCCATAGCTTACCCCCACCTGCAGGGATTTCTGAGCCAGGTTTCTCTCGCTCAAAGTGAAGGTAGTTCCTAGTTTTATCCCTGGAGGATGAGGTGGTTATAGGGGTCTGTCCAGTCACCCACCAGCCCCTGCTACTTACTGATTAAGACATTGGTCGAGTGACAGCCTCGCTTGGAGCCTCAGTTTAACCATCTTTGAAATGGGAAGATAATTTAAAAAAATCTTTCCTGAAAATGCCATTCATTCAATGGAGGATTCAATGAGAGAACATAAATTAATTGCCTGGAGCATAAATAATTAAGGTCTCCCCTCCCAATTCTTGCCTTTGCCGTTGTGTCAGACTTAGGGAACTATGGCCCAGAGAGGCAAACTGTTTGGCTTGAGGTCACACAGCAATAAGACCCAGCAGAAAACCCAGGCTTCTGTCCTCCAAACGAAAGGGGTTTAAGAAGAAAGAAGATACAGGAAGGCCCTTCCTATTACCAGGGTTTCTTAATTTGGGTTCACAGATCTCCCTCCAATCCAGTCCAGGGACAGGGTTTAGAGGGGTCCATGAATTTGGATGGGAAAAAAGTTACATCTTTGTTTTCACTCTCCTCTAATTGAAATTTAGCATCTTTTCAGTAAAGAATGTAACTCACCATAGTATAATAGTGATAGTACCTGTGACTGTCACTAATAGAAATCACAGAGATTTTTATATCATACTATAGATGTTATACATTTCTTGAAATATCATGTAATCTCATCTCTATCTCAAAATCATGATTGTCATTAGACTCTCCATTAGATCTCACAAGGATCATATAACATATTTGCTTTTCCATATTTTAGTAACTATTTTTCAATATAGTCAATATTTTGTGGCTCTAGGTATTTTATTTTATGCATTCAAAAGATATTGTTTTCTGAGAAAAGATGCATAGGCTTCACCAGATCACCAAACAGGTCCATGGCACACAAAAAATGTTAAGAACACTCGTCTTCAACTCTGGGCTCCAGGGGGACAAAGACTTGGTCTATTTATGTTTCCTTGTTGTAGTCCTATCACCGAGTTTCTATCAGGCACACAGCAGGTGCTCAGTAATGTTTACTGAATGAAAAATAGGGTGCTTCCTAATGAAAAACAGGATCCTCCACACCCCCAACTGAGGGAGCCACTGATGGCCTTTTTGATCACCAAAGAAAGAGGGATCTGGTTTCCTGAATCTAGTTTTGTCCCTGCCAATCTGCTTTTATTCACAGAAGTGGGTGGTACTTTTAAGGTCTGGCCCCAGGAAGTCCTTGGAACCTTACCCTCAGGAGCAGGGCCCTCTGCTCCGGGGGAGTTGGGTGAGTTGTGAAGGATACAAAGACAAGTAGCTTCAGCATGGGAAAGGCCCCGGGGCACATTGGGCCTATGACTCCTCATTCTCCTCCTAGTTTCTGTTTGGGGTCCCAGCAAAAGGGCCTGTCTTCACTGGTCTTCAGCAAAGACTGTATTTTGGAGTTGGATGTGACCTTAAAGACCTTCTAGGAGAGTCTTCCCTTTTGGAGGACCAGACTAGGCAGGACCTGAAGCCACACCACACACTGAGGAGTGAGGGCACAAGGAAAAGATGTCACCCTAGGCAAAGAACATCTTCTCCTCCCATACCTCAGTCCAGGACATGAGCATCCTGGCCAGCTATATTAGAATCCCATACTTGGGTCCTAACAGTGTCCCTGAAGTCAGAGGCCCTCTCTAACAGGGTGGGTGAAGAGGGGCCTCAAATGCCAGGATGAGGGGCTAGGGATTTGATTAGAGAAACAGAGAGGAATCAGGTAAGAGCATGATGAAGGCCAGGCTTCAGAGGTCTGCTTCAAGGCTAGACTCCATCTTGGGATCTTAGGCTGGTTGCTTCTCCTGGGCTGATCCCCCAGCATGATTAGCCTATTTGCAGATGGGAAAACTGAGACCCTCTATAGAGGGTGAGGAAGTCACGTTGTGAGCCAGAGTATATTGAGGCAAGGATACCCAGGCCGTCTGTCTCTTGAACTGACTGGGATCCTCTTGCCAAGCTGACCTCTTCCTGGCCCACTCCAGGTCCTTTGCCCCTCCACTTCATCACATGCTCATTGGGACTGGCTCCAGATACTGCACATAGGTGTCTCTTCCCTCTGCACAAGATGCCTTGACTCAGCATCCTGCACTCTCAGCTCTGGCCCTGGGGCAAGATGTTCTCCTTTCTGAGCCAGAGTCTCCTCTATCCACTTCTGACAGTGTGGTCCCAGGTCAGAACCAGAGGCATCCAAGCTTCCATGCTCTCCCCAAAACATTCATCAGAATCTGGAGTATGTCCAAGATCTGGTATTCCAACCATTTCACAGAGGAGGTCCCACAGCAACCTGGCAGTCATCCCTGACTTCTCTCAATCCCTCTCTTCCTGTATCTAAAGCCTGTTGATTCCATCATCTTAAAATCACAGAATACACACATTTCTCGTACAGGAGAATTCCAATTAATTTATGTAGATACTTCCCCCTCGAGGAGTTGGAAGATAACTCCCCACTCCCTAAGCACGGGCTACACTTAGTGGCTTCCTTCCAAAGAGTACAGTATGGAAGGTGGGGGAATGGAGTAATTTTACAGTGGAGAAACCTGACATATACTACCTAAGCCAGGTGATCAAGTTAATATCAACAGTGATAAGGCATATCGATAGCATGTACCCTTGATAGGATACGAAGAGAATGGTACTTTATTTCTGTGGTCTTCCTTTCCCAAACCCATAACCCCAGTCTAATCATGAGGAAAACATCAGACAAATCCCAGTTGAGGGACATTCTGCAAAATACCTGACTAGTAGTCCTCAAATGTTGATGACTCCAGGTCATCAAAAACAAGAAAAGTGTGAGAAACTGTCACAGCCAAGATAAGTCTATGGCAACCTGATGATTAAATGTAATGTTGTGTCCTGGATGGCATCCTGGAACAGAAAAAGGAAATTTGGTAAAAACTAAGGAAATCTGAACAGAATATGGAATTTAGTTAATAATAATCTATTGATATTTCTTCATCAGTTGTGACACATGTATCATACTAATGTAAGATGTTAACAATAGGGGAAACTGCCTGTAGGGTATATGGACACTCTCTGTATTACCTTTGCGATAAGTCTGTAAATCTAAAACTTCTAAAAGAAAAAATTTATTTTAAAAACCTTCCATATTGCCCCCATCACGCCACTCTCACCTTAGGTATAGCGTCAGCTTCCTCACTGCTCTCCCTCCCTCCAATCCATGCTCCGGGCAGCCAGCAGAGGGCATTCTGTAAAACGCAAATCTGACCGAGCCTGAAGACTTCCAGCAAAGTAAGGGCGTTGGATGGAAAGTTCGGGAGGTATATTACAGAAGACATACCCGGATGTCTGTGTAAATTATCGTTATGATCCAGAAAGAATCTGGGAGGTTTTTCTGGTGTCCGTGGAAATAAAGTTACTGTACCCAAAATTTAAAGCCACTGGGCCTTTCAGATGCTCAACTCCCGACCACCCCCCCACCCCCGGTCACACAGCTACATAGTAATTTTCCTTTGCTTTTCTTTTATCTCTATGCAAGCTCCCCAGCCTGGGCTGCCTTTTCTTGCCTTCTCTCCCAGGTCCAGCTCCAGGGATCCTGCACCCGCTTCCTAAGACGAGAGAGCACTCCGGCATTACTGGATTGTGAAGTTCCGACCGATATCATTTTTATTTAACTACATGCGAACAAGAAAAATGGATTCCTCTGGCTCCCCCACACTTAGCTCATACTAGGCCCGAGGAAAGGTTTGACGCACGATAAATAAAAAGATGAATCACTGAATAAATGGATGTTCTAGGGCCCAGGGCGTTCCTGTGCGCGTGCGCGGAGAGGAAGGCGTGGGATGCTGTTCGCTACCTGCCTGGGTCTGCTGCGGCCGCCCGGAGAGGGAGGGGCTTCCTCGGCCTCGCCCTGCCATTGGCCAGGATGGTCCGCATTGGCCTGACGCAACATTTCTGCGGTCCCGCGGAGCTCGCCCCCAGCCAGCCACCCCCACCCCCAGCAACTACCATCTTGCAGGCCACTGCGTAGACGAGGCGGCTACTTGCAGGCCTGTGGGAAGGGAGACTGGCTGCTGGGGACCGCGCACCGGGTGGGACAAAAGACTCGAAGCAGCACTCTGAATTTGCTCATAATTTTATTAGGATTACCAGGGTTCACAGGGAACGAGGCGGGACTTCTGGGGGAGGGGGACCAGAATACCGCAATGGCGAAGCGGCCTTGCATAGACACCGAGGCGGGCTAGCGGGCACAGCGGGGAGGGGCGAGGGATGGAGGGAAAGAGAGAGACGGGAGAACAGGGTGGCGGCAGAGACCCCCAAGGCCACAGCGGCCCTCCCCGCTTTGGGATCAAGGGTGTCCACTCCACACAGCACGAGGAGGGGGATAGAGGGGCCCTGACCAAGGCATCACAATAAATACGTTTAGCAGCACACAGAAGCCTGCGGGAGAAGAGGGCCAAAAGGAAGGGGGAATCCCCCTTTCCCTCCCCCCAAAATAAGAACTCTGCAATTACTAAACCATAAAAATAAACTTTAAACCCGTGTACGAAGTCAGTCATCCCCCAGAAGTGCAATATGGGGCCGCTCGGCCCTAGCTGATAGGGAGGGCAAATGGGGCAGGGGAAATAGGGAAATAAAGTAAACACGGAAATAGGCAAACAGGGAAATACAGAGGCAGCCCTCGCAAGGGTAAGACATTTATCCCGTTTTGCCCCTCTTCCCCGGGTTGGCCCAAGGGTTTGGGACCTGAAGCACCTCCTCCATGTCGGAGTCTTCTGAGTCTTCCCCTCCTTCTGAGTCTTCTTCAATTCCTTCCTCCTCCTCGCTTCCTTCCTCATCATCACTGTCCTCACCTTCTTGCTCACTGCCTGTACAGGGGAGAGAGAAGTAAGGAGGGGAAAACGGAGGAGGATGGTTAGGTGGACAGGTAGATGTCACTCTTAACAGGGAACAGAGCCCATAGTCAGGGCTTTTGAGGGGCGGGACCATTCACCAAAAGCCTCTGCTTGGAACAAGCAACCAAGCCTGTGTGAACTCAAGTCCAGAAAGTAAGGGCGAGTGGGAGGGAAGCAGGAAGGCAGAGTGGGATGCCTCTGTCCTATCAAAATTGACACATCTCTGAAAGTAGCTTTTTCACCCCCTGTATGCAATGTGTGTCTCTTCCTGAGCTCTGACCTCAGCTGAATAAAACTTCTGTTCATCCAGAGGCAGCTCCCTCCCTCTCTCTCCCCAGTCTGATCCAAATAAGCCTCAGTCTGTCTTCTGCAGCCCAATTCCCCACCCCGGCTCCCACCCTAGGGTTGTACAGATAATTCTGCCTCCCCTTCTCTGAAAGAAGAGATGCCACCGAGTAGGAGGGGATGGGGCCAGCAATTCCCTCCGTTTCCCTACCTAGAAATATGTCTAGATTGTGTCTACTCGCTCCATCAATTCCTCCTTCCTCAGTGCCCTCAATGGAAGTTTGCCAGGGATCCCATGGCCAAAACCCCCAAGAGTGGTTGGTCTTCCTGCACCTTCCACCTACCCCAGGGGGCTGCCTCTCCTCCATCTGCCTGCCTACAGCCAGGCTCAAACACATCCCCTGTCTGCCTTCTGCCATCCCCTTCCTAGCCAAGGTTTGACTCTACTGCCTTAACCCCTGTTCATTCCCTCCCCATTCCTACTGTGGTCTGGCTCTACCCCCACCAATCCATTGAAACTACTCTTGCCAAGGTCACAGATGATCTATTCAGCCCCCAATCCAATGGACACATCCAAGTCCTCATTTTACTTGACCTTTCAGGAGCACTAGACACCGGTGACAATCCCCTCCTTCTTAGAATGTTCCACGACCTAGTGCTCCTCCTAACTCTACCCTCTCAGAGCCTCAGTTTCCCCATCTATAAAAGGAGGATTAGTAGTACCTACCTCGTAAGAGTTGCTGTGAGGATTAAATTAGTCAAAGCAAGAAAACAATTTAGCATAGTGCCTGGCACATAGTAAATACTTCATTAATGTTAATTGGACCCAATTAATGTTAACTGGCCCCAGAATCCAGAGGTAGGATTCTGCTCTGGCTTATCTCCTTTCTTTACAATTTCTGACTTCCCAGGCATATCACCAACCACCTGCCTCTAAGCCACCCAATACCTTCTGTCCAACAAGCCCTTCCAACTCCATGTTCCTCCCTGCATCCCATCAATCCCACCACCACGCCCTTCCCCATCCCAGGAAATGGTGCTTCCTTTGGCCAGTCATCCAGGCCAGAACCAAACCTAGCAGTCACCTTAAATACCGCCTTCTCTCTCAACCCCCCATATCCAACCCTTCTTCAGCATTTCCCAAAATGTATTCTTTCGTGGGCAGTGAACAATGGCCTTTGTGATCAAGATGTTTGGGAAATGCTGACTTCCACAATGTTTAAATAGGTTTCTTAGAGCAGGACTTATCAGAGCCTTTAAGGTGCCAATGTACATGTGACTCTACATAAGGATATTATTGTATGCAGTATTTCCCCAACATATTTGACCACTGAACCTTTTTGTGAGCAGCTTTTGGAACCAGAGAAGGGTCCTCAGATGACAATTTGGGAAACCCTGCCCAACATACCATGCATTTTCACCCTTCCAGGTTCTTTTTCATGTGATCCCTTCCACCAAGAATGCCCCATAATGCTCCTTAATGTGAAGGCAGCCTCCAATTCAAATGTCACTTCTTTTCTCTAGTTCTCTCCTTCTTGATTCTGGAGATAGAATTAGCTCCTCCCTCCTCTGGACTCACTGAGCACACTGTTCACTTCACCCCCAGCCCCCCAAACAAGCATGGGAGTTCCCAGAAGGCCAGGGCTGGGTACAGAGTGTGCTGTATTGCAACATGTTTGCCATTTTTTCCCCTCTCTCTGTGTGAGAACCTGTCTTACTTAGTATATCACCCACTGCCTCCTATCTCTTCTCTCTGCTTCATTTGTCTTGTGCTCTGTTACAACCTATCTACCCATCACCAAGAATTGAAATTTGTTTTGGTGTTGTTACATTTGTGAGCTAAATGTTCCCTGACCTTGCTCTGTTTAAAAACTTACTCAGAATGCTTTTTTCTTTTCTCTACAAGAGCAGATTGTGCTCATGCCTTGATACTCTGACCATGGGCAGATTTTCTCTGAGAGAAGAGAAAGGAGGTAAGACAAGAGGTGAGGGTCTAGCTCACCTTCCTCACTGCCCTCCTCTTCTTCCTCCACTGATGATTCTTCTACGGAGATGTTCTCTACCTCGTCCTCATAGTCATCCTGGTTGGCGCTGTTATGGTGATCCTTGTCAGAGTCTTCAAGGTCATTCTCATAGTATTCAATGTCTCTGTCGTCATCATCGCTGCCTTCATTGTCACCTTCATTGCCATCATCATCACTACCTTCATTGTCACCTTCGTTGCCATCATTATCTTCAATATCACTGCCGTCATTGTCTCCATTGTCACTGTCGCTGCTGTCCTGGTTGCTGCCGTTGCTGCTGTGGTCGCCACCTTTGGGGTTCTCGTCATCACCATTGGGGTTCTCGTCACCATCAGCGTTCTCATCATTATCATCAGTGTTCTCTTCGTTGTCATCAGGGTTCTCTTCATTGTCATCAGTGTTGTTGTCTTCAGGGTTCTCACTGTTGTCATTGGGGTTCTCATTGTTGTCATCAGGATTCTCATTGTTGTCATCGGTACTCTCATTGTTGTCAGTGGTCTCGTTGTCATCAGCACTCTCATTGTTATCAGTGGTTTCGTTGTCATCGGGGCTCTCGTTGTCAGTGGTCTCACTGCCAATGCTCTCATTGTGGTCAGGGCACTCGCTGTCACAGAGGCTCTCGCTGATGTCAGTTATCTCGTTGTCAGTGGTCTCGAAGCAGTCAGTGGTCTCCATGAAGTCAGAGATCTTGATGTCATGAATGGTCTCATTGTCGGTGATACCATCACTGTCTGAGGTCTCTCCAGTAATGTCTTCCATGATGTGATAGTCATCGGAGTCTTCCATGATCACCACCTCATATTCATCCCTGTTTTTACTGTGGGGAAGCCTGGGGTTGAGTATAGGGCTGGTGGGAGGTGGTGTACCCAGAGCAGACACTGAAAGGCGGTAAGTAACTGGGGAGGCAGTAGGCTACAGGGGTTCCCAGGGACGAGGCTAAGTGGGGAGAGTCCCATTTCTGCCCCTGACTACATAACCTCAGGCCGATCACACCCCATTTCTGGGCATCACTCCCCACTTGTAAAACATAGTGGACTGGATTATCTCAAAGGTCCCTTTTGGCTCTACAAATACTGTGTGACACTAGCCTAGTCTTTGCCCCACCCCTAACAAACCACCTCTCAGCCACCAACCCCCACCATCACCTTTCTTCCTTTTCTTGCTTCTTTCTGCTTGCCCTGTAGCCCCCTTCTCCCATCATGTAGTAACGCACGGGGTTAACCCACAGGTCATTCTTGATAATCTGTTGAAAGAGATGGGGGAAGGGAGAACAGAGCTATGAGTACAAGTCACAGAGCCTACTCCCAATACCCCACGCACTCAGGGGCAAGCTAGCAAGGCCTTCCCTGGCAATGCCAGGAGGGGCCCCACCTCAGCAATCCTGTCAGCCTCTGGGAGGCTATGGTTTGAGAACCAGCTGAAGAAGCTGTGGCTGGCATCCTGGTTCCTGTGCCTGTGGGCCTGAGGTTCCTGGCCCCGGTGCCAACGAATTGGGGTGGAGTGAGACACCAGCCGGCCTGCGGGGAAAGGAGGCTATAGAGAGAGCGCTGGACAAGGACAGATGGGGCGGGGGGCATGAATTTGCTCTGGGACTGCCTCTTACCCGAGCGGCTGCGCTGGAACTCCTTGACGATCACCGTATTTGTGAAGTAGGGATTTGTCTGGAAGTACAGCTTCATTTTGTAGCCCATGGAGATATGTCTGAGATCCTGTACCTGCTCAGAATGGGGGTAATGGTGGAATTCCCACCACACCGTGACCCCTCCCACCCAACCTCCCCTCACCTCCAAGGACCAGATTCCTTGCCCGGTCCTGGTAGAAAAGGTATCTCTTTGGCCTGACCTGCAGATTGGTCAAGTAGCGGAAAATGTCTTCATCGCGTTGGTTGATCAAGATTGAAATTTTGGGGTGGTTGAGGAACTGATGGAGGGAGCAGTTTAGGTCAAGGAGTGACTGTTCAATGAGAAGGAGGGAAGGAAGGCCAGTCAGGGCTAGGCAGGGCAGAACAAAAGAGAGGCTGGAGCAGGAGAATTCCTTCTGTGGTCAATGGGACATGACCCATACTTTTATTCCCATGATACTGTCTGTGTGGTAAGAGCCTATGTTTATAAAATGTCAAACCTCTGTATTAAGTGGCTTTGCCATGGTTCATATTTGCCGTGTGTTTGGGTGCTGGGAGTCTATGTCCAAGTGATGTTGTGTCTCTGGGTGCTGAGGGCTTGTGTTCACAAGACATTGTGTGTCGGGGGGCTGAAGGCCCATGTGCAAATGGTGCTATATCTGGTTGCTGAGGGCCTGTCATCACATGATGTTATATATATTTGGGTGTTATGGGTCTGTGTCCACATGTTGTGTATCTGAGTCTGAGGGTTTGTGTCCAGGTGATGCTATGGTCTGTGTACTGAGGACCTGTGGCCACATAATACTGTGCCTGGGTACTGAGGGCCTGTGATCATGTGATACTTTGTATGAGAGTGCCAAGGGTCTGTGTCCATATAATTCTATTAGGATGTTAAATCCATGTGTTCCTAACATGTTGCATGGTCCCCTGGAGATAAGCTTATCACCAATAGTGAATTCTTGTTATTTTTCCCTTTCCTTCATTTAACTCCTTTCTCTCCATTCCTAGGTACTCCTTCTCCTGATCCTTCAGGGCTCCAGCCCCTTTCTAGCCCCCTCCTCTCCAGCCAGGATTGGGCTCTGCCTAGTATCTAACCAGAGACCTAGGCTTGCACAGCCATGTGTGACTTGGGCATCCTTTCTGGGCCATTTCTCTGCTGTGTGCCCTTCTCCTCCTTCTTCACTGTCTCTGAGTCAGTTTATCTTCTGTGTGACCCTCCCCTCCTCCTTTCACCATCTCTGGTCCAATTTTTCTGCTGTGTGCCCCTCTACTATCCTCCCCCTTTCACCGTCTGTGATCCATTTTCTTTTATGCTATGCTCCTCCTCTCTCCCTTTCCCATCTGTGGTCCGATTTTTATGCTGTGTGCCCCCCTCCCCCCTTCACCATCTCCAGTCCAGCTTCTCTGATGTTTTGCCACACTCCTTCCATCCCTCCTCCACCAGACCTCGTCATTCTTCCAATAGGGGCCCGCCCCCACACCCTTTCACCCAGCCTGTCCCTCCCCCCCACACCGCCCCCCATTTCTGGTCATGGGCTCCTGGCCCATGAATATAGATGACAAGGATACTGCTTTGACCCAGAAGCCTGGGATATGCTGGATGATGAGATCTCTGCGCTCCAGGAAGGGTCTTCGCATCTGGATGAACTTGCGCTTGAGACGGAGGAAGGCCTTGCCCGCCTTGATATTCACCGCCTCCAGGTCCAGCTGAATGTTTTCCAGCGCCTGCAGGATGCACTCTATCTTCTCGGCATTCTTCTCTCGGCTTTCCCTCTTCACCTTCCTGGGCTTCCTCTTCCTCCTCCTCCTCCTCTTCCTCACACTTTCCTTTTCATCCTCGTCGTCGTCTTCCACGATGATGACGGTCTCTTCCCTCCCCCTTGGACCGGCTAACCTCTGGTACCCCCGCCCCCCTGCGCTACAGGTTTCTAGGGCCTTCTCTCCTGCAAAGCTGCTGGGCTCCGTCACCTGGAAGTCAATCTCCAGGCTTTCCCCAGAAACCTCCGAGGGAGAAAGCGTTTCCAGGCCCTCTGTGGGAGGGGGCGCCTCCCCGTACCCTGACTCGATCGCGGGCTCCCAGCCGGGACCCCCAGCCCCCAGGGTGAAGTACGCGCGGATCCCCCCCTCCTCCAGAATGACATAGGGCGGCGGCGGGGGCAGAGCGGGGCCCAGTCCCACCCCCCTCATGTCAGCCAGCACCTGTGCCGCCTCGGTTTCTTCCCGGAGCCTCGGGCGCTGCTGAGGTGGAGGCAGGGGCAGGCGCAAGAGAGGTGGCGGCGGCGGCGGCGGCGGCAGCAGCTCGCTCTGAGGGGTCTCGGAGCTACTGAGGCGGCGGGCCTTGGCCGGAGGCCCCTCATCCGGGCCGTCCATGGTGACCGCGTTCGCACAGCTCAGGGGCTCGCGCTCGCCCCTTCGCTCTCAGCCAGGCCGCCGATGTCTGTCACACCTGAGGCAGAGCCGCGCCTCACGAGACGAGCTCTGCTCTCAGCCTCGCTCTGGCGCTCCCTCCCACAGCGCCTGCCCTACTCCCTCCGCGCCAAGCGCCAGACCCCGCCCCCTAGCTGACGCCAGGGCCATCCCGCCTCTCCATTGGCTGCCAACCGCCGCGGCGGCTCTCGCGGCCCCCCCGCCCCTGCCCGCTCGCACGCAATCTGCTTGCCAACACCGCACCTCATCACTTTCCCATTGGCTACCCTCGGGCCCACCAATCACCGGGCCACCTCCCTTAGCGACCTTATAGACGGTGCCGGACGATTGGTCTCGGGGAGAGCTGAAGGGAAGAAGACCCTTTACCTCAGCCTGCCGATGTCTTATCCAATGGGAGAAGTACCAGTGGTTCTGAAGACCCAAACGCAAAACAAAAAACAAGCGCAATCAGTGAGCAGGATGTGCTCAGATAGACTCGAGAGCCTCGCTGTCGTTCTCCCCCTCCTCTCCCCTCCCCGTCAGCAACTACGCACTTCTTAAATCTGCCCCTGCCCCAGCCCTTGCTTTCGCCCCTGCGGCGGCGAACTCGGAGGCGGCTCCTCGCGGCTCAGGGGGCACTCAAGGAGCCTGGGGTTTAGAAATCGAGGGTCTTTGGTTTGGGGCCAGGTTTTGACGTGGCGTTCCCCATTTCTGCAAAATAGCTCTAGCAATAATAATCGCACCAAAAAACGTAACTTCCTCTGCGTCATGAAAATGATAGTGATTCAGTTCATCTGCTAGATCTTTCTAGGACTTTCTATGTGTTCATCGACTCCATACTTCTCCTTCCCATCCTTTCCTTTCCATTTCCTCAGTGTATGCTGTTTTTAATTCTATTTTAGATTTTGGGGAGCCAGCTGGATGGTCTCTCGTGAGGCACGGTGGTGGGGTTCTGGCTTAGGTGTGGGATTCGTGTCAAGGATCTGCTCCTCACTTAAACCCTAACCAAATCAGTGCCTCTCTCTGAGCTTGTTTCCTCTCCTCTAAATAAGGAGTCCCTAAAAAGACATGTAGGAAACTGCCCATTGCAGGCTTGTTGTGGTAGCAGAGGATTGGAGGCAACCTAGAGACCCATCACCCAGGGGAATGAATAAGAAAAATGTGATACATGTATAAGATGGACCACTAGAATGAATTAGGTCTACATAACGGCAACATGGCTGGATCTCTCAAAAACAGAATGTTGAGTGAAGAAAGAAACAGAACAAGATTTATAGTACAATACTGTTTATGTAAATTAAAACACGTAACAATACCATACATTTTCCACAGATACACATATATGTAAATAAACACATGAACGGTGGATTGGAAGGACGTACGTTAAATACACGAGAGTGGGTGCCTATGTGGAAGGGGACATGGGATCAGGGATGGGTGATGAAGGGGACAAAACAAAACAATAAAAAATATAAGGGCCTCATATGAACCAATGATGATATAGTGTGCCAAGAACTGAGGAGTATGGTCAACTCAATTCTGTGCATCTGAGAGAGTAAAGTAATTGAGTGCCCAGGGAACAGGCTGGCTGGGGAGACTCCCAGGCTTTTTTTTCCCCCCTGTGACATCCCTCCCTCTGAATTTAATCAAAGCTTACCAAAATCCGAGCTGTATACAGTGGACCCTTCCGAAGGGCTCCTATCCCAGACTGAGCAGTCCCTCCAGAAGACATTATTTTGTGTGTGTGGGGGGGGGCGGACATTACCTAACCCCAATAGTTCCCCCCAAGTTTGATCCCCAATTCCCAGTCTCCATACTCCATGGTGGTCCACTTTTAGGAACACCTTATCTGGCTTTTTGAGAGGAGACTGATACGGGAGTTGGGAGTGGTACCTGGGGGCTCCAGGCTTTGCAAAGAGATGGGGTACTCAAGTATCCTGTCCCCCATGTTCAGAGCCTGGGCCAAGGGAGGAAGATCTTATGAGATGGGAGTCTACCCTCTTGCTACATACATACATACCGTTTTCAAGTTCCATCTCTCTGACCACTCTACTTCTTGCTGCAGGCACATACTCTATTTTGTCCCCTCTCAATTAGGTGCGTATGTGTACATGTGTGCACACGTACACGGTATATGTCTCCACATACAGGCATTTGCTCACATGTGTGCCCCAGGCAGGAGTGCCCCCAACAAAGTCACACAGACACACTGTCTCACTTGACCATACCTCCCCACATGTAGTCACACAGACAGGACACACACATATGCACACACACACACACACACAGAAAGAGAAAACATCCAATATAGCATTGTTCATTTCAGTTTTCCATTTACAAAATCCAATGGTGAATCCACGCAGTTAGAAAAAGGAAATGGAGGCAAATCCTCCTGAATGTACCCTATCTACCCCCACCCCTGTGGTGCCCCCACCCCACCCCCTGAAAGGCACCCCCATCACTATCACTGAGAGAACAGGTACCCCCCACCCCCAGCCTCTCAGCCACTCTGGCCTGGCTTTCCAGGGCCACTCCATAGCCAGGCTCATTAATGTCTCTCCTGCCTAGAGTGCCTTCTTCATCCCTCTTGGGTCAAGGCTTGCACAGTTCTGGAGCTGTCTTGGAGTAGGGAGGGAGTGTAGTACAAGGGCTTCTGTAGGGAAGGGAAAGGGGGTGGATAAATACAGATCTCCCTCTCTCCCAGGAGATGAGAGGGGGACAGAGAACTTGGGCAAGACCAGGCAAAGAATGCCAGTTTGGCTCACCAGTCCATAAGACTCGATGGGAGCCCAGAGTGGACTCTGCCCTGGGAAGGAGGCTTGGGATCTCCCACCTGGGGATTCTGGCTGCAGTCTGCTCCACTTGGGGTGGAAGTAATGGTGGAGGGAGGAAGAGGGGAAGGGCTGTTCAGCGCAAGGAAGTTGGAGGCTGAGGGCCCAGAAGGCCAAGGGTTACCACAGAGGGGCTTGAGGCTCCTGAGGCTTGAGGGGGACAAAAAGAGGTCAGAGAGGAATGGACTCAAGTCCACAGTGCCTTGGAGTTTATACCACTATGACTTACCAAGGCCCTCAAAGAATTTTCATCTTCAGGAGAGTATCATGAACTCAGGAGACAATTCTGGGGTTGAATTCCACTCTGACCCCAGCCTTTGGGATCCAGCCATTCTGGAGAGTTTGACTTTCTCCCTACACTTCCATGGGGTGGGGGGCTGCTCCTGCCTGTATGGCACCCAAATCAACCCCGGTGGGGCTGGAGTAGATTTCCATCCTCAAGAAGAAGAGTTGGGGCACGGGGATCCAGGAGGCAGCTTGAGAGAATGCAGCCAAGCTGGGGTCTCTTCAGCTCAAGGCGTGTACTCACATCCTGCTCTTCACCTAACCTGGGCCCATCCCAGAAGCCCTTCTCCCTCCCCTCCTGGCTTCTCAAACAGATGCTCAAGAAACACTTGGGAGGTCTGGACATGGTGGGGACGGAGAAAAGACCAGGCTTGGGACCAGGGTTAGCCTAAAACAACATTGCACACATCATAGCAATTAAACATTCCTTGCTCCCTGGGAACCCAGCACCCCCTTCGGTCCCTCTTGTCAGCAGATCAATTTCTCCCTAAACATCCAGGCCTTGCTAAAGGTCTTGGAAGGAGAGGGTACGTGGGAGCAGAGGGGACAATAAGGACTCTGGAAGTCTATTTTACAGGACAAATTTCCCCCTTCTGGACAATGTCAGAGGAGAGACATTAAAGCAAGAAAGCCTGTCTCCTCAGCTGTGAGTAGAAAAACCTGCATTTTCAGTTTTTTTTTCTGAATTGTCACTTCTGTGTGTATGTGTGTGTGTGTGTGTGTGTGTGTGAGAGAGAGAGAGAGAGAGAGAGAGAGAGAGAGAGAGAGAGAGAGAGAGAGATTGTAGAAGTGGAGAAGGAGGTGGCGGAGACGGGCCCCACAGAACTAGAAATGCCTCTTTCCCAGTCCCTCACCCAGTCCCCAACCCTGGGGAGGTGCTGGCAAAGGTGCCTAGATTCCAGGTGGTTCGAGGGGCTGGGGCCAGAGCTCAGAAAGAAAGGCTCCTATTATGGAGCCCCACCTCTCCCCTTCTGTTGGCCCCATCATGGTGGCCCTGACTTTCTCCCTGCCTGTCTGCCTACCAGCCTGCTTCACATGACACAGTAGGGTTCTCTAGGAGCCGGGGCACCTCCTGTGCCCCAGCAGGGGGCGTGAGTCCTCAGGCACTTCTTGAGGTCCTTGTTGAGCAGGAAGCAGACGATCGGGTTGACGGCAGCCTGGGCGAAGCTCATCCAAACAGCGGTGGCCAGGTAACGGTGGGGCACGGCACAGGCTTTCACAAACACTCGCCAGTAGCAGGCCACAATGTAGGGTGACCAGAGTAGCAGGAAGAGCAGTGTGATCGCGTAGAACATACGGCCCAGCTGCTTTTCACCCTTGACCTCGTCCATGCCCAGCAGCCGCCGGCTGGCTGCATGCCCATTCTGCCGGATACCCAGCAGGGTTGGTGGCATGGGCCCACGGCCAAAGCCAGCGATCCAGTTGGCAGCAGCCTGGCCGGTGGCCCCAGGGCCATGGAATGTCCAGTTCTGGCTTATGGCTGGCACCATCTGCACGGGCTTCATCTTGCGGTGACGATACTCGAAGAGGAGCAGCTTGCCATAGACAGCATGTGTGGCTGCCATGAGCACAGCCAACATAAGCATGAAGCCCAGCGTGTCATTGGCCTTGAAGTAGCGATGCTCAAAGATGCACTGGTCCTCCTCACGGATGAACTTGTAGGTGCCCACGTCGAAGACAGGTGGGAAGGCCATGGCCACAGACAGGGTCCAGGCCATGCAGATGACAGCTGCGCATGTCCAGAGTGTCATGCGCTTGGCGTAGAAGCGGTGGTGGGCGATGGCCATGTAGCGTGTGACGCTGATGCAGAACAGCATGAAGGCCGCATGGAAGCAAAAGAGCACAGCCATAAAGGCCACAATCTTGCAGCTGAGCGCACTGAAGGTCCATGAGGAGCCGTGGCGCACAGAAGCCAGCACAAAGGGGAAGCAGACGGCAGAGCGTATGCCATCAGCCAGGCACAGGTCCAGCAGAAAGTAGTAAGGAGCCTTGTGCAGGGCACGCTCCTTGAGCACCAGCAGGGACAAGATGGCATTGCCTGCCAGGCTCACGCACATGATCAGTCCCAGCAGCACCAGCTTCACGTAAGCCGATGCTGATGGTGGAGACAGTGCGCCGCTCACCTCCTCGGGCTCTCCAGTGGTGTTGGCCATACTGAGGGGCAGGGGCTGCTCCCAACCCTATGGGGTCAGCCAGTCCGGTACTCGATGGGCCCCGGGGGACTCCATCAGTTTTCCTGCTGGGCTGCACCTGCAAATGAGGACACAGACACAGAGAGACAGAGATATGAGGGCAGGAAAGAGAGAGAGAGAAAACACACACACAGGGGCACAGAGACAGAGTGAGAAAAAACAGAACAGAGATAGAAAATGGACATAAATTGAAACAGAAATGGAGGGGATGAGAAAGAGTGAGAAGAGACAGGGAGAGAGACAGAACCAGAGAGGCAGGAAGTGGGGGAAAGAAGGAGGGCGTAGGCAGGGAGGGAGAGAAACACAAGAAAAAGAGACAGTGAGAAACAGGTGGAAAGGAAAGGTGAGGAAGAAACAGAAAGGGCAGTGTTAGTATGTCTAGGTGGCCTCCCCACTTATTCCCTGGCTGGTGTCAGGCCCTGGCCCACTGCTGCTCCTCCTCCCTCCTTGCTGGGTGAGGAGGTGCTTCGTCTCTCTGGATGTCGTCGGTTACCCGCTTCCTCCATTGGTGGGTCCGTGGGATGGGGATATTGGTGCGGCTCTTCTCTCCCTTTGCAAAGCCCAAAGTTTGTGTTCTTCAAACTTTTTAAACTGCCACCCATAGTAAGAAATACATTTTACATCACAGCCTGGTACACCTACAAGCATGTGTACATAGAGCTGAACCAAAAGTTTCACAAAACAGTACAGATCCTATGTATAATGTACCTAGTTTCTATTCTGTTTCACAGATGTTTTGGTTAATGCTGGTAGCCACTCATTAAATAGGTTTCTTTATTCATAACCAAGCATGTGCTTAGCATGCTCGTGGAACAATGGGAAGACCAGTGTGGTTGGAACAGGGTGGCAAGAGAGACAGTGGAAGGTGAATTCACAGAGGGGTCTGGGGCCAGATCGTGCAGGGCTGTGGGCCATGACAAGGACTTGGGTTTTTACTTTAAGTGAGGTGGAGAGTATATGTGAATATAAAGACGTAGGTATGCTTGTGTGTATTCATTAGTTGAAAAACTATTTATTGAGCATCTACTGCATGCCAGGCACTGGTGATACAGCTGTGAAATAAACCGACAAAGATCCCTGCCCTTGTGAAGCTGATATTCTAGATAATAAAGAAGATACGTAGGTGAAGTATACTAGGTCAAATGATGATAGGTTCCTAAAAATAAAAATAAAGGAGGGAAGGGGGATAGGAAGTGCTAAGGGTGGGAGAAGTGCAGTTTTAGATGAGGTGGACAGGGAAGGCTTCACGGAGGAGGTGTCATCTGAGCAAAGACATGAAGGAGGTGAGAGAGTGAGCCATGTGGACATCTGCGGGAAGAGAAGTCCAGGCAGAGGGAACAGCCAGAGCAAAGGCCCTGAGGTGAGACTGCGTGTGGTGCATTTGAGGAAGAGCAAGGAAGAGGGTGGAACACAGTGAGGGAGGGGAAAGTGGTAAGAGGTGAGGTCAGAAAGGTGGTGAGGGGCTTCCCTGGTGGCGCAGTGGTTGAGAGTCCGCCTGCCGAAGTAGGAGACACGGGTTCGTGCCCCGGTCTGGGAAGATCCCACATGCCGTGGAGCGGCTGGGCCCGTGAGCCATGGCTACGGGGCCTGTGTGTCCGGAGCCTGTGCTCCGCAACGGGAGAGGCCACAATAGTGAGAGGCCCGTGTACCGCGCAAAAAAAAAAAAAAAAAAAAAGAAAAAAAAAAAAAAAAAGAAAGGTGGTGAGGCCAGATCACATAGGCTATGGTGAGGACTGTGACTTTTACTCTGAGTGAGATGGGGGCTGTGGGACGGTTTTGAACAGAGGCGAGATGTGACATGACTCAGGATTGAATGGGATCCTGCTTGCTGCGGTGAGGAGCACAGATCATGGGAGGCAAAGGTGGAAGTAGGGAGACTACTTAGGAGGCTCTTGCAGTAATCCAGGTGAGGAATAACAGCACCCCTGTGCCTCTTGCCCTGCTTTGCTTCTCTTCCTAGAATTTCTCTCTTCTAATGTACTATATAATTTACTTTTTAAATAGTTGTTTTAATTAATTAATTAATTAATATTGATATATATAGTTCGTGTACGGTATTATATAAGTTACAGATGGACAACACAGTGATTCACAACTTTAAAGGTTATACTCCATTTATAGTTATTATAAAATATTTACTTTAAAATTTTGGTTTATTGCCTACCTCTCCCTATTAGAAGGAAAGCTCCACAAGGGTAGGGATTATCGACTCACACACTCTCCTCTAGAAGAGCAGTGCACAGCCCATGGTAGGCCCTCAGTCAAAAGCTGTCAAATCAATTGGCTGAGGGACTAGAGGGGCTGGTGGCTCAGGGAGGGCTGCCTGGAGGCGTCCAGGTGGGATTTGCTGAGAGAGCTGTCTGGGCAGTGAGTGAATGGGACAGCACAGGCGAAACGTGGGGGGGAAGCAGGAGAGCTCCTAGCGTGTGTGTGGGCTGGGTGTGGGGTGTGACAACGTAGCAGGGCAGTTCCCTGAGGAGAGGCAGCAAGGCAGAAGCTGGAGAAGCTCAGAACTCCTGCTGGGACTGGGATGGGCTTGAAGTTGGGGGAGGTGGGGCTTGAGTGGATGTCTTTCTACCTCGTCCCTCCCAGGAAAACAGCTTCCCTCTGCACTGTTTCCCAGCTCAATCCAACCTGGCCTGCCACAGCCATCTGGGGCCAGACTTTGATGGCACCCCAAAGTCTCAGAGCTGGTGCCAGTGGGCCAAGAGAAGGTGCTAGGGCAGGGGCTTGAGAGAAGCGGAGTTGGTGGGCCCCTTCGGCCCCTCAAGGCCTCATAGCTCCCACACAACTGTGGACCAGCCGATAGCTGGGTGTGTGTAAATATGCACACACACACATACACACACATACACACACACTCCTTAGCCTTGAGGAGAGGCAGGGAGGAAGTGATAGAGACAGAGACTGAATGTAAGACAGAGTCAGAGAGACACACGAGTGACAAAGAAGGAGAGAGGAGCAGAGAGAGAGAGAGAGAGACAGATGGAGACATAGGAGGGAGGGAGGGAAGGGGTGGGAGAAATACACAGAGAAAGGAGAGAGCCTTACACAGAGAAGAGGAGATAGAAATAGAGACAGAAAGAGGAAGAAGAGATAAAGTGAGAAAAAAGAGAGAGAGAGACACACACACAGAAACAGAGAAAGTACAAGAGACAGACAAGGGAGAGAAATAGAGACAGAAAGCGGAAAAAAAGAGAGACAGAGAGAAAAAATAGAGACAGAGGGAGAGAGGGAAGGAGGGAGGGAGACAGATAGAAGGAGAGGGATAATGTCAGGAAATAAAGAGAGAAAGATATAGAGAAATAGACAGGGATGGGGGGTGAGAGACAGATAAAGAGGGGACGGAGACAGAGGCAAAGACAGAGACAGAGAGAGGCAGAAATAAAGATGGAGACAGAGAGAGGGAGACACAGAGAGACACACTAAGACCGAGAAGGTGGATAATGTGTAGCCGAGTCCCAGTGGAAACAAAAACAAACACTAAAACAAAACAAACAAAACAAAAACCCATAAAACAATAGAAGCAAACAAACAAAACTCTGGTGTTGCCTGGAAAGCTGGGGTGATTATATAAAAAGTGAGGAGAGTGTTCTTCTAAGCATAGACTGGCAGCCACAGCCTGGGACCATCCAAGACTAAGGATGCATGTGCATACACATAACATGTACACACCTGCTCATGCTCAGATGCCCTTAGAGATACACAGACACCTACACGCACACTCACAAACACATAGGCTACTCCTATAGAGACCCATGGACAGCAACCAGCTCATTCACAGGGGCACTGGTATGCACACATGGCACTCATACACACACACACACACACACACACACGGTATATCGTGTATGCCACCTCATTCACACAGGCACAGTGTACCCTGCTTAAACACCAGTGCTTTGTCCTCAACAAAGACATTACTGCCCCCTAGGGGACATTTTGGAAATTTATAGGAGCATTTTTGGTTGCCACAGTGCTGGGTGTGTCCTTCTAACATTTGGGGTCCTGGGCGAGGATGCTGGCCATCCAGTGACCTGTGGGGCAGTCCCACACAGCCAACATATGTCCCCCATCCCATAGGATTTTGGACTTGGAATGAACTGAACCTAGAATCTAACTCTATTTCACAGTTAAACACAGTTGTTCCTTTGATTTAATATACCCTGAATTATCCAGGAATGTGGCTGCCATGTAAGTCTAGAGACTGTACTTTGTTTTGTGGAGCACTTTCCTTGAGTTGTTCAGTATTTCGGAAACTCTCACCCCTAGGCCTTTGCCTGTCATTGGCCTGCACTTCGTACAAGGGGCAGCTTCTGATTTTTCCCCTTCTCCTAAATCTACGTTTACTCATTATAAGATGTTACAAGCTTCTAATTCACTGAATCTCCCGGAGAGTGTCATGCCCAAGCATTTCCATATTGAAATGCAAATTATTTTCTTATAAGTCACTTTTATTTCTTATTTATTTATATTAGAGTTAATATAATGTGGCTATTGTATAAAATACTATATGAATTTTCTTTTGAAATTATATATGCAGAGAGACTGTATTATCTAAGAACTTCATGTCCAGATAGTAAAGGGGTGTTACAAAATATGTTACATAAAAGAGGGTGTTGGGTATGAGAGGGCTGAGAATTGCTCATATGCACAGACACACTCAGACACACATACACGTGCAGTGGCCCACAAACCCACAATTATAACTCCAACATACACACAAACTTTCAAATTGTGACAGATACACACACACAAACCTACTCATTGTCACTCACCCGTAGACTCATATATACCCTTTGTCTCAGTGTACCTGATCATTCAAATCCTCTCACGTATTTAAACTTTTGCAACACAGGCGCAAGAAAACAGTGGCATACCTATATCATCACATATACAAACATGGTTACACACGTTAACACTCAGTCACTTACATACGCCAGCATGCTCACATGCACTTGAACCCTGCCACACATATGTATATACAGACTGCCCCTCAGATACCCACAGAAAAAACAGACAAGTAAAAAACTGTATGTACACACATGTACATACTCTAACACATTCTAACATACAGAGACCAACTGATCCAAAACCTCTCACATAGATTAGGCACACTCAACAATACAGATGTGTACACCCTAGCACAGGTATACACAGATGCCCATTCATGTACACGCTCACTCATGCAGAGAAGTAGACCAGCTCCAACACAGACACAGACACAGACACACACACACACACACACACACACCCCTTAACAATATGCAAGCACAAGCAAACACAAAGAAAAAAGCCAGATATAGTGTATACAGATACACTCTCACACACAGATGTCTATACACACACAAACTTGCTCACAAACCAGATACCTACTTGACATATACAGCCTGCAACAGGTATACACCCAGAGACAAACCCGTGCAAGTGCACAGAGCAGCCAACTCCAGAACGCACAGGTGGAAACATTAGCAGAGCTGTCTGGGGCTGGAGCAAGAGGGGGCTTGAGGGGACCATGTGAGAAGGGAGGTTGTAAATGTCTGAACTGCTTCCTGTCGAAACATCCCAGATAGTCAGATTATTACTTTGGTTGCCACTGGTTGTTCATCATCAGTGAGGTTTTTTGGCTTTGCCCATACATGTACAATGTTTGTTTTTCTTTTAATTTGATCTCATTCTTATTTTTCCACAATTTTTTCTATGAAAATAGAAGGGCTGTATGATTGTAGCTGTTATTACTATTATATAGAATTAGGTGTTCCTAAAGAGAATATAACAATTTTGTTAATTTCCTTGATTGTTGCTTCTTTACTAAAAAAAAGTTTTCTTCTAGAACATTTCAAACAAAAATGTAGAAAGAATCCTGTAATGAACCTCAGGGAATCCATCACCCAGACTCACTACTCATAGGGTCTTGTTTCACCTATAACCTCACCCACTTCCCCCACTTCCAGAGTATTCTGAAGCATATCTATTATGCCATTTCATCCATAAGAATTTCAGTAAGTATTTCTAACAGATAAGAACTCTTGGGCTTCCCTGGTGGCGCAGTGGTTAAGAATCCACCTGCCAATGCAGGGGACACGGATTCGATCCCTGGTCCGGGAAGATCCCACATGCCGCAGAGCAGCTAAGCCCGTGCACCACAACTACTGAGCCTGCACTCTAGAGCCCGCGAGCCACAACTACTGAGCCCGCGCACCACAACAACTAAAGCCCGCGTGCCTAGAGCCCATGCTCCGTAACAAGAGAAGCCACGACAGTAAGCCCACGCACCACAACAAAGAGTAGCCCCCGCGCACCGCAACGAAGAGTAGCCCCCGCTCACCACAACTAGAGAAAGTTCACGCGCAGCAACAAAGACCCAACGCAGCCAAAAATAAATAAATCAAATAAATAATTTTTTAATTAAAAAAAAAGATAAGAACTCTTTTTAAAACATTACAACATTTTTATTATTTCTTTGTTTATTTATTGATTTACTTGCTACTGGCTTTTAATATTTAAAATTTGGCAAATCTGATTCTTGGTGGGATTTCATAATTAATTTCATAATTAATTATTATCTTTTGTTCTTAGGTAAAACATTTGTCAGTAAATGAGTGCAGCCTGACTATAGTTGAATTGAATTGATTCATTAAAGGGAACTCTAGGCCTTTCTGGGTTTATCTCAGAGTGCTGCTTAAAAATGCAGAAGACCTAAAACTTGATTTTTGGAAAAAATCAGTTTTCAGAAGTCACAAAGGGTCACACAAAGGGTCAGTCTGCTGACCCCTTCAATACTTTATATTCACGTAGATTTAATTTTAAGATATTTCTTTCCCCATCAAATTGGACTTTTTGATTAAAGCTGGAAAATCAAGAGATTCATAAGACAAACACAGTAATCTCCCCTCCAAAATAATCCAGGATGTTCCTAATTTAAGCAATTTAATGAGGATTGTCTCAAATTTGAGTTCCGCTGCCCAGTTAGCCCTCTTTTCCTCAGCCTAAATGTCCAATTTGTGTGGAAAAGTTATCAACAGAAATCTTCGCAGTAGGCTATGTTGGTCAACTGACCACAAAACACTCTATCACACAGAGAACGATTTGGACTTTTTGAAGCATCTGGAAGAGGAAATTAAGAAACTGGGCTCTTTTTTGAGATGAGTTAGAATATTCTTAGATGGAGTTCAACCAGCTAGTAACAGGGTTACACAATTAACAAGTAAAGCTAAGATGCCAGCCCAGTAGAATCTCATATGTTAGCAGTCTGCTGGGAAATTGTCCACACTATATTTGAGACCAACAAGGTAGAAGAAATAGGACAGGGGCCACTTTTAATTATTTCTGTTAGGAGATACACTGGTGACAGGTCAAAGGACATCGAGATAACACTAACCCAGAAGATTGCTGAATCAAAGGGGTTTTCATTTTATACTGATGTTTCTCAGGATGTTGATTAACTGTGCTTGGTTTATAGTACTAGTCAGAAAGCCTGAAGAGAAATGCCAGAAGCACCAAAATAAACTAAGGTTGAAATATTTAAAGTGATACATAAATATTTTGAAATATTGTGGAAACTCTGCATAAATCTGTGGACTAATGCTGCTGTTGTGATGGCAGGAAGTTTACAGCTGGAATTTGTTCTGAAAATGACTCTCATCCACCGAGGAGCCTTATCCTATAAAAGTTTGCCAGAAGGTCTAACTTCCACAGCAAATGATGCCAGGTGAATTTAATTAGATCCAAGGCACTACCCACCCACTTGTCAGCTTTCTGTGAAGCACTGGAATCAGTACACCCTTCTTATTGTTTTAAGCCTAAGTGTGTAAAGATTTTATAATGGATTTATGAGCTAAAAGAAAAATTTCAGTATTTCTCTGTGAATGATTCTCACTTTGCAGATTTGATGCTTACTGGCTTCCAACACATGGCTCTTTGAGCACATGAATAAAATTACATCAAAAATTTTCTACACTCAAAGATACATGAAAGTGTACCGACAAGATTCGTGGATTTGAAGACAAACTTCAACTTAGAAGAAATCAGGTCAAGTATGGTTCCTTGGGTGATGTTTAGTTAGCATTATAAGTTAAATACTAAAGAAGACTTACTAGGATGAATAGAACAAGGTCTACTTAGGGGAAAACTTCATCATTATTTTTAAATACTCAAAATGAAAATTTTCTGTTGGACCCAAAATTCATGAGCATTTGTTACAAGAAATTTCAACATCACATTTGACTGAAAGAAAAGAAAGAGGTGTTAGATTTAAAGAAGGATCTCACCTTTGAAGTACAAAATTCAAAGACTAAGAATTATAGATTATTGATGAGAAAAGTTTTAATTAAATTAAAAAATACCCTTTGACCATTTGCTGCCACTTAGGCAAACGGTTTCCTGTTGATGGTGACTACCAAGAGACAGAAGAGATTATGTAGCTATTCTGAGCATAAAACCTGGTCTCTGCCTGGGCATAGCAAGAACAAGTGAGTTATAAAAGGGAGGTGAAAAAGGGAGGCACGAACAAGCAGTTGTTCCATTTGTTAAGAAAGGTTGGTATGATGTGAAAGCACCAGCCATATTCAACACAAGAAACTGCACCTGATGCTTCAGAGAAACCAAAATGGTACCTGATGACCCCAAAGCTCATGCTTTTGAGGTGAGTTTTGCTGACCTGCACAACCATGCTGCTACATTTCATACATTCAAGCTAATTAAGAGGACATTAGGGCAAACTATGCCTAAACAATCTCCATGGAATGGGTCTTACCTTCAACAACATGCCTTCCAAGATCAAGAAGAGGCAGGCCACAATGGAAGTTTATATCCGTGTCAAAAGTACCAATGGCTATTTGCTTCATTTGTTTTGTTTGGGTTTTTACCAAGAAACACAACAACTTGGCATAAGAGATCTATGCTCAGCACCAAGTGATTTACCAAATCATGATGAAAATGACCATAAAATAAATCAAGACAGTCATGACCAAAGATGCAGAAGAAGTGGGCACGAATGTTGACCACTACACATTTGCATGAGTGAATTAAAAAGTTATGTTTACAGAAGTGAGCTCAAGTGTACTATGAAAAAATTTGGAACAGATTTCATTTGAAAGTTGCATACAAATTCAATATTAAATAACTCTCCTAAAACTTGGCATTTTAATTTTTCTTACCACAATTTTCATAACATAAAGAAAATGTAAGGAATTTCTTTTCACCAAACCCCAGTACCCCTATATCCTCTTAAGTTTACTACAGTGTGCCATACAAATATTTCACCTTCTCTGTGTGCCTGACACATTCACAGCTAGTCGTATTGCGTGGACACTTGCACACATGAACAGATACACAGCACGCAGGCATAGGTGTACATGGAGATTCAAATTTACACACACATTCAGACTTATCCCCGCTGATAGGTGCAGTCAGATGCTCACACACACACCTCCTCTTCTACACAGAAAGAGGCATGTGTGTAGGTGCCCACTTACCAGCAAATCATGCAAAGATTTCTATAACACACACACGCACATATATAACCACCCTTCTATAGAAATACAGGCCTAGGCACCGATACATTTGCCATTCACATGGGCACGTGCACACACATACACCTACAGACCAAATCGTATGGACCTATATATGGACCTTTCAGACACAGTCATGTATGCACAGATGTAAGAACTTGACATTCAGTCGCAGGGCAACTGCTGCTCACATCCTACAGATCCAGGCCCTTCCCCACCCCAGGTTCTTACACTAAGAGATTAAAACCTACCATCTTATACGAACCCTGCCCTGGCACACATACATATACACACAGTACAGACTTGCTCGCCCATACAAACACATGGCTCAGGCTCACTGCTACACACAGAGGCAGGCAGGCAGGTGAAGCAATGCAGGCTCACACATACACACCCACAAAGCCACTGCTGCTTATAAACACAGACAGACACACTCATTCACACCTACACACACATTCACATGACACAGATACACACATCCTAGTACATGGCCATATAGGCATAAATCTTCTACACACACACACACATCCACCTACATCATCACACATAAACCTGAATACCAACCTTCTTACATTTACAGACACTCACAACATGCACACATTTACATCCTGACCACTATAAACCCGTTTACATATTCAGATAAAATCGCACTGCGCACTACCACAGATACAGGTATATGCACTCATACACTCAGATGTGTGTATGCTGGGAAGCATACACACAGGGCCAAACCTCTTCCATCAACCTCCTAGACCCACACTTCCATCCTCATACACCCATGGTTTTATATACACACTGGGACACATATAAGTACAAACCCACTTTTATGTATAAACACACCCTCACATACACCCACGATCTGCTCATTCTCTCACACATACATGTGGATACTGATAATGTGGCAAATACACACATAGAAACTACCCCATTCACACTTGCAGATAGACACATACTGTCACCTACACATAGGCGCATGTGACAATTATAGTACTGGATAACACCTTACGTGGCACAGAGGACTCATTATGTACCAGGCACAGTCCAAAGCACTTTTTGAATATTAACTCATCCAATTCTCACTCTATGAGATAGGTAGTATTATTACTCCTACTTTACAAATAAGAAACTAGGGCTTAATTGAGGTTAGGTGACTTGTCCAAAGCCACACAGCTAATAAAGGCAGAATTAGGATGTAAACCCAGAGCCTGGCTCAAGACCTTACAGATCCAACTTATTCACATGTAGAAACACACTCACCTCATACACATATACAGATACACACTACTTTAGCACAAGCACATGCACACACAAGCCATGAACTGACAGGCTCAGGTACAAACAGTTACACACATACACATACACAAATATGGACATGCTCACATTTACAGACACTCCAGCAGAGGTGTATCTTGCCCCAGGAAAGATATACACATTCATACACACGCCCACAATCATGCACCCCACCAAAACACACCCACACTACTAAACACACAAAACACCCACATATACCACCTACACACCATCTAAATAAATCCACACTCACATACAGATGCACCCACATTCTCAGATACTCTCCCCAACCAGATATACCCAAACGCTCTCACACACACTACCCACCTATATTCACATGCACACACATCACCCAGATATACCCTATCTCCTCCCATACACCATCCAGAGAGAACCGCACACATCCTACTTAGATATACCCACTCCCACATGCCATAGCCCAGGTGGGTACACATTCTCTTTCTCACACACACTATTCAGATGCATCCACTCTCACACACACACCCAATACTGATACACACTCTCTCACACACATCCCATCTAGACACACCCATCCTCATACACACATACCTCAAATATACCTACACTACACACATATCTCAAATACACCTACACTCACAGGCACTCCACCCAGATACAGCCACACTTTAAGCAAACTTCCAACTCAGTACACCCACACTCTCACATACAACATTCAGATACACCCAAACTCACACACACTCCCAACCCAGAGCCCTCATACCCAACCCAGGCAAACCTACAGTCTTTTTCACATGTGGTATCAAGATACGCCTACAATGACACACACACCATTCAAACACACTACACTTACACCCCACCCAGATACTCACACTCACCCAATTCAAATACATCCACACGCACAGATACCCACATACACATAATCCAGAGACACCCACTCACAAACAAATCCTATCCATATATGCCCACACTTCTCATGTTCTTTCTTTGTCTCTCTGTCTCTGCCTCTCTCACACATACACACACAAACAGAGCCCACTCAAACAGCCCCAGCCAGATACATCCACACTCTCATACATACACACAACATCCAGATTCATCCCATGTGGACCACTGAGACACATTCACACCCATATGCATCATCTAGATACACTCCACTACCATCTAGATACACTTGCAAATTCACACACACACATCCCATCCAGATAATCCAACTGTCATACATACCACCCAGGTGCACTTCCCCAGACACTCCACTGCCCAAATACATCCAATGTTCTCATCCTCTCCACACCACCCAGATGCCCCCACATTCCAAACTCACACTTCCCACCCAGTAATGTCCCCCAAACTCTCTTTCTCACACCTCATCCAGTTATACACACACTCACACACATACCCAAGTACATATATACCCAGATATCCAACCAAAGCTCTAACAACACACCATCCAGATATACCTTCATACATACTCCACCACCTAAATACACCTGTGCTCTCACCCACCCACCATCCAGATGCACTCACATTCAAACACACTCCACCCAAAATACACCCACACACTGTCTCACAAACAGCCCAGATGTACCACACTCTCTCACACATCATCCAGATACACCCAGCCACACACCAAAACACTCACATTCACTCCCTGACCCAATCAAACCCAAACACTTCTACCTCATCCAGATACACCTACACACTTCTCCCACTGGATACATTCATGCTCTCACACTCCCACCACACTCAGAAACACCTAGGCACTCTCTTATACCTACACACAGTCCAGCTCCCCCCTCTCTCTTAATCACTATCATCCAGAATACCCACACTCCACGCACACCATGCAGGTATATCCATGGTCTCTCACACACCATACACACCTCACTCACATATACCCCCCACAGCATCTACAGATACTCCCAATTATATACACACTCACATACACCCCACCCTCACCCAGATGTGCCCAAATTCTCTCTCTTACACACACACACACACACACACACACCATCTAGATAAACTCTATCACACACTTACATTGCCTAGATACACTTGTGCTCTCACCCACCTACACACCATCCAGATATACCCACACTTGAGTGCCCCCACCCCAATACACCATACTCCTTCATACACTCACTCTACCCAGAAATACCCACACTCCCTCTTACACACATAACATAGATAGGTCCACACTGTAAAACATACATCATCTTGATAACCCCCCACTCTCTCTTGCGCCATCCAGATACACGCATACCTACACACCCCTCAAATATATATATCCTCACACATATTCCCACACAGCCACACCCAAAGTGTTACTTATACCATCCTCCACCGAAATAGGCCAATGGTCTCATAGTGTCTCACAAATGCACCATTCACACACACCCACATCCACACTCATCCCTCTCAAATACACCCAAATGTCTCACACTCAAACCCTACCCAGAAATGCCCAGGCTCTCTCTTACATACACACAACCCAGAACCTTTCTCTCTCTCTCTCTCTCTCTCTCTCTCTCTCTCTCTCTCATCAAATATAGCACCCACTCCACACACACACCCCACTCTACCTGGATATACCTTCACTTTTCACTTATACATACACATTTAGATCTAGATTTCTCCCTGGATAGCACAACTTGGGTGCTGTATGGGAAAACCATTTGCCAACCCTTGATACCATACAATGCCATTTTGTCCTGGGCCTTTGATGGTGGGGGGAGGATGGGAAATGAGGTCTTTGTGTTTCAAGAAATCCTTTTCTAAAGAGGTCACAGGCCCCCTTCCCTAGTAGGATATCAGTCATTTTTGGTTCTTACTTCTTGAGTGTGGATGATGACAGGAATTCTACTGAGACCCTCACAGAAGCCCAGCACATGGTCAAGGCCAGAGAAACCCCAGAAGGGGGTCATGGATTGCTCAAGTGTTTTGGCTTCCATCTTCTCAGATGTCTACACTATTAGAGCCAGGCATAGTCTAGCAGGGTACCTGACTTTCAGACAGGCACATAAATACACGCTGGAGTACACACAGCATCACGCAGACTCATAAGTACCCTCCCTTATCACCCTCTCAATGATAAGGCCTATCTGCACAAGCCCAAGGCCAAATCTTTCTCCCTCTCTCACATACATACCATGAGACAGGCACATGCACAAATACCTACACTCATCCCTACAATAGGCACACCCACAGCAGTGCACACTCACACTGCACTTGGTCCCACATATGCACATCCATTTATTCTCAAACACAACCATATATGCATAGCATACACTCACATGACATAATGCCCACGAAGCACATACTTTCACTCACAAACACAGGTGTACACACAGGCATATTTACATATGTCCACAGACAGGCAGACTCTGTATCACACCCAGTGAGACAATGAACAAACATGACACACAGAGGTGAGCTCCCAAATGTATACACATACAGCCCCAGACATGACCACATAAGCATATTCACACATACTCACACCAGGATGTACTCACACACACGAATACCCAGATGTGCACATACTTGTCACTTAGATGGTGTACTCATACATGGACATTCTAACACACATAGACTTATACACACAACTGGGCATGTACACCTATAAGCGTATTCACATGAACTTAGGTTTGTACATCATTCATTTCTGCATGCACAGAATTAGACATGGAGACACAAATGTACTTACAAAACATACTCACACAATTACGCACACCATTTATGTTGACACATGTTCATACACCCATATAAGAAAATATGCAAACAAAAGAAGACTCATGCACACATGGAAGAATAGTCACATATTCTCACACACTTGTACATCTGCACAAGAAGAATCGCTAACACTCATTACAGACACACACATGTAAAGACAGCCTCACACACACACACACACACTCAAATGCACTATAGGCCAAGAGTGGTGTGTATGTACACTCACTTACACTGTTCTACAACATATGCTCCAGAACAAACAATGGTAGATAAACACAAATACACATATGCAAATAATTAGAACTATACAAACTGGTGCAGTTCAGACACCACCTGTACATTCAGACAGACACACACCCAGGCATATTTACACACACATACACTTAGATGTGTGTGAATACACAGGCAAATATACAGACATGTTCACTCAAGTGCACACACAGCTAGATGTTCACACGTACTAGCATATACACACATTCACTCAGTCACTCACAGGCATTTCCACACACACATTCACACTCACTCAGAAATTCAAACAAAATACATAATGAGACAGGTGCATCCAAGTATTATGAGTTGTAGTTACTCATGCACACACCACACTGAGTGTGAGTGCACACTCACGCTAAGAGATGCACTCACACCACACTCAGAGGTGTACGCTCAGAGGTACAACAGTGTACCCAGAAACACAACTAGACATATACATGAATGCGGCCATTTACCTATGCACACAGCCTTTTGTGCATATATTTAAAGGTGTACAGCCCCCCAGCCATACCCATATATACAATCAAATGTGCACACATAGGCAAACCCACAAGGCATACTTTCATGCACAAAACATGTGCATTCACACACTCTCCCCTACCCACACAATTAGTTCTCCTTATACTAGTGTGACCATCTACACTAACATTTCCCTAATCAGATGTAGACCCATGGGTCTGTCTACAGACGATATGTATTCAAACATGCACACACAGACGGAGACATAATTCAAAATGCTGGAGAATCCACAAAGACATTCACACACAGGCCTACTCATACATATACATGACAGGCACACCCACGCAGAAGCATGTGTACCCACACTTACTCTCCCATACATGCATGGACACACACACATACACATGCCCTTACACTTACAAACACACCATTTAGATGCACTTGTATTCATATGCACACAGGGGCATACACAAATATACACAATCAGATATATCTGGGCAATCACCTAATAGGACATGTACACCCAGGCATTCTGAAACCCTCACACTCATACACATACAATCAGACATGTACACTCAAAGACAAATGTATACCTCATACATATATTTAGCCAGACATTCAACAGGCCTATTGGCTCAGAGAAACACACCCTCACTCAGGCTCAGGATCCAACATGCCCATTTGCTCACCCAGACAGACATGCAAAGTCATACCCACTCCCTTGTACACACACCATCCTACCCAGACACCCACACACTTTCACACCATCATGTGACCTGCTAACACACACAGACTCATACACATTCATAGTGCCCATGAACAGACAGACACACACAGCCATATGTTTTCAGTTGCACATATACACCCACGCTCAGGCCTAGATGCCTCTAGACCACAGGCGGGGTTCTCTCCCTTCTGCACCTAATGCTTCTTCAGAAAAGTCTACTCTATAAGCCTACTCTATATCTCCCACCCCTCCCTGCCCCCACAGAGGAGGTCTTCTGGGCCTCAGTGTTTCCCCTCTTCCTAACGCTCCCCTGGCCTTGAGGACTCTCCTCCAGCCACTGACCCCTCACTCAGTGTTCCACCACATCTCCACACCCAGAAACCAGCCAGCAGACCCAACTGTCCCTCCAGCCCAGGCTCTATGTTAGTAACTCCCTGGGACCCGTCCCCCACAGCTCTGGCTGCTGCATGGGCCACACCCGAAGCCCTGTGATCTCAGAAGCTTCAGCCCTGTCCCCACGCCCTGCCAACCACTGACCACAGGCCAAACTCTTGCCAAGTCTCCCCTCAACAGGGAGATGCATACATCACCAGAGTCAGCAATGCTGCAGGCTGCCAGTCAGGCCTCTGCTAGCTCACGGGGGCTAGAGCCTCTGTGTGTGTGTGTGTGCACAGACAGGGGAAAGTGCAGGAAAGGAGCCTGGAGGAGGGTGGGGGCAGGAGGCTCTGCCCACAGCCACCACTTATTCCTCCTTACAAATGAGGAGTAACAACACAGAGTTGCTCCTGCCTCCCCCTCCCCTCCCCTCCCCCATTTACCTACCTGCTGCCCTCCCCAGATCTCAGCCAAGACCCTGGAGAAGAGGGGCCAGTCCTTCCCCCAAACAATTAACGACAATATTAATCATGAACAATCAGCAACAATATTGACCATGAGCTTTGCTGACATTGCTTCAGGGCCACTTCTATACACATCCTTTACTTACACGCACCAACTCATTTAGTCACTACACACAGCCATGAAGGAAGGGTTACCAGCCTCTTTGACAGATGAGAAAACCAAGGTTCAATAAGTAGCACACTTTCACTAAAGTTGCAGAGCCAGTAGTTGAGGGAGGTGTCCCTGGAGAATCCAGGTTCTCCCTATACCAGGCTTTCCTGCTTCTTCAGACAGAGGGACCACAAGGCCATAATATCTGGGGAATCCCAGACACAACATGGGAGTCCGAAACAGACTGAGAGCCTTGGATGAAGGCTGGGGCCCACACTGTGGGGACAACGATGCTGTGTCTGGCGCCTGCAGGGTGTTGTGTGGCATGGTCCTTGCCTCCACCAAGGCATCAAGCAGACTAGGGCCTGGAAGTGCTCCCCACCCCCACCTCACCTTCCTTTTCACCCTACAGTGGCTTCCTCCCCCTAGCTGGAAATCACAGCAGTATCTTCCCTGGTGAGTGAGCAAAAGTCTGTGCTCCTTGTGGGGAGAGACAGGGGAAGGAAGGAAGGAAACAAGGAAACAAGGAGTGGGGGGTGGTCTGGGCTGGGAGCAGCTTCTCTGTCACGTCTACTCACCTGCCAGCTCACACACTCAGGCAGACACACACACACCCTGCATGCTGGCCAAGGAAGCTGGCGGAGAGTGGAGGAGGAGGGAGAGGGAGAGGAGGCAGCTGCAGGAGGCTGAGCCTGCCCAGGGTGCAGGCATCGTGAGGGGAGCACAGCCGGGCTCCAGGCATGCCTTCCACAGACAGCACACAAGGAAATATTAACACAGCCTCGTGCTCAAATGCGACCATAATGATAAAAACAGACCTTGTACGGGGAAACAGGTGGTGGTTCCCTTCCTCACGGGACATTTGGGATTGAGGAAGATGGGGATGGCTAGAGGACTCTCCAGGCTTGAGTGCCCAAGTAGCCCTGGTGATGGAGCAGAAAGAGAGAGAGACTAACAGAATCAGAGAGAGACAGAGAGCATGGCAGTGATGGAGACTCTGGAATATGTGTGGGGAGACAGAAGTCCCAGCCCCCCATCCTCGGTGGAGGGATGCTGACTACTTACCTAGGCTCTCTCAGCAGGGCTGTCTTGGAATCGAGGGAGGGGGCTCAAGCTGTCTCACTCAGGATAAATCACAGCCCAGGCCACATTGTGGGACCCTCCGTGAGCTGGCAGCCAGTGACATTCCTGCTTCTGTTGCCGTGGATACAGCCGGGCTGGTCTAAATCGCAGACATCAGGGGAAGCAGGCACTGGAGGAGTGCACTGGGCAGGGCTGGGGGTGTTGGGGAACACCAGGTGGGCAGCACACAGCCTTGGGGTGCCCAGCTAGCTGGCAGGTGGGGGTCCAGGCAGGTGCTTCCCCAACTACACACTCCCACCCCCATCTTCACGCCACCGCCAAGCTGGGAGGGGGGCCAGCACTGGCCCCTGCTACCCGTCTGCCCACCTGGCTGCCGGTCCCCCCTTCCCCCTCCCTGTCTGCCCGCTGGCCGCCGCCTTTTGTCCTCAGAAGACACGGTCCCCGCGGGGCTTCTGCCAAGCCTCCAGCAGATGCTCAGGGTCTGGGGCTCCTCCCTGGGAGCACTCGGGCCATGGCCTGGGAGAGCCCCAGGTTGTGGGAGCTCTCATCCAGGCTCACCTCGCTCCCCAGGCCTGTCGGGGATGGGGAAGAGGTGCAGGTCCACAGCCAGAGGCAACAGCAGAGGTGGAGTTGGGGAGGGGATGGACGCCAGAAAGAGGGGGTGGGGTGGAGAGAGAGGCTGGCCTGATAGCTGTGTCCCGGGTTTTAGATCCGGGTTGAGGAGGGTGGCTCAGAGCATCCGAGGGGGGGTCCTGATGCAAAACGGGGGCACCGTGGGCCTGCCGGAGGGACCCTCCAGGCCTGGGAAGCGCCCCAGGTTACACAAATTTAGGTCCCAAGATGCTGGGGACACCCAGCCTGGATAAGGCATCGGCGGGGAGCCCAGGGCACTAAGCTGGACCCCATCTGGGCTGTCCGTCCCCCCTCTCCTCGATTTGCACGGTCCCTGCCTCAGGGGCGGGCGGAGGAGGGAGGGAGGCAGGGAGGGAGAGGGAGGGAAGGAGGGAGGCTGAGCAGGCAGGGAGACTCCCAGCCGCCAGCCTGGTCCTCCCTGGGGCGGAGCGGGGCGGGGCGGGGCGGGGCGGGGCGGGGCGGGGAAGGGGGGCTGGTGAGGCCGGGGAGGACCCAGCTGGCTGGCTGGCCGGCTGGGTGGGGATGCTGGCGTGGCGGCTGTGCTGCCAGGACAATAGCTGCCTGGGGAATTCAGACTCCGGCCTTTCTGAGATGCTGGAGAGAGGCATGCGTGGAGGTGGGGAGAAGTGCATGGGCTACAAGTGCAGAGGAGGCAGGGGTGGGGGGATCTGCGGTTGGGGTCAGAGCAGAAAGGTCCTGTGGAAGTTTCTCAAAAGCTTTCGCTTGGGAGGGATCCTTAAAGCTCTGAGAGGTAGGATAGACAACCTTATTTAGAATGGGTTCTATGGGCATTTTCCCAGCAAGGCCTGTAGGTGGGAGGGGGTGGGGGTGGGGGCGGGGGCGTGGTAGGGAGCTCTGCCCATCCTTGAGCAACTCTTCTCAGGACGTCATCTCCCGTGCCACCCCTACTTTCTCTGGGCCAGTAGACAGATACGCACCCATAGTTATGGCCACGTTCCAGGACAGCAGAATGGGCCAGGGGAGGAGGAAGCCTTGTAGGCAGAGGTTCGAAGGCAAGGAAGAAATACTTCTGTCCTGAATAGATTAAATTGGGACCAAATGATGCCATAGTGGTTCCCCTAATTTATAGCATTTAAGAATTCCAGTTCTCTTGATATAAGCAATTTTCTTCTATTTTCTTTCTTCCCTCATTCATTAGTTCACTCATTTATTAAGCATGGCTGTATGCTAGGTCCAGTGGTGGGCACTGACAATGTAGGTGAATCAGACTTGCTCTCTGCCCTTAGGAAACCGTTGCTCCATTACCAAGCTGTGGTCCTGCAATCCACCTGCATCTGAACCCCCATAGAGTTTGTGAAACCCAGGCCTACCTCCCAGAAATACTAATTTAGGAGGTTTGAGATGAAGCTGCAAAACCTGTATTTTGACAAGGCCCTCAGGTGGTTATTGTTATGTTTGGGCATCATGCTTTGGAGAGGGAGGAAAACCCATGAGTCAAATATAAATTCACAATGGAAATTAGAAAATATTTTGAACTGAGTGATAATAAAAATACTATATCTGAAATTCTGTTGGATGCTGCTAAGGCTATGCTTAGAGAGAAATTATAGCCTTAAACATATATTATTCTTTAAAAAGGCTGAAAATCCATCTCAAGAAGTTAGACAAAGCAAATTAAAGAAAGTATAAGGAGAGAAATAGCAGAGATAAGAGAGAAATCAATGAAATAGAAAACAGAACCACAACAGAGGATTGACAAAGCTAAAAGTTGGTTCTTTGAAAAAAAAAACTAGAAAAATGATAAATCCCTGAGACTGATCCAGAAAAAAAAAATAGAGGGCACATAACTAGTATCAGGAACAAAAGGGGGCCCTACAATATGGGTCGGATATACATTAAAAAATATAATAAGGCAGTATTATGAAGAACTTTATACCAATAAATTTGAAAATTTGGATAAGATGGGGACATTCCTAGAAAAATACAATTTACTAAAACTTGCACAAAAGAATTTTATCTGAATAATCCTATAACTATTAAATCATTGAATTTATAATTTAAAAAACTATCCACAAAGAAACCTCCAGATCCAGAAACTGCCAATGGTGAATTTTACAAAATAAGGAAAGAAACCCCACCACTTTTCTAATTTTACACAGAATTCTCGGGGGAATTGAAGAAAAATCATATGATCATTTCAATAGATGAAAAAAAAAGCATCATGACAAAAAACTTAGCAAACTTAAGTTTGCTAAGAATATAAGAGAAGTTCCTTAATTTAATGTACATTATCTACAAAAAATCTATAGCAAATATCATACCTAATGTGGAAATGTTGAATGCTTTCCCTCTAACATAGGGAATGAGGCAAAGATGCCCACTATAACCACTTCTATTCAAATTGTACTGGAGGTTCTGGCCAGTGCACTAAAGCAAGAAAATAAATAAAAGACATAAAGATTAGAAAGGAAGATATAAACATACAATGTCATTTAGTAGTCAAGAAAATATGAAATAAAACCACACTCACTAGAATGACTAAAAAGAAAAAGATAATACTGAATGTGAGAATGTGGAGCGACTGAAATTCTCATACGATCCTGATGAGATATAACTGATATAATCACTTTGGAACCTGGTTAGCAATATTTACTAAGGGTGACCATATACACACCCCATAACCCAGTGATCCTACTCCTAGGTATATGCCCAACACAAATGCTAATATATGTTTACGAAAAGGCATATACAGTAACGTTCATTTCATAAAAGCTATTTGTAATAGCTTTTTGTAATAAATAGCTACAACTATTTGTACTGGTTCAAACTGGAAACAACCTGAATGTCATTAACAGAAGAATCATAAATAAATTGTAGTATATTCACAGGATTCAATACTACACATCGATGAGAAGAAATGCCTCACAACCGCATACAACAATATGGATTGATTCTGCAAACATTATGCTGAGGAGAATAAACCAGACACAAAAGAGCACATACTCTTTTGGTTCCATTTGTATAAAGGTCTAAAACAGGTGAAACTAATCTATGGTGATAGAAGTCAGAATCTTGATTGCCTTTGGGCCCTGAGTAGGAGGCCCAAGAAGACTTTCTCAGGTGCTGGGAATGTTCTGTTTCTTGATTTCCGTGCTGATTACATGGGTGGTTACTTAGTAACAATTCATTGAGAGCTGTACATTTATGCCTATTGTACTTTTCTTTATATGTGTTATGCTTCAATTTTTAAAAGTTTTTAAAAATGAAAAAGTAAAACAAGCAGTCGGAATGTTTCATCATAATGGGAGGCAAAAGTGGGATTTGGGAGCTGTGGGAGCTGGAAGATGTCAGGGCCAGTGTGGGGAGGGGTGGTGATACCCAGGATAAGTGTGGAAGGAGTGGAAGTGAGTTGGAAGAAGTTTAAGAGGCAACATAGTATGGTGGCTAAGAGCACTGACTTTGGCTCCAGGCTGCTGGGGTTTGAATCTGTGTCTCTTACCTTCCTTGCACCACAAGTTCCTTATCTGTTAAATGAGGTAGTAATAGTGCTTACACCATAGGGTTGTGAAGATAAATGAGGTAATGTTTGTAAAGTGTTCATAATAAAGTCAAGACATAAAATTAATACCATGAGCATCTTGATTAAATAAAAAATGGTGCCTAGGTAAGTGAAACAGCCTGTACAAAGGCTTGAAGGTCCCAGAAGGCAAGATGCATTTGAAGCATGGCAGAAGCAATTTGTTGTGGCCTGGGTGAAGGATACTTCTCCGACGTGGGCCAGACCCTGAATGCCAGGCTAAGACTCTCAGACTTTCTCTTGAACACAGAGATATTGACCTGGGCTCCTGCTATCTTGATTTGCCCTTAGTTGGCCTCTAACTCATGTCCTTCTAAGGCCCTCGGGAGAAAGAATTGTTCTGGTGATGTCGTTGGAGATGGCAGGGAACCGCGATGAGGAAAGAAGGGCTTGCAAAAGAGGGTGGGAGACGCCAGCTGGACTCAAGCCCCCCACCCTACCCTCCACCCTGAAGTAACCTTCCTCCCTTAGCAGGGGAAAGAAACAGTTCTCCAAAAAAGGCATGTCTCTATGAGATAAGCACATAGCATCCAACAGGCAGAGCTGTAGGGGGAGAAGATGGGGGAAGCTGTGTAATACACTTCTAGCCACAGTCCCCCATTTTTAATCAACTCCAACATTCCAGGAATGGGAGAACCCTGGTTCCCTTCTGCCTGTACCATTCTGTTTACATCCTCTGAGCAGGTGAGGAGATAAGCACATTTTAGAGGGTTTTAAAAGTTCCTTATTTCCTCCCGTTTCTTTCTCTGAAATTACAGTACTCCACCACCAGGTGGGCAAAAGCACCTTAGTGGGTTCCTGTGGTCTGCTTAACAAGTCCAGGCTGCATTGGATTGGGAGAAAGAGTGCCATGTTTTACCATTCAATTATGATTTGAAAAATTTAGCATTTTAAAGTGTGAAATGTAATATACAGATAGAAATGTGCATGAGATGTATACATACAGACTAACAAATAGTTATAAAGTGAACACCCATGTAACTAACCACTGCTCAGCTCAAGAAATAGAATATTAACAGTATCCAGAAGACCCTAGCATTAATGAGTCTTTTGTTTTAAAAAACAAAAAACACATACTTATCATAAGGAATGTTCTACTTGGTGTCTAAACAGTTGGGAGTGGTTTGGTACATTTCTCACCCATGTTTAACTGTCCTAGTTACTGAATATAAACAAGGCTTTTACCCCAGGCTTGAATAAAATGCTTCTTTCCAACTTATTCTGGAATTTTTCTTAGTTGGGGCCCCCTTTCATTCTCTCGACAAGCTTTAACTTTTTTATTATGAACATTTCAAACATACAAACAGGGAGTAGTATCATAAATACAGACACACACAACCACGATTGGATAATGAATAAGATTCTGCCATATTTGTTTAATCTATTCCATTTTTTCTTTCATTGAAGTACTTAAAAGCAAACCTCAGACACTGAATCATACCCATATATACTTCAGTATGCATTTCTAAAAAAGGACTTAATTTAATAAAACCACTATTCCATTATTACACTTAATTCCTTGGTAATGTCTAATAATAAATAAGCAAGTCCATAATTACCCAATTGTTTTCATAATCAAATGACTTTTTACAGTGGGTTTGTTCTAATCAGAACACACTGCATTATTTGATATGTCTCTTGACGGTCCCTTAATCTAGAGCAGGTGCTCTCTTCATGCTTTTTGTGTCATGCCCTTGACTTATGGCAGTTGTGCTGTAGAAGGACTCATCTTCTGAGTTTGTCTGTTTGCTCCCTTGTAGTGTCATTTAACATGTTCTCTACTCCCCATTTTTCCTGGAGATAGAAGTTAGCTCTGAGAACTCTATTGCATCCGGGTTATTATTATTATTATTACTAAGAACACTTCAAAGGCGGTGCTGTGAGATTCCTATTTCATCATACCAGGAGTCATATGATATCTGGTGGTCCTGCTTTTAATGATGTTAAGATTCATCAGTGGGTTAAGGTGGTAATAGCCTGATACCCCCATGGAAAATTTCCCCATCAGCCTTTCATTTAATGATTTCGTCTATTGATGATAGTTGCCTGGATCAGTTATTTTATTAGGACTTGCAGAGTGGTCATTTTACTAAAATTCTATCACTTTTCTACATTTATTAACTGGCGTTTTTATATAAATAAAAACGTTCCTTCATCAACTCAGGCTATTGGGTTACCCAAAATACAGTTAACACAGGAAAAACAAGATATAGATGTAATTCTGTCACTATAAATGCCAATTTTAGAGCAAGGAATTGATGCCCTATTGTTCTAGTGGTTCAAATGAGGTTTTTGTTTAACCTTCTTTTGTGCTTCTTCTTATTTTTAGTGTCATCATGAACTCATGGGTTTGTTGTTGCTGTTGTTATTTTATTTGGGCTGCTCCAGGTCTTAGTTGCGGCACGTGGGATCTTTGTTGCGGGATCTTTAGTTGTGGCATGCGGACTTCTTAGTTGCGGCATGCGAACTCTTAGTTGTGGCATACATGTGCGATCTAGTTCCCCAACCAGGGATCGAACCCGGGCCCCCTGCATTGGGAGCGCATAGTCTTACCCACTGGACCACCAGGGAAGTCCCAAACACATGGTTTTTGTTTTTTAAAAGTATATTTAGTGTTTCGATCCATTGCAATTATTATTCTATTTGATGTTCAAATTGTCCCTCATTTGGCCAGTGGGAACCCCTTCAAGTTTGCTCCTGTACCTTTTTGACATGAGACTAGTAAAACTTTGATAGTTTTCATGGTTTCTAGTATGAAAAGATGTTCCAGGCTCATAGTAGACATTTACTGGTCCAGATCTAAAATCAGCCATTTCTCCAAGGAGTCCTGGTTCTTTTTAGTTGGGATGTATTTGGACAAGATAAGGGTGCTAGGTGTGTGCATTGATAGTGGGTGTCACTGCTTCTTGGTATTTTCAATGAACAGAGCAAGACAATTTTTCCTTTGAGAGAAACAAAAAAGTCATTGGATCATATTGATATTTCCAATTCGAAATGAATATTCCAAGTTGTTTATGCAATTTTAAAATTTTATACTTCAAAAGTGGCACTTTTATATGGAAAATCTTGGTTCCTAACAGCATTTATTATAATGGCTTCTTTGCAGTAAAGTAACAAAACCAATATTTCTACCAGCAATTAGACTCCTGAAAGAAGTCTAAGATTTCTTAGCAGCTCTATTTGTCCTTGGAATATATTCCATTAAGGGCATGCATTCAAAACACGGTGCTCTAAAGTTGCTGAAAATAATATTTTATCTTTGGAAGCTATCTCATGAATGTGATATAGTTAGGTTTTTTCAGTCCTGTTTGTTTTCAATTTTTAGGGATTGTTTTTAAATTTTTTAATCGAATTTTTGAATATGTAAAACATTTTTATGTTTTCAGTATATAGGCTAAACTATATAACTTCCATCCTGTCCTTACACCCTGTTATGCTCTCTCCCTCATAGGTCACTTTTTAAAAATGAGTTTTTGGTTTATCCTTCCAGTGTTGCTCTTTGAAACTATAAGTATCTACCTATATGCTTATATATGTATATCTATATATACTTATATATCATACTTATACTTTGCATTCCCCCCTTTCTTATGCAAAGGTAGAGACTGGATATACTGTTCTACACCTTATGCAAGTTTCTATTGAGTGTTTATTATGTTCCCAGCACTGTGCTGAGGTACTTAGGCAAGAGTGATCCCACTTATCACCATGTTCTAGTGTATTTTTTCAGTATTACAGTTAATTAGAGCTGCTGCTCTTATCTCTGTCTCTCAGGAGCCAGTGCTCCTGGGTACCACCTCAGTGCGACTTATTTATCTCCCACTATCTTGCAGCAAGCACTGACAGTGACAAACACTTGTCCCTCAGCATGTCAAAAGAATAAACATATTTTTAATTACACAAGTGATGCAACATGCACACTGTGATATGCTCAAACTACACAGAAGTGTATGGAATAACAAGCCATGGTTTGCCCTCACTCTCGCCCCATCCCACTGCACTTGGCTGAAACAGTTATTCCTACGGTGGTTGCCAAATGGTGATTTTCTAATCCTATTATTCCTTCTACATTTATTAGTTCACATTCTACAATAAGGAAGAGTTCTCTCTCTTTTCCTTCGTTCCTTCCTTCATTTATTCATTCATTTAGTTTTGTCATATGGATTTGTGGATTCTTATTTTATCCAATGAGTTATAAACTGCTACATTCATTACTTATTTTGTTGCCCAAATTGTCCCAGAATTTGACAAGGGGAGTCCTTTCAAGCTTGCTTTTTTGTCCTTTTGATATGTCCATTGTCCTTTGAGCATTCCCTTACTTTCTGGAACATCAAGGTGTTCCAGGCTCATCTTGTACTTTTCCTGCCCCAGCTCTGGAATCAACCATTTCTCCAAGAATCCAGCCTTAGTTCCTTTTGGTAGAGATACCAAAATAGGGGCACGAAGTGTGCTCATTGCTGCAATTAGGAGTCATTGAATTATAGTCCATCTCAGTGGACAGAGCTGGTGTGTATGTATATATTCCTAAGCACATACACACACATTATCTATCTATCTATTTATCTATCTATCATCTATTAACCATCTATCTATATCTATCTATCTATCTATGAAATCTCTGTATCACCTTAAAATCATGAATTCATACTGGTACTCCAACTCTAATCTCAAACCACAAGATTCATTCTAGCTTTCCCCCCTTTCCATATTTCTAACTCCCTTCTCTGAGAGTGAGAAATCTGGTTCTCATTATCCACAATATATTTACTTATTTGTTCAATCCTAGGATATGCATATAGTTGTTTCAGAACTGCTAAACCACTACTGTGAAAAATAAAGCTACTAACTAGGGTTTAATATTTGTTTACAGTTTTTATTTTGTTTTTCCGCTTCAGTGTAGTTGTTATTCATTTGAAATAGACTCATTTGTTTCCATTTGTATTTTATTTTGTTTCTCCCCCATCCTTTTTGATTGATTGACTATGTAGAACATTAATATGATTTTTAAAAATTGAAGTATAGTCAATTTACACTGTTGTGTTAGTTTCAGGTATACAGCAAAGTGATTCAGTTATACATATATACATACACCTATTATTTTTCAGATTCTTTTTTATTATAGGTTATTACAAGATACTGAATATAGTTCCCTGTGCTATACAGTAGGTCCTTGTTGTTTATCTATTTTATATACAGTAGTGGGTATCTGTTAATCCCAAACTCCCAATCAACCCCTCCCCCATTCCCCATTTGGTAACCATATATTTGTTTTCTATGTCTGTGACTCTATTTCTGTTTTGTAAATAAGTTCATTTGTAGCATTTTATAGATTCCACATATAAGTGATATCACATGATATTTGTTTTTCTCTTTCTGACTTACTTCACTTAGTATGTTAATCTCTAGGTCCATCCATGTTGCTGCAAATGGCATTATTTCATTCTTTTTTATGGCTGAGTAATATTCTGCTGTATATATATCACATCTTCTTTATCCATTCATCTGTCGATGGACATTTAGGTTGCTTCCATGTCTTAGCTATTGTGAATAGTGCTGCTATGAACACTGGGGTGCATTTTCAAATTAGAGTTTTCATCTCTTCCGGATATATGCCCAGGTGTGGGATTGTTGGATCATATGGTAGCTCTATTTTTAGTTTTTTAAGGAACTTCCATACTGTTCTCCATAGTGGCTGCACCAGTTTACAGTCCCATCAACAGTGTAGAAGGGTAACATGATTTTAAAAGTCAAAGCCATACAAAGTATTATACCCAGAGAAGTGTCACTCCCCTATCCCCTGTACCCCATTCCCATCCTCCCATCCTTTTCACCCTATTGCTGCTCATCCCCTGTAGGTAATAAATCCCACTAGTTTCTGATTTACACTTAGTGTATTTCTTTTTGCACAAATGAACAATACATTTTTTTCATTTCTACTTCTTTCTTACATAAAAGATAGCATACTATTGATACTCTATTGCACTTTGGTTTCCTTTTGCACTATTTGCTTTACAAAATATATCCTGAAAATGTATGTACTTATAAAAACATTTTAATGGTAAAATATAATATACATACAGAAAAGTTCAGAAAACATATATCCACTTTTTAAGAATAATTATAATTCAAACACCTGTATAAACACCATACAGGTTAAGAAACAGAACATTGCTAACACCCTAGAAGTCTTCTGGGTGACTTTTGCTAATCATAGCTCCCCCTCTCTCACCCTGAATTTTATGCTATTTACTTCCTTGCTTTTCTTTATGGTTAATCACCTTAGTTTAGTTTTGCTTTTATTCAAGTATAACACATATACCAAAGTGCACAAAACTTATGGACAACTTGATGAGTTTTCACAAACCAAACATACCAGATTCAAGAAACAGATCATGACCAGTAAGTACCCCAGAAGGCCCACCTGTGCCCCCTCCTAATCACTTTCTACCTCAGGGTAGCCATTATTTTGATTTCTAAGGGTGTGGTTTGGTTTTGTACTTTATATAAATGGAAAACTAACAGAGTATATGCTTCTTTTATTTAATTATGCTTGTGCAATTTCTCCACGCTGTTGACTGAACAGATAGTACATTTTTTATGGCCGAATGGCATCCTATTGTATGAATATGTCACAATTTCAAAACTCTGTTTCACTGGCACTGTTGGAAACTTGAGTTGTATACACATAGCTTGTAAAAGAGGGGAAAAAATAACCTGAAGATCATAGCCCTGCAGGTGAGACAGACAGATGAGGCAGAGAGTTGCAGCATAAGCTCTCCATGAGAGTTATACATGTGGGGTTATGGATAGATGGACTTTGAGGTGTTGAGGAAAGTTTTGAAGGATGAGAAGATATAATGTCCTTAAGAGGATTTAGGGAGAGATAGGGGGGAGGGAGGGAGAGAGAGAGAGAGAGAGGAGAGAGAGAGAGAGAGAGAGAGATTCTAGGCAGGGGAGATCTAGGAACTGGTACCATTTTGGGAAGGCTGGGTCAGAGGGCACTGCATTTAGAGGTGGAGGGGAGAAATGAGGTTGTAGGGTAGATTGGTAAGGCAAAGAACATGTCACAAAAATCCTAGGGTGCTAGATTAAGAACATGAGACTTTATCCCTTAGGGGATTGGGATGCTACTGAAAAAATTTTTCTCCTCCTCCTAAATTTCCTCCTTTATTTTTTAATCAGGGGTATTATATCGCCTATTTTGCAGTTTAGAAGGATTCAACCAGCAGTGGGCAGGGAAGATGGATTGGAGGATTAAGAGCAGGAGGCAGGGAGACCTGTGAGGAAGCCATAGCAACATTCATATTGGTGGTTATGCCTGAAAGCCCTGGAATCGGGCTTCCAAATTTTCTCCAGCCCATTTCTCTCTTCTGATCTCCAGTCTCTCATATCCAGCTTTCTACTCAATATCCCCACTTGAATGTCTAATAGGCATTCTCAAACTCAACACAACCAAAACTGAACTCCTGACCTTACCCCTAAAACCAGCTCCTCCTGCAGTCTTTCTCTTATCATGTTCCATCCTTCTGGTTGCTCAGGCCTCATTCTTAGAGTTTTTCTTCACTCCTCTCTCTCTTTCACACCCCACATCCTGAAGTCTACTAATCTATTTGTTTGCACTTCCTAGATTTCATATAAATACAATCATACAATATGTTTTCTTTTTTTGTCCAGCTTCTTTCACTCAGCATAATTAGTTTGAGATTCGTCCTTGTGGTTGTGTGTGTCAATAGATCATTCCTTTTAGTGCTGAGTAGTATTCCATTGTATTTATATACCAGAATTTCTTGATCCATTCACCCATTGATGGATATTTAGTTTGATTCCAGTTTTTTGTCTATTATAAATAAAGCTGCTATGAACATTTATGCACACATTTTTGTATGGACATATGCTTTCATTTCTCTTGGGTAAATACATAGGAGTGGGAAGTCTAGATCATATAGTAGGTGTATGTTTAACTTTGTAAGAAACTGCTAAACTGTTTTCCAAAGTAGCTGTACCATTTCATTCCCACCAGCAGTGTGTGAGAGTTCCAGTTCCTTCACATCTTTGCCAAAAGTTGATATGGTCAGTCTTTTAAATTTTAGCCATTTTAATATGTGTGCAGTAGTACCTAATCATGGTTTTAATTTGCATTTCCCAAATGACCAATGTTATTGAACATGTTTTTATGTGCTTATTTGTCATCTGTATATTTTCTTTAGTGAAGTGTCTGCTCAGATCTTTTGTCCATTTAAAAAATTGGGTTGTTTGATTTCTTATTATTGAGTTTACAGAGTTCTTTACATATTCTGGATACAAGTCCTTTATTAGATACATATTTTGCAAAAATTTTCCTTCCAGTTTGTGGCTTGCCTTTTTATTTTCACAGTAGTCTCTTTTTGAAGAAAATATTTCTGGTTTTGATAAAGTCCATGTTATCAATGCTTTTTTTTTACATTACATAATTTTAATTTTATCTGTCCAATAAATTTGTAAGGTGGTTCGTTATGATCTTAAGTAAGTCACTTCTGTGAACTTCAGAATCCTCACCTTTAAAATGGAGATAATATTTCACAGGGTTGTTGTGAGGCTACAACAAAGTAACATGTAAAGTACTTTGTACAGAGTACTCAATAAATGGTAGCCAGTTTTTACTATTATTATTATTGTTATTACAAATAGAGGAAACAATCGCTTAGGGAAAGTAACCAGCCCAAGGGCATGCAGTGAATAGACTTTATTGAGTACCTGCATAGGGCTGTGAATATAAAAATGCATAAGATCCCATCTCTGCCTTCTATCTAGGAACTCACACTCACTCTTAGTAAGAAAGCTAACAAAATCTAGAATCAAATGTTCTTTTCACTCCATTCTGATGCAAATCTAGAAAGGAAGAGGTAAAATGAGACCCATGTCAACTATTTCTTAGATGAAAAACCGTCTTCATATGCACTAAATTTCTTTCACTGTGCTTAAGGGTACTCTAACTCAGTGTGCCCTCCCCAACCTGCCTCCCCTCCATAATCAGGAAATCCTTATATACAAACTACTATACTATATATAAGATAGACAACTAATAAGGATACTGTGTAGCACAGGGAACTCTACTCAATACTCTGTAATGACCTATAGGGGGAAAGACTCTAAAAAAAAAAAAGTGGATATATGTATATGTATAACTGATTCACTTTTCTGTACACCTGAAACTAGCACAAAATTGTAAATCAACTATATTCCAATTTTTTAAAAAAGACAAAAAACAAAAAAAGAAATAAGACCATTTAAACTCCCCTCATTTTAGAGATAAGAAAGAAAAAAAAGTTCCCTTTCCCTAATTTTTTCCTAAGTACTCTTTAAAAAAATATTTGCAAATGTCTCTGAAGAACCTAGGGGCAGGACAGGAATAAAGACGCAGACGTAGAGAATGGACTTGAGGTCACGGGGAGGGGGAAGGGTAAGCTGGGACCAAGTGAGAGAGTGGAACGGACAAATATACACTACCAAATGTAAACTAGATAGCTAGTGGGAAGCAGCTGCACAGCAGGGAGATCATCAGCTGGGTGCCCTGTGACCACCTAGAGGGGTGGGATAGGGAGGATGGGGGGGAGACGCAAGAGGGAGGAGATATGGGGATATATGTATATGCATAGCTGATTCACTTTGTTATAAAGCAGAAACTAACACACCATTGTCAAGCAATTATACTCCAATAAAGATGTAAAAAAAAACTATTTGCACAGTCTTTTAAATATAGCACAATGCTATTTTGTGTTAAAACAACTGTTTAAAGATATTCTTAATATTTTGTATAGCTATGTTTTTGCTAATTATATGTAGAAAACTAAAAATTACTGATAAGCCATGAAATTAACATAATTTTAGATGTAACTTTAAAGAGACAAATGATCACCCCTTTTTAAAATATCAAAAAGAGGATGGAAAAACCCAGAAGAAGAAATTACAATGTATCTTAATTGTTACATTTTACTTCTGATTTCATACCTATCATTAAATATGTAGCAAGACAGGGCTTCCCTGGTGGCGCAGTGGTTGAGAGTCCGCTTGCCGATGCAGGGGACACGGGTTCGTGCCCCGGTCCGGGAAGATCCCACATGCCGTGGAGCGGCTGGGCCCATGAGCCATGGCCACTGAGCCTGCGCATCCGGAGCCCGTGCTCCGCAATGGGAGAGGCCACAACAGTGAGAGGCCCGTGTACCGCAAAAAAAAAAAAAAAAAAAAAAAAAGGTTTTCATTTTGATGAAGTCTAATTTATCTGTGTTTTTCTTTTGTTACTTGTGCTTTTGTTGTCATATCTAAAGAACCTATTTTACAATCATATAGTTTTATGTCCATATTTTCTTATAAGATTTTTATAGTTTTAGCTCTTAACTTAGATCTTTGATCCATTTGGAGTTAATTTTTGTATATAGTGCAAGATAGGTGTACAGCTTCATTCTTTTGCATGTGGATATCCAGTTGTTCCAGCACCATTTGTTGAAAAGAATATTCTTTGCCATTGAATCCTCTTGGCACTGCTGCCAAAAATCAATTGGCCAGAAATGTGAATGTTTATTTCTGGACTTTCAATTCTATTCCATTGATCTATATGTCAGTCCTTATGCCAGAACCATGCTGTCTTGATTACTGTTGCTTTTCAGTAAGTTTTGATATCAGGAAGTGTGACTCCTTCAACTTTGTTCTTCTTTTACAAATTGTTTTGGCTATTCTGGATCCCTTGCAACTTCATATGAATTTTCGGACCAGTTTGTCAATTTCTGCAAAAAATGCAGTTAGAGATTTGAAAGGAATTACATTGAAATAGATTGATTTGGTGAGTATTGCCTTCTTAACAAGCATTAATTCTTTTGATCTATTAAGTCTTTCTGTTTATTTAGGTCTTCTTATATTTTTCAGTGATATTTTGTAGTTTTCAGTGCACAGTTTTGCACTTCTTTTGTTAAATTGACCTATAAGTATTTTACTGTTTTTGATGCTATTGTAAACTGAATTGTTTCTTTAATTTCATTTTAGGTTGTTCATTGCTAGTGTATAGAAATACAAATTATTTTTGTGTATTGATCTTTTATCCTGCAAACTTTCTGAAGTCATTTCTAAACTCTAATAGTTTTCAGTGGATTCCTTAGGACTTTCTATATACTAGATCACATCATCTGCAAATAGAAATCGTTTTACCTCTTTTCCAATCTGGATGGATTTTATTTCTTTTTCTTGCCTAATTGCCCTGGCTAGAGCCTCCAGTCAGTTTAGCTTGTCACTCTCATAGAGCTACCAGCCTCCTCTTAATTGCTTACAGCAAAATCTCCATTGTTTTTGAGGGTTCTTAAGTTTGAACTTCTCCACATTCTACTTGAAATAAAGTCAGTTCCTTTGGGGTTAACTTTGGAGCTCCCTCTTCTTAAGGACTGCCTATCTCCCTGGGCAAAATCTCTGAGCCACTCCTCCAGGCACTGGGTGAGGATGGTAACTTCTGCTTTTCCTAACTGAAACTTCTTCTTATGAGTAAGCTGGGGCAAGGTCTATAGACGCTCTAGTATTTTTGGCCTGCTGTGCCTAGGGTAAAGTTTCCACTCTACGAATGGGGGCTGGATGGAGGAACGGAGCCTCCAGCCTCTCAGACACATTCACTAGGAATATAGCGTCTGCAATTTGGAGTGGGAGGGGATGAGAAATGTTGGTGTCCTGCCCCTTTCAGTGAGATACCGTATCCCTCAATTGGGAGCTCACTGGAGAAGGAGCCTCATCTTTTTTGGCACATCTTCCCACAGTGGAGCTTCCATCTAGCTGAGCTGGGAGTTGGGGGATAGAGTGGGTCATGGTTCAGGTGCCACAAACTTTCAATTTTCTGAGATTTAATAGAATTTCTTGAATAAATGTTTATTTGTTGTATACCCTTAGTACAATATCTGAAGACTTTAAACACTTTGGTGTTTAAAAAAGAATTTTCACTAGTTGTTTCACTGGTGAACAGATCCACAGAGCACCTTATATTGCCATTCTGGAGGTAGAATCCCCTGAGCAGTCCATCCTCTTACATTTAACTTATTTGTGTTTTTATATTCAAATTTGGTTTCTTTTAGCCAGTATATAGTTGTCTTGCACTTTTACCCAAGCCTACAATTGTTGTCTTTTAATGGAAGCAGTTAGACTCTTTCTATTTAATTTTATGATTGTTATGTTTGGGTTTACATATTCCATATCATTATTTTTTTTCTATTTGTCCCATCTGTTCTTTGTTCCCAGTATCCTCTTTTTCTGCCTTGTTTTGGAGTAATGTAGCATTTTTATGATTCTATTTTATGATTTGTTGGCTTATTTGCTGTACCTTTACTTTTTAGTAGTTTATTCAGGGTTTATAGTTTATAGTATACAGCCACAATGTATCACAATATACTCTTAAGTAGTATTATACCACTTTGAATGCAGTGTAAGAATTTTACAACTGTATAATTCCATTTCACTTCTTGCAGCATTTTTGTTATTGTTGGCATACATTTTACTTTTCCTTATGTTATAAATGACAAAATATATGGGGTGTTTTTGCCTTAAACTGTCAGTTTTTAAAAAATTAATTTATTTTTTATTTTTGGCTGCATTGGGTCTTTGTTGCTGTGTGCAGGCTTTCTCTAGTTGCGGTGAGCAGGGGCTAGTCTTCGTGGTGGTGCGCGGGCTTCTCATTGCGGTGTCTTCTCTTGTTGCGGAACACAGGCTCTAGGTGCACAGGCTTCTGTAGTTGTGGCTCGCGGGTTCTAGAGCGCAGGCTCAGTAGTTGTGGTGCATGGGCTTAGTTACTCCGCGGCATGTGGGATCTTCCCGGAACAGAGCTCGAACCTGTGTCCCCAGCATTGGCAGGCAGATTCTTAACCACTGCGCCACCAGGTAAGTCCAAACTGTCAATTTTTAAAGTTGTTTTAAAAATGAGAAAATGGGTGATTTATATTTACACACATATTTATCATTTCTGGTGCTTTTTCATTCTTTTTGTGAGTCTTATTTTCCATCTGATATTATCTTCATTGTAGCTGAAGGACTTTTAAAAACTTTTTTGTGTGTGCAGGTTTGCTGATGAATTCTTTGAGCATTTGTATCTCTAAAAAAGTCATTATTTTGTCTTCATTAGAGAACATTATTTTATCTTGGGTTTCAAATTCAGTTTGACAATTCTTTTCTTTCATTACATTAATGATGTACCTCCACTGTTTTTTGTTTTGTTTTGTTTTTTTGCGGTACGCAGGCCTCTCACTGTTGTGGCCTCTCCCGTTGTGGAGCACAGACTCTGGACGCGCAGGCTCAGCGGCCATGGCTCACGGGCTTAGCCGCTCTGCGGCATATGGGATCTTCCCGGACCGGGGCACGAACCCGTGTCCCCTGAATCGGCAGGCAGACTCTCAACCACTGTGCCACCAGAGAAGCCCCCTCCACTGTTTTTTGGTTCCCATTGTTTCTGAAGAGAAATGTGCTGTTATATTCTATCTTTGTTCCACCTTACATAATGAGTCTTTTTTTCCTCTGGATGCTCTTAAGATTTTCTCTTTTTTATACCTTTTAAACATTTTGATTATAGTGTGCCTTGGTGTAGTTTTATGTTTCTTGTGCTTGGGATTCATTGAGCTTCTTGGATGCGGGTATACGGTTTGCATTAAATTTGGAAAATTTTCAGCTATTATTTTTGTAAATATTTTTTGTGTTCACCTTCCTTCAGCAACTTCTAATATATAGGCTACTTAAAGTTGTCATATATTTCACTGTTCCTCCATTCCTCTTTAAGGAAACTTTCTTTTGTGCTTCATTTTGGAATTTTGTTGTTGTTGTTTTGGGGGCTTTTTTGTTTTTGTTTTTCTTTTTAAAATTTCTTGGCTGCACCATGCAGCATGCAGAATCTTAGTTCCCCGACCAGGGGTTGAACCCCTGCCCCCTGCATTGGAAGCTCGGAGTCTTAACCGCTGGACTGCCAGGGAAGTCCCCATTTTGGATGTCTTTAAAATCTCATTATGTTTCAAGTTCACTAGTCTTTTCTTCTGAAATGTCTAATCGGCTGTTAATTTCATCCAGTGTAGTTTTTTTTTTTTTTTGTCTAAGACCATGTGTTATTCATCTCTGGAAGTTCAATTTGAGTCTTTTAAAAATAATGTCACAAGAGTCATGTACCAAAATGTTCATTGCAGCTCTATTTACAATAGCCAGGACATGGAAGCAACCTAAGTGTCCATCAACAGATGAATGGATAAAGAAGATGTGGCACCTATATATAATGGAATATTACTCAGCCATAAAAAGAAATGAAATTGAGTTATTTGTAGTGAGGTGGATGGACCTAGAGTCTGTCATACAGAGTGAAGTAAGCCAGAAAGAGAAAAACAAATACCGTATTCTAACACATATATATGGAATCTAAGAAAAAAAAAAAAAGGTCATGAAGAACCTAGGGGTAAGACGGGAATAAAGACACAGACCTACTAGAGAATGGACCTGAGGATATGGGGAGGGGGAAGGGTAAGCTGTGACAAAGTGAGAGAGTGGCATAGACATATATACACTACCAAATGTAAAATAGATAGCTAGTGGGAAGCAGCCACATAGCACAGGGAGACCACTCAGTGGTTTGTGACCACCTAAAGGGGTGAGATAGGGAGGGTGAGAGGGAAGGAGACGAAAGAGGGAGGAGATATGGGAACATATGTATATGTATAGCTGATTCACTTTGTTATAAAGCAGAAACTAACACACCATTGTAAAGCAATTATACTCCAATAAAGATGTTGAAAAAAATAAAAAATAATGTCATGTCTTCTATTAGCATACTTAATTTTTCCTCTATTTTCTTCAGCATGTAGAATACTTTTATAATAGCTGTTTTAATGTCCTTCTCAGGTAACTATCACATGTGTTATTTCTGAGTCTGTTTTTTATTGATTAATTTTTCTCTTCATTACTGATTGCATATTCTGCCTCTCTGCATGCCTAATAACTTTTTACTGATGCCAGACATTGTGAATTATATCTTCTTAGGTTACGAATTTTATAATAATAGTAGTAATAATTCCTTTAAGTGATTTTGAGCTTCGTACTGGGACACAGATGAGTTACTCGGAAACAGCTTTATCCTTTTCAGGCTTGCTTTCAAGCATTATTAAGAGGGGACCAGAACAGGCTTTAGTCTAGGGTGAATTTTCCTGACTACCAGGGTAATACCTAGCTGAGAAATCCACCCAGTACCCTGAATATTTTCAGGTTTTTTCACCTCTGGCAGGTGAGAAGATAAACTATTTCCACCCCTCTGAGAGCTCTGAAGTCATCCACTCACTCCTTTTTGGTGGTTCTTTCCCCAGCCAGAATTCAGCAGGAGACTCCCAAGGGAACCCTCTGCAGATCTCCAAGCTCTATCTCTCTTTCTCTCTCTTTGCAGTCCTCCCCCATCCATGCAGCTCCCTTTTCTCTCGTCCTGTGCTCTAGGAATTCTAGCTGCCCTGGCCTCCATGAATGCTGAACTCTGTTTCCTCAGCTCTGGTAGAATGCTGGCCTCTCTCTGGGTTCCCCTTCCCTGAACTGAAGCCTGGAAAGCCTCTCCAGGAAGGAAGCTGGGGGAAATTGTAGTGCTCACCTCATTTTTCCCCTTCTCTCAGGTATCAGCATCCTGCATGCCTGTTGTAGTGCATCTGAAGACCGTCACTTCCAAAGTTTTAGTTACATAAAGTGGGAGGATAAATCCAAACCTGTTCATTCATCATGGGCAGAACCAATTCCTAGGTCACTCTTAATTAGTCCTTGAATGCTATTTTCAGAGGATCGGTTATCTTACTCATCTGACATGTGTGTGTGTCCTGTGATGAAAAGGTTGAGGGATGCTCCCAAGGAGTTTACATCAGTGTAAAGATGTAACAACTGTTGCTATCCTGACAATTACCACTATTTATGATGCTGAGGAGGTTGTTTTGAGGGTCTGGGGTTGGGGTCGGCACCAGCCCCATCTTCTCTATCGTCGAACACCGGAAGCAGATTGGCAGGGAACATTTACCGTACCCATGTGCTGGCCTTCCCTACCTTCACATGAGCTGCGTTCCCCAATGCACAATAACTGCCTGGCCCTGGGGCATGTAAGTTTGAGAACCCTGCTGCTGGAGACCCTCCAGATGCCCTCACACACAAATGCTCTGTGGTACAGGTATTGTTTTCACCACATGACTTTGCTTTAGATAGAGTTATTCAAATAATACGTGAATAAGTGGCTGCTGTGAAAGATTCCATTAGTATATCAGTACACTGACTACACAGGTCATCACATTCCTCCACATTCTCTGCTTCCTGGGCCTACCAGTGGGGCTAGTTAGAGGTGCTTCCTTGTTCCTTTCAAAAATATTTCTCTCCGGGCTTCCCTGGTGGTGCACTGGTTGGGAGTCCGCCTGCCGATGCAGGGGACGCGGGTTCGTGCCCTGGTCCGGGAGGATCCCACATGCCGCAGAGTGGCTGGGCCCGTGAGCCATGGCCGCTGAGCCTGTGCGTCCGGAGCCTGTGCTCCGCATCGGGAGAGGCCACAACAGTGAGAGGCCCACGTAGCGCAAAAAAAAAAAGAAAAAAATATATATCTGTATTTAAACCACACACACACACACACACACACACACACACACAGAGCAGGCCCCACGATGAGCAGCTCCCATTTGCTTCCCCTCCCACCTAATATTAACAGCATGTCCTAAAGAAGATCCCTCTGATCAGTACACACTTGTCCTCTCATGCTGTTCCATGGCCAGTGTGTGCTCCATGGTATAACATGAACCCCTCACCGTTTGTTTACAATCCAGCCATCATCGACTCTTAATGGACATAAAGAGGTTTTACACAATTGTTTGCTACTACCTTCCTTCTACACACAATTCTGTGAATGTGTGTGTTGATTATACATTTTTAAAGTGGAGCTGCTGGGTCAAAACTCTGTCATTCACCAATCATCCACTGAGCGCCTACTATGTGCTGGGCACTGGGGAGACTGGCCGTACTAGGCAAAAAAAAAAGTCTCTGCCCTCACCGACCTAGCATTGTAAGGATTTTTCATTTTGATACATGCTGCCACGATGCTGTCATTCAGTGGTGCAGGAGAAGTAAAGCTTGTTTACCGGCTCCTCACATCATTCTTGGGGCAGACGCTCTGCTGCAGTGAACAGGATGCTTAGACCTTTGCTCCCTTCAAGATCTTCAGGGTCTGGCGATGAGACTGTTCCTTTGGATGTGTTGGGGGGTAAGGAGGGAGGGAGAGAAGGGAAGGAACAGTTCACAGATAACGTGGTGGAGGGAGGTAGGAATCCTAGAGTCCACCACTTAGTTGTGTAGGAGGGACGCTGAGCCTGGTTAGAAATGCAAATTCTCGGGCCCCACCAAGGACCCACTGAATCAGAAACTCGGGGATGGGGGACAGCAATCAGTGTTTTAACAAGCCCTCCAGGTGACTGCGATGCATGGTACAGTTTCACATTCACATTAGACCCACCAGAATAACCACAGGACTGAAGTGAGAAACAGCACCCCCCACAGCGCCCCGGGGTATCACTTCCTGGGGGTGTCCGGTTCACCCCTTCGTTTCTACCTGGTCACATTCAGGTGGGGATGGCAACAGGGCGAGAGATTGGCTCCGAGATTGCGGGGCCAGAAAGCGTTCTGGGCGGTGATTGGTCGCCACGAGATTGCCGGAATAAGCTCTTCCGGTGCGCAAAGCGGAGCCGGAAATCCCGCTATTCCCTCCCCCTCCCCGCGCAAGGCGGTAGCTGAGTTGGAGTTCAGCACAAGAGCGTGTTTGTTAGCGCGCTGGCGTTTTCAGAATGTATATTTTTCTGAGTTGCACTACTACAGAACTGACTGTCCCGACAGGCACAGCTAGAAAGGGCGAGGATTCCGCTAGGGTACATGTACGGGGTAACAGAACGGTGACAGAGCCCATGGTCTTTATCTCATGTAGTCAGTGTCCTTGGGACCCCTGGGAGATGTCCCCTTCCCTAACGGAACCGAAGGCACGGTTGTCCTTTCCACCGATTACAGTCATGGACAGAGGCCTGCCCCTCACCAGGCCTTCTGATCCCAGTCTGGAGCTTTATCCCTCCTGCCCGTTGGGGGACAGTGGCTGGCTTGCCCCACTAGGCCTATTCTGTATTACCCAGGGAGGCACAAGCAATCACAAGGCCCAGCACAGAGAAAACTTCTTGTAATGCTCCCTGTTATACTGGTGTCACTGCAGGGAGGTAACCTACCACGTAGGAAGACTTTTTCCCAAATCCAAGACTCCACAGAATTGCGAGGGTTTCATCCTAACTTTGCCCTCCCTCCCTTTGGGAACCGGCCAGCAATGGTCCACGGGCATCTACATCTGCTGTTCCCCGATCCCACCACCAAGGGGCGCGCGAGATGAAACGGTTTTGTCGTGGAACGTACCACTGAGGGGCAGAGGGAAAACCTTCGAGTCGGGAAGGAACCATTGGGGAGGGGGCGTCCGTTCTGGAATAATCCATTGAGCTCTGTGACAACAGTGAGGGTCACCTTACACCGCGTTGGGTATCAACCATGGGTCCCAGCGGAGGCACTAAGGGCGCCGCTGGGTCCATCCCAATTGAAACCGCTCCATCTTCCCGGCACATTCGAGGCCGATTGGAAACCGGTTCTCAGCCTGAAGCCTTCTTTTCTATCTACTCAGGGTCACCCCTTCGTTTCTGCATGGTCACATCCAGGTGGGGCCAGCAACGGACAAGAGATTGGCTCCGGGATGGGGGTGTGGGGGGGGGGGCTCGAAATCGATAAAGCGTTCTGGGCGGTGATTGGTCGCCGCGACACTCCCGGGATAAACTCTTCCGGGACGTCAAGCGGCGCCGGAAATCCCGCTATTCCTGCCCCTCCCTCCTCGCCTGCCCAGTTCCCATTGGCTGTCTGTCTGGGACAGGCACAGTGGTCGCCGAATTGGCGCTCAGGGTGAAAGGTGTGCGTGTGCGTGTGCGTGTGCGAGCGCGGGCATTTCTAGAGTGTACATTTTCCTCCGAGTTTGACTACTCCGAGACTGACTCTCCTTAAGGGGCTTAATTAGCTGCCCGGTCGGTGGCGAGGTTCGGCGCAGTCGCTGGCTGTGCAGGGTGACGGTGGTGGTGTCTTTCCTCGAGCTCTTACAGTCTTGTTTAGCCTTCACTCAGTCTGGAGCGTGTGGCACCGCAGGGTCAGTCGCGCAGATTCATATAATTAAGGCCAAGGAGGGGTCACTCAACTTTTTTGGTGTCTCTCCCTGGGAAGTAACGTGTGTCGTGCAGTTTGGAGATGTGTACCGCTACGTCTGACATCCCAGATGCTGTTTGTGTACATTTGACGTCTCTGAGCATTTGGGGGAGTTTTTGGTGAATGGGATATTTTATCTGAGTGGATTTTGTGAGCCATGGTACAAAGTCTGTAGGGCTTGGTGTCCTTGTAGACCTGGGTGTGCATTTTCTGAGCTTTTGGGCATTAGAGTCACTGGGTGTTAGACCCTTATGTAGACGTCTGAACCCCAGAGTGTGAGGCCTCTGAACTGTTGTGATTCTGGGTCCCAAGGTGTGATGTCTCTGAGCTGCTTTAGGAAGGGGTTTGTCTAAAGGTGTAAAGTATCTGAGCTGTTTGGGGTCTGTGTGTCAGTAGTAAAATCTCTTACCATTTCGGCTGTGAGGTCTCTGTCCAGGAACTGAGGGAGTTGGAAACCCGGCGGGTATGATTCCGAAGCCTGGAACCCGACGTGCTGATGGTGCGTTGTTGAGGGTGTCACTTGTCTCCTGAAGTCTCAGTACATATCATAATAAAATGGGGCCAGTGCCCACCTTGGAGGGTACCTGTGCATGTTAACAGTGTGTGTAAAGGGCCCGGCTCCCAGCTATGGTTCAGCAAATGTTTTCTGAGCACCTACAATGTACCTGAGTACTATTCGAGGAGTTTGTGACAGGACAAAACTGACCAAGTCTCTCATTTCATAGAGTTGGTCAATCAATAAATCAAGGGTGGCAGGTGCTATGTATGAAGAAAGATAGGGCTGGATCAGGGGAAAGGGTATGTGGAGATGATGTTATTATTTTATTCAATGTAATCAGGGAAAGTCTCCCTGAAGGATGACGAATGAGCAGAGACCTAGAGGAGGTGAGGGAGCACGCCGTGGGATTATCTGAAGGAAGAGCATTCCAGGCAGAAGGAACAGCAGGTGCCACAGTCCTGGCGGGGCAGTCTACTTGGCGTGCTCCTGGATATCAAGGAGTCCTTGGATGCACTGGGTCTGGCACGTAGCACTCATTGAAAGGTGTCTGGTGCTGCTCTCTGTGTTTGTCCCACAATCTGTGGTCATCCCCATTTCACAGATGAAGGACCCGAGGCTACAAGACGGGCCCTCCACCTTCTCTCCTGCTTATACCTGAAATTACTGAAGAGGGGTGAAACCTTCTAGTCCATCATGAGAGACAGAGGGCTTGAGTGTAAGAGCTGCAGGGAGGACACCATCCACACTGAATGTCAGCCAACCAGCGGAGATTAGTTATAATATGGGAATCATGCCCCTCATAACATTGCTACTCTTGATGGAGGGCAGGACTTCAGAATGAGAAAGGAACTGGGGCAAAGGAGAGAGGCCGGAAGGGGAAGCTGGAGGACAGTGAGGAAAAAACCCACTGGCTTCATCATATTGCTTGGATTTGGCCCAGTTCACCTTGATTAACTGATATATTCACTTTTCCCCTGTCCCTACCCTTTCTTTCCCTTCCCTTCTCTTCTCTTTTGTGCCTGAGCAGTTCAGTCCTAAAGCCATTAGGTGTTGCCGGGCAAGGCAAGTATATGCGCGTAGGGCATCCCAGTTTGGGAGGTCAGAGCCCAAGGCGGTAAGGAGGATATCCCTGGGGGTTCTGTGGGGAGGAGGCTAACTGGCTCAGTGATTCAGGCTTGAGTGAGGTGCGGAAGTCAAGGGCAGGGGATGGTTCAGCATAGCACGGGGGGAGGACCTCTTTGTGGAGGAGGGATGGCTTATATGCATTGGGATTAGTCAACTGAGTGAATATATAAGGATGGTGGGAGCCACGTCTGTCACTTTTGGAAGACGGCATTTCCAGTATGGAAAGCAGGTAAACTGGAACAACTTCTGAGGAGTTCTACTGGAATTAAAGGTCTCCGTGAGAACTCCTGGTTTTCAATAGATATGTGTACATATGTGGATGGATTGATATATAAATATAGAAATATGTGTGTGTGTGTGTGATTGTGTTCACACATATATTCCAAACTTCCTGAAAACAGCAACATCCCAATGACAATAAGTACACCTACCGCTAGATCCTAGCTTCTGAATACCATTCTCCACTAAATGATGGGTTCCCAGGCTGAGGAGAGAAAGGATTAATGAGCCTGGCTCAACTTGTCATGTCAGTAATAAGGGAAAGTTAAGGAATGATGAGGAGATGTCAGGGGGGACACAGAATATAGCTGGAGGGCTCTCCCACTGGAAACACTGGGCACTCTTATCTTTTCCAGCTTCTTTGAGGTATTATTGACATACAGCATGTAAGTTTAAGGTGCACAGTGTGATGATTTGATACACGTAGATAGGGCAAAACGATTACCACGATAAGGTTAGTTAGCACTCTATCCCCTCACAGAATTACCTTTGTAAAACTTGTGGTGATAACATTTCAGATCTACCCTCTTAGCTTTCAATATATGATACAGTTTTGTTCCTTATACTCAGCATGCTGTACATTAGATCCCCATAACTTATTCATCTTATAGCTGGAAGTTTGTACCGTTTGACCAACATTTCCCCCAGCCCCTGGCAACCGCCATTCTAAACTCTATTTCTGTGAGTTTGACTTTTTTAGATTCTACATATAAGTATGACATACAGTTTGTCTTTCTCTCTTTCACTTAGCATAAAGCCTTCCAGGTCCATTCATGTTGCTGCAAAAGGCAGGATTCTCTTCGTTTTTGTGGCTGAATAATATTCCGTTGTATATGTCACCACATTTTCTATATCTATTCATCCCCTCCATGGCCACTTAGTTGCTTACATATCTTGGTTGAAGCTGCATTTTAAATTGTGACATTGGTGTTAGTCCTCCAACTTTGTTTTTCAAAATTACTTGGCTATTCTAGTTCCTTTGCCTTACCCCAGAAAGTTTATCATCAGTTAGTCTATATGTACAAAAAAATCCTTGCCTGGATTTGTGATTGGAATTGTATGAAATTGATGGATCTATCTGGGGACTGTTGACATCCTAATTATATTGAATTTCTCAACAGATGAACGCAGTATGTGTCTCCATTTTTTGTTAGCTCTTCTTATATTTCTTTTCCTTGGCATTTTGTAGTTTTGAGCATACAGATCCTGCTTATGTTTCGCTAGGTTTTGGGGGGAAGCTATTATAAATGGTATGCAAAATTCTTTTTAAAAATATTTCCTAATTGTTCATTGCTAGTACAGGCAAATATGCCTGATTTTTTGGTGTTGAGCTTGTATCCTGCGACCCTGTTAAACTCACTTCTTAGTTATAGGAGTTTTTGTTAATAGATTTCATGGGATTTTCTAGGTAGATAATCATGTCATCGGTGGATGGGAGCAGTTTGATTTCCTCCTTCCCAATCTCTAAACCATTTATTTCTTTTTCTTTTCTTACTGGAGTGGCTAGGACTTCCAGTACAATGTTGACTTATAGCAGGAGTAAGACTGGCTATCCTCCTGGCCTGGTTCCTGATCTTAGGGAGAAAGCATTTAGTCTTTCTCCATCAAGTAGGATGGAGGGGCAGGTATTTTTGTAGATGCTCTGTACCAGGTTAAGAAAGCTCTCTTCTACTCCTGGTTAGCTGAATGTTTTCATCATGAACGACTGTTGAATTTTGCCAGATACTTTTTCTGCATCAACAGATAATGATCATGTGGTTCTTTATCTTTGGTATGCTACTGTGGTGGCTTGATTGATTTTTTAATGCTGCACCAGCTTTGCATTTCGGGGGTAAACCTCACTTGGTCATGGTGTATTATTCTTTTTATATATTGAATTTGATTTGCTACTACTGTCTTTGTTTGACTTTGGTATGAGGGTAATGCTAATCTGAAAACATAATTCAACAAGTGTTCCCTCTCTTCTGTTTCCTTGAAGAGATTGCGTAGAATTGCTGTTATTGCTTCTTAAATGTTTGGCAGGATTTTCCAGGGATACCATCTGGCCCTGGAGATTCCTTTTCTGTAAGTTTTTCAACTACAGACTAGATTTTAAAAATAGATGATCTGTTCCTTTTTGGCTGAGCTTTGATAGTTTGTTCCATTTCGCCTAAATTGCCAAAAGTACTTATGTAGAATTATTTATAGAATCCTTTTAATTTCTGTGGGATATGTAACCTATTTCATTCCTGATGTTGGTAAGTTGTGTCTTTAGTTATCTTGCTTTTTTTTTTTTTTTGTCTATCTGGGTAGAAGTTTATGAATTTGTATTGACCTTTTGAAAGAACCAGCTTTGGGTTTTGTTGATTAACTCTCTTCTTTTTCTGATAACTATTCCAATCTCTATTTCCCTTATTTGCTTGCTTTGAATTTATTTGGATTTGCTTTTTCTAGTTCCTTAAGGTGGAAGCTTTCATTATCGATTTGGATTCTTTATTCTTTCTAATACAAGCATTTGATGCTGTACATTGACGGCTAAGCACTGCTGTACCTGCATCCTGCAGATTTTGGTAGGTTGTTTTTTCATTTTCATTTTGTTTAAATTCATTTGTAACTTTCCTTGATCCTTGCTCTTTGGTCCTTGGATTATTTAGAAGTATGTGATTTAATTTCCTTGTGTTTGGAGATTTTCCTCCTAACTTGGGCTTACTTATTGGTGGTTTTTCTCTTTTGGTCAGACAACATTCTTTGTATGATTGCAGTTATCTTGCAATTGGTCATATTTGTTTTATGACCCAAGATATAGTCTACCTTGGTGAAACTTCCATATGCACTTGAAAAGAATGTGGTATATTCGGCTGTTGTTATGTGGAGGGTTCTATACCTGTGAGAACGTTCAGTTCACACATGCATTCTAATTTGCTTTCTCTCCGTTCTGTGTATTACTGAGGTTGTTGAAGTCTCCAGCTGTTCTTGTAGATTTGTTTGTTTCAGTTCTTCCAGTTCTGACTTGGTCATGTATTTTGAAGCTTTGCTGTTGAGTACTGTGCAGAATAGAGTTAACATAGCAGGCCTGAGACTATAATCCTTAGAAGGGCTGGCTTGTTGGCCCTCACGTCACGTCTGAGAACTTGGATTTCAAGAGGTTTCCCACAGTTGCCTCCTTCAGAAGTGTAGTTTACTCCTCCATCTGTCCAAACAGTATGCTTTATGCTAAACACCTGCTTTCCTCCTGAGAACCTGAAATCTTGATATGTGCTAGGCCCCGGGTTTCTCAGGAGCTTCCCTGGTGGACAGCATTTCACACGTGTTGTCATGATCCGTTACCGGAGGGACAAATTGCGTGCTTCTACTAGGAAAGGACTCTTGGAGGCTTGCGCTGGTTTCCTCCGGATGTTGCCCAGTGCACCTCTCCCCCTGGATGATTTGGCTTTGTATCCTTTTGCTGCAGTAAATCTTAGCCATGAGGATGACTATGTGCTAGGTCCTTGGGGTCCTCCTAGGAATTCATCAAAAGCAAGGGTGGTCTTGGGGCATCTGAAACAGTGGTGGCAGCTGTGGATTCACTAGCGAGACTGTGACTGGCTGAAATACGGTGAAAGCCGTGTTTGAGTACAGGGAGGATGAAGCAGTAGGGATGATGATCCTTTTGTGCTCGGTGGCTGTGGATGTACCCGTGCTATGAAACAGCAGCTGAGCCGCTGACTGTCGTGATAGGTGTTACTTACAGAATTTGAAAACAAAAGATCCAGATCCAGGAGAGTTAGCGCACTGCATCCTGGGCTGCTTCTGCTGTGCTGCCCGATGTGAGCGGGGTGGGGCGGTGGTGGGGGGGGGTGCAGCCAGCTCCTGACTTTGGTGTTTGTTATTTCCTCCAGGCCTGGGGGGAAAGGATGCAAACCTTACAAAAGGTGAACTCTGGGTCGGCCAAAAAATGTTAAAAGTTTGACTTGCTCTCTCCTACAAGCGGAAGAAAGCAAGTAAAATCAGGTTCTGGCTGGAGAAAGCTTCAGATACACTAGAGGCAAGAAGGGGAAAACGCTCTGCAGGCTTTTCTTCAACTTGGCGGCGGCCGCTGCTGCTGCTGCTGCAGCCCGTCCCAGCACTCGCGCCCGAGCTCCCCGGCCGCTGTGCGGTACCCTGGTGAGTGTCAGTTTACTGCTAGGGGTTTGAGCAAAGCGTCCCTGAGAGAAGGAAAAGGGGGAATTTTAAAAATGGCTTTGTACGTTGTGGCTGTTTCATCTGGATGTTCATGACAACTGAGACGAGACGTTAGGCATATGACTCTTCAGTGCAAGAGAATGAGCTTCTGCAGCCTCCTCACGGGATCAGTGAGAGAGACAAAAGGACAGGAGGTTGTGTCAACCCATTTTGAAAATTTTTTAAAATTCAGGATTTTGTCCTGGCCAATTGCTAAATGTAATGTCTTTACAGTTAGATTATAAAACATGTTTTGCTATGAAAGTACTTTTGCCTTTCTTGCCTACAGCCCTTCCATACAAAAGATTTGGGGGACATTAGGGGATAATTAAAGAAATGTAAAGGTTTTTGTTGTTGTTGTTGTTGTTTTTTGCGGTACGCGGGCCTCTCACTGTTGTGGCCTCTCCCTTTGCGGAGCACAGGCTCCGGACGCGCAGGCTCAGTGGCCATGGCTCACGGGCCCAGCCGCTCCATGGCATGTGGGATCCTCCCGGCCCGGGGCACGAACCCCCATCCCCTGCATCAGCACGCGGACTCCCAACCACTGCGCCACCAGGGAAGCCCCGAAATGTAAAGTTTTGATTTCAGGATTGTACACAGTGATTGTATAACAATGAAGAACACACCACCCCTGGCACCTGGTGGGGAAGCGTAGAGAGGGAGCAAGGGCATTAATGTTCTTGTCTGTCCAAACTGTTCCTGGGAATTTTCTAGGTTTCCTAAAGGAATACTCCCCGTGCAGGCTTCCAAGCTGCTGTGAGCACTTTTTTTTTCTTTTTGAATTTTATTTTATTTATTTTTTATACAGCAGGTTCTTATTAGTTATCTATTTTATACATATTAGTGTATATATGTCAATCCCAATCCAGTGAGCACTTTGAATGCAAACTGTCTGCTGAGGCTCCAGTCACACCTGAGGGAGCTCTGACTGTGGGACCGCAGGAGTGGCCCCAGCCCCTGGACGGTGCATGCAGACCACCTCCAGGTGTCAGCCACCCTCGGAAAGAGGATGCGCTGGGGTCCCGGACAGACAGAACTGCTTGGAACGGGCTGCCTCCAGGCAGTGCCTCTGAAACTGAGGCCTCAGATGGATAATTCAAACTGGACAGGGAGTCCTAGGGGGGCAGGTCCCTGGGTGGGAGGCCACAGTGGGGCCCCAGGGAGCTGACCTGCCTGCCTGATGTATGTCCTGCTCGGGACAACCTAGCAGTTGTGAACCCTTTGTTTCTAGGGATACACGTATGCCCCGGAATTACCCTTCTTGTGTGTGAGCCCTGAATATCCCGACGCAGCCTCAGCCTGGACGAGTAGTGACCAGAGTATGCTGTGCCTGAATTGGTGCCTCAGGTACCTCAGCTACAAAAGGTTCATACAAAAAACTAAGCAGTAAGGTTCCTGGCTTTCTAAGTTAGACCTTCATGGTTAATGACATCTGTATTTAAATGGCTGAGTCCTGGAGCCCTAAGGGATGTAACTGACATCAGCACTGCAGTGTAGGCTGGCGTCACTGTGCCTCCTGGGTCCTAAGGCCTGTGGCATCCCCCTCCCTCCCTCCGCAGACTGACATCCTTCTCGCTCGTCATTAAGACACTGGGTCCAGTCCTTCACCCGTTACGTCAGCTCCACAAGTGTGGACTGACTTTCTACCGTGTGTCAGGTCCTCTGCCCTGAGGACACCCGGCGGAACGGGCTGTGTTTCCAGCCTTCTGAGAAGGAGTTAAAAGTCTGGTGAGGGAGACAGACATGGAAGCAAAACCTTGGTGCCTCAAAGACAATGGGCTTATCTGGCTTTGTCCAGCAACCCATGGCACATCACACTCTGAACATTTCCCACGTAATTTTTCCCGTCCATTAATGGCATATCCGGAAGATCCGTCTAGTCAGTAGAGTTGGATTCCCCTCATTCCTCTAGGCGTGTACAACCTCAGCTACCAAGCGACACTGGTGTGTTGCATCAAGCTCAAGGCCAGTAACAGAATTGCCTTCAGTATGTGTTCTCTAAAACACTCAAGGATTCTTTGTAAGTTTCCAGAGAAAGCAACATTCAAGCTTCCCTTAATTCACGGGGATATTACAATGATGGAAAATCCACTTTATTTAACTCTCTGCTAAAAAGTGTTTGCCTCCCTGTAACCCTCAGCCCACAGGTGCCGGTAGCTCCTCCCAGTCATTTCAGCACCCAGACCTACCCTCTGAAACTTCCTGTCAGCTTCCACCTACTTACCAGATGCACCACTGTGGTAGTAAACCACATAACATACTGGTTATCAACCACGAGAATAGGATTTTAAGAAGGTATCCCCAGACCTCTTATTCCCATCAAAAGGATAGGAATGATATCCATGTCAGGGTTTGGTCTGGGGAAATAGCATGGCAGCATGGAGTAGGACACAGGACTCCCCAGGAAGGATTCCAGGCACCTTCCTCGTCTGTCTTGCCTTCTGTGACGAGATAATGGTTCAGGGACAGATGGGGTATGAGGTAAGGCTTCGTTTCCAAGGTCAATCACTGCCGTGGGCATCAATGTTTAGGATGGTTCTGTGGTCGTCATGGCTCTTGGCTCCCGGGGCTGGGGTCTTTCTCAGAGAGGACAAGCCCTCTCCAGGCTGCGTCACCAGAGTCACGGGCCAGGTGAGGGCTTTAAGCTATTAGGGAAGGCTGTCTGCTTTGGCACGGCAGATCAGATCAGAGGAGGACAGCTGAGAGAAGAGCGGAGAAGATCTCAGGTCAGGGGCAGGTGTCTGATCGGTGAAGGGAAGACATTTTTCCTAAATTCTGGTTGCTCTGGGCTTGTGTGGCATGGAGGGAGTGAGGGTGCAAGAGAGAAGCAGAGGCTGACTGGAGGTGGGGAGAATAGGTCACATAACTTCATATTGTCTGTGTCCCACGGCCCCCGAGAAAAGCCCAGGCCATGTGGGATCTCAAAGGTCATCTCCTCTCACCACCTCCATCCACTGGCCATGAAGAGATTGGATCTGAGATAAACTGAAGCCTCAGAGAGACAGGCCAGTGGGGTGGTGATGTCTGCTCAGAAGATCCACTGCCCTGCCCTTGGTTTGACTCTCACGCTGTGTCCTTTACGTTCTCTCTCCTGTGCTCTCACTTAGGTCTTCCCAACTGCGTGTTTATCTTGGGAAGAGTCAGTACATTGGAGACAGTCTTGCTACCACAGTTTAATAAAGTTCCTGAGAGTTCCCCAGGCAGAGTGAAAAATCAAAGATTCTAGGGCACCGTTGTAGCCACACTAAATGAGACTCACTGAGTGCAGATCATGGAATCTGCATTTTTGGTGTTTTTTTTTAATAATTACTCAGTTCTGATTGACATGGACAACTTGTCTGGGCATTACCAGAGCAGAGGAACAGTCTTATTTTCCCTACTGGCAGGTTTCTCTCTTCATCGGGAGCGTGTGGAGGTGACAGAGGTTTGCTGCCTTCTCTGATGCACAAACCCAAGACCTTCAGGCTAGGAGACTGACATGCTGTCTGCTCTTCTAAGGAGGCTCTCAGATCATTCCTTCCACAAAACATTCTGATTGCAATCCTGTCAAGCCTCCATCTAAAAGATTTCTGAAGAAACCAGATTTCTATTTAGTGTGCAGTTCCATGCTGTAAGGTCAATCTGTGTTATGTGTTAGCTGTTTTTCTACATATTTTGCAGTAGCCGTTGCATCTTGCCCTTGACTGAATAAATACAGAACACACTTGAGTTTTCCACAATGCCTGCACAGACGTGTGGCTCCACCCCTTACTGCTGGGTGACACTGAGCGGGCTACTTAGCGTCTTTGTGCCTCAATTCCTCCATTAGTAACATGGAAACACTAGTGAGGAGTAAATGTAACTACTTCTTGGGGACAGTTTATTAGAGCAGCGACCGTGTTAAGACATGGGGAGTTGTCAGGACAGTGCTCGGCATGTGACAAGTTCCTGGTGAATTCTAGCTGTTGTCATTACTGTTGTTGATATTGTTACCATTCCCACGTTTCCCTGGAGAGTGTTCCAGAGAGACAATGTCGAGACCACCTGTGACTCACCACATAGAGTTTGCACTATCACTTCAGCCCCTCAGGGACTCAAGAACTGAATGTATGGGGCATGGAGGTGGGTATATATATATATATATATATATATATATATATATATATATATTTAGCGTAACGAGTATTTAACTCTTCTTATGGGGATATTGTGAAGCCTACATACAATGCTGGGGTTTCATCAGGCGCTCGTATGGAAAAGTGTAGTGCCTATTCTCTAGGAAATTTGAAGTCTAATGACCTCTTCGCAGGATTTGTATAATGACGGGAAAGTAAGTGATCCCTGGACGATTGTAGAACATGAGTATATACATTTTAAAACACATTCCAGAGGGAAATTTAAATCCCCAAGAACCTCATTATATAGCCCTTTTGAGGGGCCATTATTTTTATGAAGTCTAATTCTGTATCAAATTCTGAATATCTGAATCTGATGAAGATACAAAAGTATTAATACTCAAACTTTCATCAGTAGGACTTTATTTCTTGTGTAGTTTTCACATTGCCGGTTTTATGGTGTTTCTTATTTCTTCCACTAATATTCACGTTTTTTTAACCAAAGGGTGATGGTATGAATATTTTCTGAGTTACATCCTGAGGAGATGGTAAACTGTGTTTTCAGATGGAGAGTCTGAGGAGGGGGACAAAGGGGAGAGAGAGCGGAGCGAGAGTGGTTGAGGAGAAAGCAACGGGGGTAGGGAGAGAGGGATATGGGTACAAGCAGAAACCGAAGTGAAGAGACACAAGAGTAAAAGCTCACCCTTCTGGACCGTGTTTAACTCTCTATATGTATAAGTATAATAAGGTCTCTGAGTACTCGCAGCAACATTATGAGGTAAGCATTTTTAATGTTATCATCCCTTTTTGCAGATGAGGTAGCTTGAGACACGTAGAGGTTAACGGGTGAAGGACCTTGCCCAAAGTCACCTGGCCTGCAAGAGCTGAGTCAGATTGCTACGCAGGCCTGAAAGAAACAGAGAGGCGTGGTATCTGACCCCCAAATCCAGAATACACTGCAGTGTCCAGCATCCTCTGCATCAAAAGGCAAGTGAACATGTCCATCGGCATGAATCAAATTACCCTGGATCTCTGTATGGATTGAACATGATGTCTCCTGAGTGCATGAAAGACCACGGGGTGTCCTGTCAATATGCACACGTCACAGAGAACAGTTCCTGGTCCATTTCAAGCTCTATACATGTGTTTGCTTGTACCGACGTCAGTATCAGCATCCTCATCCTCATCTTTATGGGAAGTAGCATAACCATACTATAATGCCCAAATAACCTTTTTTTTTTTTTTTTTTTTTTGGTACGCGGGCCTCTCACTGTTGTGGCCTCTCCCGTTGTGGAGCACAGGCTCCGGACGCGCAGGCTCAGTGGCCATGGCTCACAGGCCTAGCCGCTCCGCGGCATTTGCGATCCTCCCGGACCGGGGCACGAACCCGTGTCCCCTGCATCGGCAGGCGGACTCCCAACCACTGCACCACCAGGGAAGCCCCCAAGTGACCTTTTAATCTGCTGTATCTTCATTGTTACATAGCCAGTTTTTCTATTATAATTTTAAAAGTTTTTCTGAAGACCTGTTCTCTTAGGTATCTTGACGTTTCAGGATAAAAAAAATCGTTTTGGTATCCTTGCCAAGTGAAAACCCAGCCAGCACACTTAAGTGAGGAGTATGATCTTTGGTACAGTGGGGGGTGTGGGGGATGTGGGGTGTGGGGGGAGCAGAGAGGTCCTGATGGAAGGTTAGCTAAGTCTGCAAGCGTTGTGCAAAAGGCCACGGACGATATAAGCCCAAACCAAACAACAACTCACAGGTCCCTAGGAAGAGACTGGTGTTCTATCCACGTAAGTGTCTGTATTAGGACTTCTTAGACCTTTGCTCTTTTGGCTCCCGTGGCGCACTGGGGCAGCGTGTGGCGCTTATAACGCAGTCCTGCTTTGACCCAGGCTGTGGATGAGAGTCTCAGCCTCCCCTGCAGCACCGCCCCTTTTGTGGGCCAACTGGAGCACTTTTCTTGATGCCTGGGAGCCTCCAGATTCAAAAGGGAAGGGAGACAGAAAATACGTAGCTCAGTAGGTAGATCCGACCCTCCCAGATAGAGCCATGCACAGCAAGTGAGATGCAGGTGCAGCTTGGTGCAGTAACCCGTTGGGAATTAGCAGAGTTGGATTGGGTGACTCAAGGAAGAAATGTGGACGTGAATGCAAAGGGGAGGATCCACATTACGAGGGGTAAATAGCTATAATTCCCATTTCTGTAACAGGGTAGGGTACTCCATTATTGTTGGGAGAAGGCTCCCTGGTCTGAGCTCTGGGAGGGCGTCACGGCACTTGAGTGATGAGCGTTCTGAGGAACCGCCATCAACCCTAACCAGGGGCCGCTGAGTGTCTGAAGGCAGGAAGTCTCAGTCTTTACCCCTAACGGACACAGACAGCTTCTTAGCCCTGCTGAGAGTGGTGCTGTGGCACCTGAGGGAAGCTCAAAGTTGCCCTCTAGCAAAACTACCAGTGCTCCTTATGTCCTAATCCAGGTCAGGGTGGCTGCCCAGACACTGTGCACTGATCTGGATAAGCCTGATGGTACCTGTGTGTGTGTGTGTGTGTGTGTGTGTGTGTGTGTGTTGCAAACAGTGACTTTATTCATTGAATCGTTCACCAAGCTCCAACTATGGTCAACGCGCTGTGCTGGATGTCTGGGGATACATAAAAAACAAAAAAAAATTGGTCACCTGGGTATCTGCTCAGTCAGCTGACTGACAGGAGAAGGAGGGATCATAGCTACTGAATGACAAGCCTGTGCCAGGCCTTAGGAGTGAGAGGCAGGACGTGGGGGAAGAGCAGAGACAGTCGAGGTGGAGCAAGCAAGCAACTGGGAGGACCGCGTGAGGGACAGCTCTGAGGGAGGCTGATGGCCTCACCTGGACTTGACACGCCCTTCCTAACTGTGCTCACGTCCCTGACTCCATGGCCGCCGGTGCTCTGGGCACAGCATCACAGACTCCACTAGCAACCTGCGTTCATTCAACAGTCCATTGATTGGACACGTAGTTGCGGGGCCTACACTGGGCACCAGCCACTTGGTACTTGGGAAACATTCAGTGAACTGACCGGTGCTCTAAGGATCTTGACCCAAGTTCCACTGTGAGGCCAGAACTGTGGCTGATGGGGCAACAGAGTGACCCACACGTGTGTAATGAACGTTGCAGCCTCTTGGGTTAGGAGTTTCTGGAATTAGGGATCGTATGAAAGATGCAATGCTCCTCCCCCGACCAAAGGGAAGAGAATCTGACTGGAGATGTGCCCTGTCTCCTCCATTCTCCTGTGTCATTTTTAAAGCAGAAATAACTGGTCCAAGAAGAGCTACCCTTTATTGACCAAGTACATTGAGTCGAGGTCCTTCATTCATTGAGGAAACAAGTTCGAAGCACCGACCAGACGCTAGGTCTCCGCTACTGGGGCCAGTTTGGGGATGCAGGGATGATGGGGGCTGCAACCTGCAAGCACATGACTGCCCCCTGTTGTGTGAGAAAAGCCATGGCAGGATTTAAATCACAGAACCCTAGGAACACAGAAGAGAGCCTCTGACCCCTGCCATAGTGTGTGGGGTCGGGGGGCGAGGGTGTGTGGTGTGTGGGTGTTTGGTCAGGACACACTTCTCAGGGGTGGGGAGGTTCTTCAGGTGGCACTTCGATCATGCACAGTTTACAGACACAAGCTGAAGAGCAGAGACATGAACATGGGTGGAGCCAGATTTCCATTCTCAGTCTGTTGGCTCCAGACCACCATGGCAGCTGGGTCAGGTCCAGAGCTGTCATGAAGCCACTGAAAACACTTCCTCTTCCTCTGCTTGCCTCTCAGTTCCTTCCATCTGATAAATAGAGTGAGACTGGTGGAGACGTAACTGGGGGAGGGTTGATTGCAAAGCCTCTCTGATATGGCAGAGTGCCCCCCCACCACAGGGGAGGCTGAAGTCCTGCCTGGCCGTTGGCTCTGAGGCAGTCCTTTTGCGCCGGTGGACTCCAGTTTCTTGGCTGCAAGGCAGCTCCTGCGCAGGCAAACACAGAGAGGGTCTTAGAACCTTTCAGGGTGGCTTTGCCCTACTGGGTGCCTGCATTTCACAGGTGGACATGGTAATGGGACAATGATGACTTTCCTGTCACGGAACAACATCTGCGTCTCGGCACCTGAATCACAAGCCAAGTGGGTTGTCGTGACCGCCAAGAAGACGGGCTTTGCAGTCGGGCAGAACTCGGGCTGGACTGCCAGATCCAGCCTTTGCTGCATCCGCGACCTGACCTCTCTGAGCTTGTTTCCTTGTCTGTGGAAGGCGGGGGTTGATACTTCTCTGGATCTATGGGGAATAATACCGCATGTGCCCGGCTCCCATTAGCTCAGTAACTAGGCTCCGGCTGAACCATTTTACACTGCGCCCTGTGTTAGGGACACATCAGTGTGGAGGCAAGCATGCCGGGGGCCTCTGGGCATCTACTCCACCCTCTGGCTGGGGTGGGGGTTGGGGTAGTGGCGGTGGAGCTGGTGCCATTTCCATCTTTTTAATTGTCTTTACATAGCAAAGGCACACACTTCATTTCATACTTAGGTGTGCTCTGCTCAGAGGAGTTGTACTGAATGAAGTCAGTCCTCACAGTTGAGTCTGTAGCAGGCAGAACCAGCAGTGGGGACACCTAAGGAGTTGCAGGAAGGTGCTGTCAGATTCCCTAAGAGGGTCCCCATACTGAGCACGCAGCTGATCCTTGCCTCCCTGATGACCACAGGGGACCAGTAAAATCAAACCCTTGCATAGGGAGGACCCGTTAGTATACTTTCTCCTGTCCTAGCAGAAACTTGGACTATAAGCTATAGTGAAAATCTCATCAAAACAAAGTCCATGGGTAGGGCAGTTCAAAGCCTGTTCAATTTACTGGGTCACAGATACCATAAAGTGACAGATTTTTTTCCATTGTTCAGCTTATCCCTCCTCACTGTGAAGCAGGTGGTCACCCTGGATCCCTCTATGCTTCCAAAACTGTGGCCAAATTCCAAAGGTCATATTCAAAGGCAACAGTGGGCCCGTATAACATAAGACGAGAGCTTTTCTGTCTGTATCCTGTTCCTAGCAAGGAAGCCTTTCCCAGGAAAACTCAGCCATCAGATTGCATTTCAAATCAGCTCATTGTGAAGCACAGTAAAACGTGTGTCCGTGTGGGGAATTCATAATGAAATCTCCATCACCTTCCATTCGGTAAAAATATCAAATCTGGTAACTGTGACTTTTCATCCAGGTACACCCCAGGAAAAATGGAAATTGCTCTACCCAGCCTGACAGCTCAACCTAAGAAGGAATCAGACAGATGAGGAGGGAGGAAGGGCATGTAAGATGGAGGGAACAGCACGTGTGAGGTTGTGAAATCTGTGGGTTGTGGGGGCCTGGGGGTGCGGGCAGGGGGGGGCGAGGGAGAACGAGTGTGAGCACACCGGCCATCTGATGAACAGAAAGAGGTCTGGGTGCGCTGGAAATATCAAGTGGGGCTTGGAGCAGAAGGAGGGGGTCTGGTGAAGATCAGGCGTTCGGGGGCAGGCAAGGCCTGCTGTGCTTAGTCCAGGAGGCTGGACATTATCCTAAGAACAGCGGGCAGCCCCTGCAGAGTTTTGAGCAGGGGTGTCATGCCCGGGTTAGGACTTAAGAAAGCTTCCTCAGGCAGTAGGATAGACAATGCGTTGGAAAGCATCAGGATTGCTGGTGGTGGTCAAGGAGAGAGACGAGGGTGACGTGGACTAGAGAACTCACTGTGCCGATGGAGAGGAGTGTCAGGATCTTACTTAGAAAGACTTAAGAGGCAGAAAGGTGGGGCTTGATGACTGAGAGGGTGGTGAGAGAGAGGCAGCAGGCAAGGATGGCTTTAGGGATCTCTGGCCTAAGCAGCTGGGGAGAAGGCTGCCTTGCCCTGAGTTAGGCAACAGTAGAGGAGATGCAGCTATGTGGGCAGGGGTTGTGGATGGGTTCAGTTTGGACTTGTTGAGTATTCCTTGCCTTTGGGGCTCAAACGAGTATTACCTGAATGACTTGGGGGAGCTGACCTAACCTCTCTGTGCCCAAGATGCCTCAACTGTGATAGGGGAATGAGACTAATAATTAAGAAAAGGACTAATTTCTGTTTCATTTATTTATTTATTAAAGAAAACATTTTTTAATCTTACAGCACAGTGCCTTGAAAAGTACAGTAGTACAGTACAACAGCCGGCATACAGGGGCTGGTGTTTCATTTATTTAGTCTATGAGAGTGTCCTCCTTCTACACAGCAGTGCTGTTTTACTGTCAGGTACTCCCTAGGTATAATGGGAATGTATCTACTTTCCATATATCTGCTTGGTTTTACATATCTGCTTTGTGTATTTTCACCACGTAGCATGTATTGCCAGCTGTAAAAGAAAAATAAATACATTCAGAGTAACAAGTGTTTGTCACATGCATGCAGAATGGCAGTCCATCAGCCTGTCTCTCAGAGAAACAGCCCCCCTTCAGACCCTCCAATTCTTCCTCCTGTAGCCCCTCACTCCCCCTCCAGGGAGTGGGCACAGGGCCTTTGGGACCAAGTTTGTCTAACACTTCTCTTCCCTGTGAAGTCATCTCCAGTGTCCCAGAAGTTGCCTAGCACTTGTTGAGTGCAGTCTCCCTGTGGACCTGTCAGTTGACTAGAGAAGTCTGTAGTTTAGGAGAGAGGATTGAGCCTGATATGTGGAACTGGAAACTATCGGTGTGTGGCTGCCTAGCAGGGAGGTGATGAAGCCACAGATACCTAGATTTGAATCGAGGCCCCACCACTTATTCCTTCTGTGACTTTGGGCAGGTTACTTAACCTCTCTGTGGCTCAGTTTCCTCAACTGTAAGATGAGGATGATGGTCCTATTCTGGGATAGTAACTCCTTTTTGCTTCCTTCATGTAGACCACAAACATATAACCTTTTGATAACTATACAGTGCTGTTCGAGCGTCGATTACTTCCAGGGCAAAAAGGGAAGCTCTCTGCTTACAGACTTACCTACTTAGACAGGCATGAAAGATGCCTGGCTCATATTTAGCACGTTGACAAGGTTGAACTTCACATGAGCCCTAAAAAAAGCCACAGTAAAGAAATCTCTGCAGACTTTTGTGTTCCCGAAATGACTTACTGCAAAGGACCACCCTTCCCCTTATGACTCAAGATAAGGCTTCTCGTAGGTCTCAGGTGACTCCTGGGTTTACCTGCTACAAGGCCAAATACAGACCTTCCTCCTTTTCCTGAAAGGGCAGATACAGACCCTCCAGCTCCTTGTTTTTTTGTCTCATGACGAGTAACTGAGATTAAAAGTCAGTCCTCCTGAAACTAGCTAGTCACAAAGATAATCATTTTCTGTTCAGTTGACTGAGACTTCCCCTGAACGATTTTCCCACCTGCAAATGTCCCCACTGTAACTTGTCTACTACTCTCTATGAAATGAAGTACAGTGCAAAACCACCCTGCTGACAGTCTGATCTTCAGATCTGGGGTGCTCTCCCAATTGCATTGGTAGAATAAAGTCAGTCTCTTTATTAGTTTGTGTTTTGTCTTTCCCAGTGTGATGTATCACACGGGGTGTGATTGGTAAGAACTAGGTAAGAAAAAATCAAGTAACAGGAGCTGCTTCTCACGTAGGCACGCAACAAACACAAATTACCAGGTAGTCAAGGAGAAGCCCGCCCCCAAACCCCTTCCAACCCCGGTAGCCCAACACGACCATGCGTCCTCTGTGAGATCATCTCCAGCGGCCGGAAACTCTTCCTGCGACTCCAGAAGCGATCGTCTCTTCTACTCTCAGAGCTACTGGGAGAGGCGCTCCGGTGCACGGCCAGGAGGGGCGGGCACTGCCTTCTCTTCTCCGAGTCCCCCAGCCCTACTGCCGCCGTCCCCGGGAAGAACCTACTCTCCTTCAGGCCACTCCCGGCTCCCACAACCCAGGCGAGGCCCAAGAGCACACTGCTTAAAGAAAAGGACTAATTTCTTAGGGGGTGGGTGTGGGAGTGGGTGGGGAATGTCCCATCCCGATGACTTCAGACGCAGACCCGCAGACTCCTCCTCCCGTGGAGGGCGGGTATCCTCTCTAGGACGCTGAAGGACTCCTCCTCTCAGTGGTCTTAACCCTTCTATTCCCGTCGCCCCCCCACCCCCCGACTCCTGCCTTCCCGCCAGGTCTGAGGATGGGAGGCGGTGCACTGGCGTCCAGATGGCGGGAACCTGATCCCGGGAAAGAAGGCGCGAGAGCGAGGGATGGAGACAGGGACAGACACGCAGACAGAGGGAGACGTCTCCCTAGGACCGACCAGGTGTGCGTTAGTGCCACAGGACCAGAATCCTTCTCTTTAGCCAATCGGGATCGGTGCTCTCTCTGAGAGAACAGTTGCTTTCCGCAGATGCCCTACCTCTTGAGTGTCAGAATTGCTGTTGGACAGTCTGTGTATGGCTTATTTCTCTTTCTCTAGTTGGGGATTGCCATTTTTTAAGCCGAAAGAGACGGTGTTAAAACTTCCAAGGGGCCTTGGTCGACCCCCGGGATAACTGGGCTAGAATCAGTGTTCAGCAGGTTCAGAAATAGTTTGTCTGTTTCCTTGGCATCACCTCCCTCCCCACCTCATGTCCCACCTCACAAGAGGAGACAAAATAATTGAAGTGTTTTCAAGGCAGATGCGTTTCCTGTATTGAAAGCATCAGAGGAATTCTTCCTGGAGAGTATGTGAGAGAATTGGTTCATGGTGTGACACAACTAGGAATAGGCACATACTTTTAACAGGCTCTTTGATTCCTGTGTTGGTGTGGAATGATTTTCAAAACTTCACATGAATTGACAAGCAGCAGTGTATAATAATTAGAAAAGGAAGGTGTCTTTGGTGGTCTGGTTTTCTGGAGTACAGCTGATCCTGGGCAGTAGACCTCCACTGTGGTCAGAAAGTTGGATCTACGATTAGTTAGGGGGTCTCCATTTGTATTTCCAATACCATATCCTTATATTTGACATACCTCTATTGGTTGTATTAGATATGTCTGTGTGCCTGTGGGTTAGGGTTGTTTTGCTTGTTTGTTTTGTTAAAAATAGAAAAGTGAAGTGGCTTTGCTTGCCTGAGTCAGGGTACCAGCAACAGAGAAAATGGATAAAGCGAAAGGATTTCCATATTTTAAGGAAAAGAATTTCCACAACTCCCTATGAAAGGGGCTGAGTCTCCTACCTAGAACGCGTTGGCATTCAATGCAATGTTTTGTGAGTGGTTGTTTTAGGGAAGCAGTGGTGGTTCTACTGTTTTTACTTGAATATTGGCTGCATTTAAAATTGTACTTGAGACTGTGTGAAATAGGTAAGTAAAACTGCAGATCTCAGTGACCCATTTTCTTTACCCAGCTTGTGAGTGCAATACAGGCTCCGGTTTGGGCGGCGGCGACGTGCCCGGCAAGGAAATTTTGTTTATAAAGTGGAGAGAAGCTGGATGTGCTAAAAGGAAACCTGTACTTTGTTCAGCAGATTGTTTATGTATTAAAGGAGTAAGTAGAGCTAAGGGAATGTTTAAGGTGGTGATTGTGAATTAAAATAGGTGACAACATTCAGAGAGAGAGAGATTGGTGTAATGAATAGTGCAGAGACCTTTGCGTGTTAACAGACGTAGGTGAAAACCCGGTCAGGACCGCTACCTAGCAGTGTGACCTTGAGCGAGATGCTTACCCTCTCTGATCCTCAGTTCCCTCGTCTGCAAATGGGGACAATAATATTATACGTTATCCCACCCCCGGGCGAAGCCATTCCTCACCACCTGATCCCAGCATCCTGTGGCTCCCGCGGCCAAGGCTCTCATCACGCTTGTTGCGCCACTGTCTTCAGTCTGGCTCCCTGCCCGCCACACTGTGAGCTCCTTGAGGACCGTTTTCCTGCATGACATGTTCCTATGGGCACAGAGTCTGCGAAAGCACAGGTCCTGGAGCCTGGTGCCCCGCAGGTGCTCAGAACATGTTTACCTACCGTCTTGCGAGTGATGATAACGTGAGGTACACGCGCAGAGCAGTGTAGCTGTTGTTATGCTGTCAATTTGCTTGTTGCAAACAACATATCCGAAATGAGGGGCTAGAGCAAATCTCTCTGCTCAGTTTTCTGTTGGTCCAGGGGCTGTTTGTGTCTTTTATCCCCACACTGTCCAGAACCCTATTGTACCAGAGTAACACCCACGTTTCCCCTTCCTAGTGCAGAGCTATTATAGCAGCCGTTTCTCAGCTGAAAACGTAAACTGTCAATGAGCGAACACTGAAAATCCTCTGCTCAAATTTCTGCTCCTTGGAGCGGGTGAGGGGCATCCCGTCTTCTATCCCGACTCTGTTGGGAGTGTCTAGTGCCCGTCTCTTCCCCACTTGTCTTCCCCTTGCTTTGGTATCTTGGATAATCTTGTACCTCCTGAGATTGAGGTCTGTCCTAGGTTGTGGCTGCTTTGGGCACTTTGCTGAGTGCATTGATGACCAGGTGGGCCCTGGGTGAGTATTTGTTGGATGAATACAGCCCGGGCAGCCAGGCTACTTTATTTCGTGGGTGCGAGGTGTAGCTGTCACTCAGGCTGCCATCAGCAGGACGGACGCTGTGAACCCGCTGATCCGTGTCCTTGGGCAGGTCCCTGGGAACTCTGTCCCTCTGCTCTGCTCGTCTTCGCCTTGCTTCTATAGCCACGCCTGACCCCTTATCCTCCCCGTGTGCCCTCCTTTGCGCTCCCACCGCTCTCTGTGTGTGTGTACACTGTGCCTGAGCCTGCCCTGTCTCCTGACTTCATGCGGTGTGGTTGTGAGTTACCTTTCCGATTAGGCCTGTTTGAGGAGTTTTCTCTTTACTCACAGCGCAAAGCCGACTTCCTGATATAGTGAGCATCGTGGGTTTCCCTTTTTCTTTTTCCTTCCTTTTTTCCTTTTTTGAGGGAACAGTATGGTGTCGTGGGTAAGGGCACACTAGCTCTGATTCTAGACAACCTTCCTTTCAACCCAGTTCTGCCACTTGCCATCACATCATCTTGAGAAATTTACTTGGCCCCCTGTGCCTTACTGTCCTCACCTGAAAATGGGTTAATTATTCTTAATAACGATACGAACAGAGGAGGGTTGTATTTGTGAGTATGGAATGAGGCACGTAGAAATGTGCTGGCACGTTCCCTGTCACAACAACCACTGACACTGCCACGGGGCAGGTTGTAGGTCAGGCCTTACCCTGCAGGAGCTCCAGGAAGAACTTCAAGATCACATTAGACATCTGTGTCCAGCCCTAGAGGCTCTTTCTTTCTCTGCCACGCTCCTCGAGCTTTTCCCTCACACCGGGATGACCCCTCACCAGAAGCCTGGCTCTTCCGTTGGGCGTCTTCCCACCTGGAAACCACAAACGGACATCATCTTCTGTTGTGTGCGTCCTTCAGTTCATGCCAGTTCTGTCCTCAGATGGGTTGGGGCTGCTTCCATTGCGGGAGGATGCCCAGGACTGGTAGCAAAGGGTGTGACGTTTTGCTGCTCCTGCATGGCACTGGAAACTCTCTGGGACCCGTCCCCAAACTCCCCTCCCCAAAGTCATCTCCCTCCACCCCAGAATTCACCGTTTACACTCAAGCTGGGTTCCAGTGCAGCCCCTGCCAGCCCAGTCACTCTGCTTCCGCCTCAAATTCCTCATCTGTAAAATGGCAATAACTCTGCCTGCTGGTGAGGTTTGTTGGGAGACCTAAGGGAGATAACGGATGTAAAACACCTAGCGCCCGTGACCTGACACGTGGAAGGCACTAAAAAAAACAGCAGCATCCTCCATCACACTTCTTTAATCCACAGCACCTGGCGCGGGATAATATGGTGACTCAGGCAATGTCTTTGGGTTGGACTGAGAGAGATGTGACATGTTGGGGGCGTATTAGTCAGGCGTCTCCAGAGAAACACAACGAATGGAGATTTATTTTAGGGAATTGGATCATGGGGTTGTGGGTGCTGGCAGTTCTGATATCTATAGGGCAGGTCAGCTGACTGGAAATCAGGTTGCAGTCTTGAGTCCGAAATCTGCAGGGCAGGCCAGCAACTTTGAGTCTCACGCAGGGTTTCTCAGCTGCAGTCTTGAGGCTAAATTGTTTCATTCTCGGGAATCCCTGCCCTTAACGTTTTCAACTGATTGGATGAAGGCCCCCCCCCCCCACCGCCCCATTATGGAGGGTAACCTGCTTCAGTTAAAGTCTACTGATTGCGATGTCGATCACAGCCATGAATACCTTCATACAGCACCATCTAGTTGCTAACATCTGAACAACGGGGCACCAGAGCCAAGCCAAGCTGACTTTTAAATTATTCATCAGAGTGGGGAAGCAGTACATCGAGAGACATCACCTCCCACACTGAAGCTCTGACCAGTGGGCTGTCTCTCTGGCTTCACTCATCTCAACTAAAATCTGTTCCCTGTCCTCAGAAGCCACGTGAGATGACACAGGAAACTCGAGGCAGTGGTGATTTAAGCAGAGAGTTGGTGCAAGACCTTTATTCATGTGGGGCGAGTGACAGTGGAAGGAATGAAATGGGGTGAGATGATGAATTTATTGCCCCAGCCACCCCCCTGCCCCCAGGTAGCTGACTTCAATAGGGCTGGCTGGGGTTAATGGCTTGTGTAGAGGCTCACGAGTAACGCCATGTGTGTGGTTTGAGAAACTCGTGGGGCACATAGATAGCATGGCCAAATATTCATTTCACACAGTGGATGGAGGGAGAAGAAGAGAGAAAAGAATGATCAAACGTGGGTTAGTTGTGAGTCAGTTTCTAAAGTCTCAGTATTTTTTTACAAGGGGTGTGTGTGTGTGTGTGTGTGTGTGTGTGTGTGTGAAATCTTTTCTTTATTTGAGAATTGACTTTCTATGTGAAGAAATATCATCTTGAGAGACTCCTTGTGATACGTGGAAATTGGCTGGGAGTTAACTGGGTTAAGATCATTTTCCAAATGTTTCACACCAAATGTTTGTATAACAGGATGGCGATGACCCAGAAGAACTGAACTAACTGGTTGGAATACAGACCTCAGTGACTGAAATGTGAAGAGACTCTTTCTGGGAGGTGTGTTCATCTTAGCCTGCGTACACAGGCAAGTCATAGGATTCTAACCATGTCTCAGTAATGTCCTATTGTTTCTTGCCCTTGAATGTGCTGAGAGCCGCCGTTTCGTTACGGAAGTTCGTAAGTAACAGTTTTCTGAGAAAACTAGCTCTGTAGGAAAGAGCAGTGCCTGGGCAGCTGATCTAAAGTTCTAACACAGCATTTGATGTAATTTTTGTTAGCTTCACCCAAGATATATTTATTCAAAGCATATAGAGAGATGCACCTACTTCAAAATCTACCACTGGATTTTTCAAATTAGCAAACAGTAAGTTCGGCCTGGTTTTCTTTTTGTTGTTGTTGTTTCTTATAAATGTATTTATTTTATTTATTTAATTTTGGCTGCGCTGGGTCTTCGTTGCTGTGCGCGGGCTCTCTCTAGTTGCAGCGGGCGGGGGCTACTCTTTGTTGCGGTGCGCGGGCTTCTCGTTGCGGAGCACAGTCTCTAGGCACGCGGGCTTCAGTAGTTGTGTCTCACTGGCTCTAGAGCGCAGGCTCAGTAGTTGTGGCGCACGGGCTTAGCTGCTCCGGGGCATGTGGGATCTTCCCGGACCGGGGCTCGAACCCGTGTCCCCTGCGTTGGCAGGCGGATTCTTAACCACTGTGCCACCAGGGAAGCCCCCAGCCTGGTTTTCTTTTAGTGTACAGTCCTCTGAGCTCTAACACATGGAGAGATTCAGGTGACCACCACTGTGACCAGGGCACAGGCCAAGTCCATCACCCCCGATAACGCCCAGGTGCTGCTCCTTTGTTGTTTCCCCCTCCTTTGGGATGTTTCCCAATCCCTGACAGAAAGGATCTGTCCTCCTTCACTGTAGTTTGTCCTTGGCAGGGTGTCCTGTAAAGGGAGTGACGCAGTCTGTAGCCTTCTGAGATGGGCTTCTCGCATGTAGCACAGTGCACCATCTTGCATGAAGCTGACAGGCACCTATCGACAGTCTGTGCTTTTTCAGTGCAGAGCAGGTGGCCATTGCATGGGATACCATTTGTTTAGCCATTCATCCACACGAGGACATGTGCACTGTCTCCATTTGGGGGCAGTTGTGAATAGAGCAGCTCTAAACATACATGTTCAGGCTTTTCATTTCTCTAGGGTAAATACCCAGGAGTGGGATTTCTGGGTCATAAGTAAATGTACATCTAAGTGTCTAAGAAACTACCAAACTGTTTTTCAAAGTGACTGTGCTGTTTTGCATTCCCACCTGCTAAAGTGTGAGAGTTCCACCCTCACCAGCGCCGGGTGTTGCCAGGACTTTTGATTTTAGCCTTTCCAATACGTGATTCGGTATCTCATCTTGGTATTAATTTGAAATTCCCTAAAGGTTTATAATGTTCAACACTGTATTACGTGCTTATGTTGAGTTCCTATCCCACTTTCTGATTGGGTTGTTTGTTTTCTTATTTTCTTACTTACTTCTTATTTTTAAAAATTCCTTACATATTCTGAATATAAGCCCTTTGTCAGATCTGTGATTCGCAAACATTTTTCTCCTAATAAATAGCTTCCCTTTTCATTCAGGAGGCATGAGTGATGAAATCTACTTTTTCTCCCCACACCCGGAGTCCAACGTTGTATACCACGCGAGTGCCCATGAGATTCTTCTGAACTGAAAATGAATTCTGCTCTGTCAGTCTGTGCTTTTCGCTACTCCCCTGAGCTGTATTTCTGCAGAAATCTACGAGTATTCTGCAGACAGAGGCGCTTGAGAGCAGGTAAGTTGATTGGATTCTGAACTCGTGATCTCATCAGAGAGCTTGGGAGCTCAACCATCCTGCCAGGCTTGTCTCCCAGCTCCAAGGGAGCAGGTAAGTCAAGCAGGGCTTTTCTTCTTGAAACTCAAAGGCCTGAATTCAGACAGTCACTGGGGGTGTGTTTAGCACGGGTAACATGGCATTTCACGTTTGTTGATCCTTTCCCAGGTATCAGACAATATTCAGTGTATTTCTATCACCTTATTTAATCTTCTCTCGCAGACCCATCATTTTGCAAGATATCAATCCTAATTGATGATGGGACTTCCCTGGTGGCACAGTGGTTGAGAGTCCACCTGCTGATGCAGGGGACACGGGTTCGAGCCCCGGTCCGGGAAGATCCCACATGCCGCGGAGCAACTAAGCTCGTGCGCCACAACTACTGAGCCTGCGCTCTAGAGCCCGTGAGCCACAACTGCTGAGCCCGCGCGCCACAACTACTGAAGCCCGCATGCCTAGAGCCCGTGCTCCGCAACAAGAGAAGCCACCGCTATGAGAAGCCCGCAATGAAGAGTAGCCCCCGCTCGCCGCAACTAGAGAGAGCCCGTGCGCAGCAACGAAGACCCAGCGCAGCCAAAAATAAATAAATTAATTAAAAAAAAAATCCTAGTTGATGAAGTGGGAAGGCAGAGACTACAGAGAAGTTAGGGGAGCTGCTCCAGTCACACAGACCATCAGAGGAGGAGTGACCCACAAACCTAGGCATACTCGATTCAGAGCCCACACTCTTTATTTTTTAAATTAAATCCGACATACCATATTACATTAGTTTCAGGTGCACGACAAAGTGATTCCACATTTTTAAACATTAGGAAATGAATACCACGATAAGTTTGGTTACCATCTGTCACCATACAGGCTTATTACCATATTACTGATTATATTCCGTGTATGTACATTCCATCCCCGTGACTTATTTATTTTATAACTGGAAGTGTGTATCTCCTAACCCCTTCACCTATTTTACACAACTCCCCACCCGCTCCCCATCTGGCAACCACCAGTTTGTTCTCTGTGTCTCTAACTCTGTTTCTGTTTTGTTCCCTGTGCTCACTTGTTTTGTTTTTGAGGTTCCACATACAAATAAAACCGTGTTGTATTTGTCTTTCTCTGTCTGCCTTATTTCAGTTAGCATAATACCCTCTAGGTCCATCCATGTTGTCAAAAATGGCAAGATTTCATTCTTTTTTATTGCTGAGTAATATTCCATTGTGTATATGTATACCACTTCTTTATCGATCCATCTGTCGATGGGCACTTCCATATCTCGGCTAGGGTAAATAATGCTGCAGTGAACAGAGGGGTACATACAGCTTTTGTGATATAGTGTTTTTTGTTTTCTTCAGATAAATACCAAGATGTGGAATTGCTGGATCATATGGTAGTTCTAGTTTTAGGTTTCTGAGGAAACCCTCACTGTTTCCCTAGTGGCTGCACCAGTTTACATTCCCACCAACAGTGCATGAGGGTTTCCTTTTCTCCACATCCTCGCCCACATTTCTTACTTGTTGTCTTTTTGATAATAGCCACTTGACAGGTATGAGGAAGCACCTCACTGTGGTCTTGATTTTGTAATCCCTGATGATTAGTGATGTTGAGCATCTTTTCATATGCCTGTTGGCCATCTGTATTATCTTCTTTGGAAAAATGTCTGTTCAGTGTTTTGCCCCACTTTTTAATCGGGCTCTTGGTTTGTTTTTTGTTTTGTTTTGATAATGAGTTCTATGAGCCCTTTAGATGTTTTGGCCATCTACCTCTTTTCGGATATATCACTTGCTAATATCTTCTCCCATTCAGCAGGTTGCTTTTTTGTTTTGTTGACGGTTTCCCTTGCTGTGGAAAAGCTTTTTAGTTTGATGTACTCCTGTTTGTCCATTTTTGCTTTTGCTGCCCTTGCCTGAGGAGACATGTCCAAAAAATTATTGCTAAGACCAGTGTCAAAGAGCATACTTGGCTATGTTTTCTTCTAGGAGCTTTATGGTTTAAGGTGTTACAATTTAGGCTTTAATCCGTTTTTTGTTTATTTTTGTATGTTGTGTAAGAAAGTGGTCCAGTTTTCCCAGAACCATTTATTGAAGAGGCAGCCTTTTCCCTAATGTATATTCTTGGCTCCTTTGTCATAGGGGTTTATTTCTGTCAGAGCCCACACTCTGAAGCATCCCCAACTGTACCCTCCGTAAAGGCTGGGGAGAAGTGGGAAGAGCCGGTGACTTCAGTGTCCGTTCACAGCTGGTGGCACCAAGTCTGGGTAAGATACATCATTGATCCTGCCCACAATGCACTGGGGCGGGGATAACCATCCCCACCTGGCACGAGTTCACCTGGGTGGTGATGTCATGGGCTCACTCCAGCAGCCAACCCAGGTCAGTCCTGCCAACCACAGTCAACCATTTAGCCAACCATGAAGCTTTTCACTGTATCCGTTACATCCCCCCACTCCACGCCAGGCTGGCTGTTGAGACGGGGAGGTGAGGAGAAATTGCAGAGCCAGTCCCTGCCCTCAGGAGTTGAGTCATTAATCAGAGAGAGATCTGACACCCATAGATGTGGTGGCAAGTGCATCATTGATCCCCTGTGAGGCTGGGTTGCTAGGAGAAGAGAGGAGTGACAAGGATCAGGGTGGGATGAAGTGGACATGGCGGCGGGGGTGGGGGGAGCGGAGCAGGGTATGCTGGGTACCTGCCGAGGCCAGTCCCAACTGCAGAATTACCCACAGCCTGCATGAGGGCGCCTGGAGGATGGATGGGCAGGTGTAAATGAGGGAATCAGCAGCGCCGCCCCATCCCCACCTCAAAGTCTGTATCCCCAACCTGTGATTGGGTGTAGGTGGTCTGGGGGTCCCATCTGAGGTAGCTTACTCTCCCAAGTTACAGAGTAGGAGCCAGAATCCTGTGATGTCCAGACATGTCCAGCATGTCAAATTCTAGGCCAGAGACCGAGCCACAGGGCACCAAGAGGCCAGACAATATTGGATGGCAGTTGGCTTAAAACTCAATGGCCAGTGCTTTGCGATGACCTAGGGGGGTCGGATAGGGAGGGTGGGAGGGAGGCTCAAGAGGGAGGGGATATGGGGACATATGTATGCATATGGCTGATTCACTTTGGTGTACAACAGAAACTAACACATTATTGTGAAGCAATTATACTCCAATAAAGGTCTATTTTAAAAAAGAAAAAACAAACCGCAATGGCCAAATAACAAATTGGAATGTACCTATAGCAAGTAAAGATATCGAATCATTAATTTAAAAACCTTCCCACAAAGGGAAGCCCTGGGCCTCCTGGTTTCATTGGTGAATTCTATCAAATGTTTAAAGAAGAAATAATATCCATCCTTCACAGACTCTTCCTGAAGAGACAGGAGGGAGGAGGGAGCATTTCCTGACTCATCCTGTGAGAACAGTATTACCCCACTCCCAAAGGCACACTTGACATCACAAGAAAGCTATAGACCAATATCTGTCATGAATAGTGATACATACATCCTCAACAAAATATTAGCAAACCAAATCCAGCAACATTTGCAAAGGGCTATGCAGGATTTATCCCAGGATTGCAATATTGGTTTAACATTCAACTTCAGTTAAGGCAAGCACCGTGTCAATATAGTGAAGGACAGAAACCACCCGTCATCTTGGTAGACAAAGAAGAAGCATTTGACACAATTCAAGACCCATTCATGATAAAAAACGGTCAACCAACTCGGGATACAAGGGATCGTCCTCATTGTGCTGAAGGACATCCCCGAGAAACATCCAGCTCTCGTCCTGTCATATTTACTAGTGTTAGAATGAATGCTTTCCTCTTGAGATCCAGACCAAGGCAAGGATGTCTGCTTCAGCCACTTCTATCCCACATTGACTGAAGGGTCTAGCCTGTGCATCGTACAAAACATGAACTTCTGCTTTCTGCTACAGCAGGGGTGAGCCTCCAAAGCATTATGCTAAGTGAAAGAACTCAGACACAAAAGGCCCCTTCCTGCAGGAGTCAGTTTATATGAAATGCTCAGAAAGGGCAAATCTACAGAGAGAGAAATTAGATTAGAGGATGCCTGGGCCTGGAGGTACTACTGGGGATTGACTGCTGATGGGTGCACAGAATCTCTTTGTGGTTCTGGCAATGTGCCACAAATGGATTATGGTGATGGTTGCACAACTGCGTAAATTTACTAAAGGTCACTGCATTGGGTGCATTAAATGGGTGTGCTTTGTGGTATGTATATTATACCTCAATAAAGCAGTTTAGGAAATGTAATGCAGATGTCCAAGTAAGTCATGCGGGAAAAGATACACCATTGCTTTTGTCACAATGAGGAATCCCCCCCCCTTCCGTGTTCTGGGTCCGGCCTCCTCCATATGTGCTAGATGCTCCCTCCAGAAACAGTCACTGTGCGCGTCAGGACAGAATTGCTAGTGAGCACACATGTCTAGCGTGCCTCTGTGTGTTCATGCACAGGCGCCCTTTCTGTGGCCACAAGTCAATGGCTCTGGGCAGGCTCCCATAATCCATCCTGCGTCTGAAATTCTACTTAGCTGTTTTTCCATTCTTCTCGAATCCCATGGACCCAGCTTGCGTTTCTCTGGTAACGGATCTCAGCCCTTAGCTCCAACTTCTGGTCACAGGAATACCTGTAGCCTGGGCACGAGGCCCCATGCCTGAGCTCTTCAACCCAGGGGCGATGCTCGGCCAAGTGGTAACCAAGACAACGGAACCCCATCCAGCCTCCTTCTGCCCCCAGGACTGAGGTCCGTTCCCTCCCCTCCACCTACCTGAGTGTCTGGTAAGGAAGGGGACTTGGGGGCATGACACACAACCGAGTCATTGAAATTGTTCTAAGTATGGCTGTGAAATAAATGTCAAAACTAGCTCTCAGGGGACGTCCGTGGTGGTCCAGTGGTTAAGAATCCGCCTTCCAGTGCAGGAGACGTGGGTTCGATCCCTTGTCGGGGAACTAAGATCCCACGTGCCGCGGGACAGCTAAGCCGGCACGCCACAACAAAGAGCCCGCACGCCGCAACAAAAGATCCCATGTGCGGCAACGAAGATCTCACGTGCCGCAACTAAGACCCGACGCAGCCAAATAAATAAATAAACCAACATTAAAAGAAAACAGGTCTCAGAAGACACATTATAAAATTTTTTTTTTAATTTCATTAGTAACAGACATGGTTCTGAAGCTCAAGATCCTATTTAAAATAAGGACAGGTGAAGCTTCAAGCAATTATGCTTCTCAACCTAAGCTGTGCATCAGATCTCCCCTGGAGAGGCTTTAAAAGCAGGACATCCCCAGAGAGCCTTAAGCAGTAGGTCTGGAATGTGGCCCCAGCATGAGCATTATCTGAAAACTTCTCTTATGAAAGCCGAGATTGCAGCTGTGGAAACAGAACCATCCTTACAGGAGGAAATCATTTTCGATTTGAAATTTGAGACTCCTCTCTACAAGGGAAGCAGGTTTTCGCCATGACCCGCTATGCTTCTTCGCAGATATCTCAGGCTGAGGAAAGGGACAACGTGTCCAACGCTTGTTTTAAAACTGACCTTGTACTTGCTCTGCCCCATGTTGCTGAATCCAAAACTTTACAGTTAAAATCCTGCTTTTGCTAATGAAACAGTACTTTTTAGTTCTTGTCAGGATCCCTTGTGCTTAGTTACTTGACAACATTTCTGAAACATTGTGGAGCTAACTTCATGGGACAGATCAGAACAGTTCTTCGAAAATTAAAGATGGCTGAGAATTGTAGCCGTTGATACAGAAGGATCAGCTGTCGGCTTATCTGTTGAGTGTGCTGAGTTGCATTTTTAAACTTTTTAGTATAATTTATGTTATCAAATTAACTCCCGTGCTTAGATAAAGACCAAATAGGACCAGGATGTTTATTGTGAAAAGCACAACTGAGCAATCCCTCGTTTCATGAACACCCACCTGCACAAACGTTCTCTTTCAGGGATCTCTTCTGGATATTTATCGGCACATTCCCAAATGATGGGCTTACACTGCTATGTCCTGACTCATCTTCTTTCTAAAGACAAGGCTTTTGATCTATTAGGCAAGTTACAGTGCCCCGGTTCTCCTCGGAGATCCAAAAGAGGGCGTAGGCCTGTGCTCAGCACCGGCTCAGAGCGTGTCTGCCAAGAACGAGGCCTCACAGAGGAAACGATCCACATCTGTGGCAACATGAAGATCACGGGTTAGCCTTTTCCAAAGCAGGCCCAGGGGAGTCATGGCGCAGTGGAGATCACACCCAGCAGCGTCCCCGGGATTTTGGTTTAAGGAATTGGGTAGATGGCAGTGCCCATCCATGAGATGGGGAACATTGGTTTGGGGCCAGCAGCAGATTTGCAGGGCTTGTGGGAGGTCTGAGTGCAGATGTCCCATAGGTCTCGGCCTGGGGGGACTCTGGGGCCCAGCTGAGACTTCTTAGGTAGACTTGGTGATGGGCAAAGCCATCAGCGTACAGGGGGATACAGACGAAAACAAGTCAGATGGGTAAAAGCTCTGGGGGGTGATGTGGTCACCCAAAGATCATGTATAGAATGGAAGAGCACGGGGCAGAGGTTGGAAACCAGAGGAAAAGAAAACTAAGATTTAGGAGGGGATCAAAGTAAATGGACAGACAGTGAGACTTAGAAGTAATGGACTGAGAGGTAGGAGGAAAGCCAGGATGAGCTGCTGTCACAGACTCTGACACAGGAAAGCGTTTTTAAAAACGGAATGTCTCTGTGGCCAACACAGCACCAGTACTACGGTTTGGCACATGGAGCTCTTGGGAGATGTTAGCAAGGGGATGTCCCGTGGATGGGGCACATGGAGGAGGCATCGAGAGGTAACCAGATAAGGATGCTCCTGGAGCCTACACTTTCAAGAAGCTTGGCTTAAAAGGAATCAAAGACGCAGGGTAGTAGAAGCAGAGGGCTGTGTGCTTGCAAGGTATGTAATTTTCTGTTCCCCAAACCAAAAAGACCAGGATGCAGGTTCCCAAAATTCCTAAGAATCATCAGGACTGTTGAACAGATGACAGAGTCGAGAATTGGGATGATCCCTCACAGGAGTGGGGAGTGGTGGTCTCAAAGCAGCAGTGGAGTTGCAGGAAGACTTCCATCCTCCCCCTCCAGGCCCCACTCTTGCCTCTGCGACCCACGGTCACAAGAGGAGCTGGTGGGGAGGGGTTGCTGAGACCACAGACTCATTCATGCTCCTCAGACTCCACGGGCACTTTGGTGTACTTATTCTCCCTGGCTGATGTGATCTTCATCACGAGTGTCCACCCTCCAAACCGGTTAGTAAGGGGGGAAAAACCCACTGACTGGATTTACTTCTACTCTGGAAAGTGTGGTTGGATGCAATAAAGTGAATGGTCCACATATATAAATGCTCAGTCTGTTTTGGTGAAAATGCTCAGTCTCACATTTCCACCCCACCTCTCTTCCTTCCAAGATGGGGAAAGGGTATGTTTGTCGGACATCTGGCAGTAATGTGGGAAGGGTATCTATGACAGGACACACCTGTGTTGCTCACAGTAGCCTGGGTGGTCCCTGAGGGAAGGACGGCTCTCCTCTCCCGGGTCCAGCTGGCGATGCTGACCTGCACCGCCCATGGGTGGGGCTGGTGAAACTTGCATTTTTGTCTCTCTCTTCTTGGTGGGGAGCCGGTGCTCCCTGGCTGACTCAGCCTCAGCTCACTCTGCTGGCATCTGCAGACCCCTCTGAATCTGGGTCTCATCCTCCATCCCACCCCTGGGCAGGGCTGTCCCCTCCACAGCCTCAGCTGCAAGGTCGCCTAGCCCATTGCCTGCTTAGGCTTCCTCTGGATTCACTCACTTTCTACCTTCTTCCCTCAGGGGATGCAGATCCCTCCCTTGGATCTCACCTGCACCACAGCAGGAACCAAGATCAGCTCCAGAAAACTAAATTCCTAAACTCCAGCTACCCCTCTGCCCAAAGACACTGTTGGGTCATTGTACAGAGTGTGCCCCTGTGAGTTCCAAGTGTAAATGGGGTGAAATCCTCCTGTCCTTGGTGCTCCTCTTCATTTCTTGACACATCTCCCTTGTCTGAGCTGTCTTACCTCTGCCTGCCACTGCCTCTGTGGGCTGTTCCCCCCTGTGACTGGGACACTCTTTTCTTTGGCTTGTCTTTCATTTGACCCAAGACTTCCCATACAGTATCCAGGTCAAAAAAGGCATACTGTAGAATGTGTACCTTGTCGGGTACAACTAGGAGACTATGTTGTCACATAAACCCTCCCCCCCCTCCCCCGGCAAATATAAAAAGAGTGATAAAGAAGACAAGGGTCAAATATGCCAAAGGTGCCTGAGATGTTGTCTAGGATGAGCACTGAAGAGTGTCTGTGGGATCAGGAAGTATGGATATTAATGGTGGCCTTGACAAGGCCAATTACAGTGGAGTGATTGGAACAAAAGCTCCACTGAAGGGGGTTGAGGAGAGAATATCTCAGCAGAATTTGAAGCAGTTTTGCTTTGAAGGGCAACCAGTAATGTGCCAGTAGCTGCAGAATGGGGTGGTGGCAGAGGGTGGGTTTCCCCCTTTGCTGTGGAACGCCCCGATGTAGAGGGAGCAGGTGCTGGTTCAGGAGAGAGGGGTGGTAATTGCAGGCGCAAAGTCCCTGAGAAGGTGCAAGGCATGGGATCCTGGGCAGAGGTGAGGGGCTGCGTGCAGTCAAGGAGCACGTGTGCCGAGGGGCAGCAGAGTGACAGGGCAGAAACAGGCAGTTTGGAAAGTTTGAGAAACCCCACGGGATTGCTTCAGTCTTCTGCACGAATTATTGGGGGTGGGGGCGGGGGGGAGACTGGTGGTCATTAGCATGGAGGAGGGTTGCCAGTGTGTAATGTAGTATTGCAGGTGAGCGTGAAAGTGAAAAGCAATTCTCTCCTGGTCATGGATTTAAGATAAAACAATTCCGTAAAGTTTCAGAGTTTCGTCCTCAGTGCTGAGGAGCTCAGATACGGGCAGGGGGTGAGTAGGGAGGAGGGTGCAAGGAGCACAGGTGTGTTTGAGGGGGACAGTTTCCAGCCCTGGGTCCGCGGAGTAAGGAGGGGCCTGGCGGATGGTGTGGAAGGATGTGTGGTCGGTGACCTGGCGGTTTCCAGGAGGTTGGGGCTATCAATGCAGGGCCACTAGAGCGAGGGAGCAGGAGGACAGGACGTCGTGTTGGGGGCGATGAGAGGGAGGAATGCTATACACCATGTGGGCCGCGGTCTTCCCGATACCCAGGGTGTGACCGTGGGCAGGGGGATGCTCGGGTGGGGAGGAGAAGAACATCGCTGAGGTCGGAGAGGCTCCGGGGTGACCCACTGAGCCTCGCGGGCACTGAGGTCGCAGGGACGGATCAGAAGAGTGAGGGCTGAGAGGAGCACAGTTCAGTGTGCTAGGGGACGAGGGCGTTCACAGGGTGGGGGTGGGAGGGAGGAGAATGACCAGGGGATTGGTACCAATCCCGCACATGGGGGCGCTGAGGCAGTGGGCGACAGAACTCGGACAAAACCGGAGAGAGACCGTCTAGCGGACCAGAGCAGGGAGAGTGGCACGAAACTCACCGGGCTCCCGCGCGCAGGCCTAGAACGCGCCAATCGGATCACAGCCCCGCCCTCCGGGCGCCGGATCTTCCTGGGCTCCCTGACTTCCTGCCGCTGTTGCTACGGTTGCGGGGGCGGGACTATGGGGAGGCTGCACTACCAAGGATGGTTCCGCAGGCAATCGGAACGGTTCCCTTCCTTTCTGTGGTCCTTACTGGCGTCAGCCTTAGTTTCCGCACCCACCTTCTCGAGCGGTCGGCGAGGAAAACCGGCAGAAAGGATGCATTTTCTTCTTTGCATATGGCGTTCGGTTTCTCTGGTCTGCAGGTGGCAGTGTTGCGCCACACCCGCTCGGCCCGTTTCTCCCCCGCCCTTCGCGCTTGAAAAAATTCCACGGAGCCGTTTACCGCAAGAAATGGCGAATTTTTTCTGCGCCTGCGCCGGTTGGCTGGTTCAAACTAGATCTGTTCCTGTCTCGGAACCCTTTTTCAAAACTTTCTGAGCAAAGACAGTTAAAATTACAATCAAGCACTATAAGCTACAGTCCCATCAGCCACCGATGTCCATTAATAGTATTTTGTGATCACTTTTCGCAGAGGCTTTTCTTCAAAATGTGTATTTTAAACATACTAAGCTTCATTTTTGCATCGAACCTTAACCTCCCTTTTTAAAGGCAGTTGCAGATTTTTAAAAATCATTTTCATATTTTTAGTCCTTTTCATGAAAACAGTCTAAAATGTTGATGTTTTTGCAAATCACTGGTATTAAGTACATTCACATTGTCGTGCAATCATCACTTCCATCCATCTCCAGAACCCTTTTCATCTGCAAAACTGAAATTCTGGACCAGTTGAACAATAACTTCACATTCCCCCCAGCCCCTGGCACCATCATTCTTTCTGTCTCTATGAATTTGACTACTCTCGGTACCTCATATAAGTGGAATCATACGGTATTTGTCCTTTTGTGACTGCCTTATTTCACTTAGCATATGTCTTCAACGTTCATCCATGTTGTAGCATGTGTTAGAATTTCCTTCCTGTGTAGGGCTGAATAATATTCCATAGTGTGAATATGCCACATTTTGTTTATCCATTCATCCATCAATGGACACTTTGGTTGCTTCCACATTTTAGCTATTGTGAATAGTGCTGCTATGAACGTGGGGGTACAAATATCTGTTTGAATCCCTGCTTTCAGTTCTTTTGGATATATACCCAGAAGTGGAATTGCTGGATCATATGGTAATTCAATGTTTAATTTTTTTGAGACATCACTGTACTCCCAACGTATTTTTTACAGAATCTCCTGCTTGTGACTGCGGTTCTCTCAAGGTTTCATAGAAATGATCTGTAGTAATCAGACCACCTTTAATATTTGATACCTGGATGAGAGCAAACTCTTTGGCATACTGGTCAGCCAAGGAATTTTCTTTTGTCTCATGGGTTTGTTCCCTAGTCTGAACTTTGAATATATAGATAAGACTACAAAAAAATAAAAATCTGTGCATCTGAAAACCTCAAATATAATTAAAACGCAAAACACAGAAAAAGTATTTGCAATATGTATGACAGAATGGGGGGGTCAATTTCTACACATACAATTATTAAAGTCAATAAGCTAATTATTTTTAAAACATTAATAAATTCTGGTGAGGATATGAAAACTAAAAATTCTCATAGAATGTCGATGGCAAAACAAATGGGTATTATGTTTTGGCAATGTGCACCAAGAGTGTTCAAAGTGTTCATGCCGTGCCACAACCACTGAAGCCCATGCGCCTAGAGCCCGTGCTCCGAAACAAGAGAAGCCACCACAATGAGAAGCCTGCACACTGCAAGGAAGAGTAGCCCCCGCTCGCCGCAACTAGAGAAAGCCCACGGGCAGCAACGAAGACCCAAGGCAGCCAAAAATAAATACATCAAATAATAAAATAAAAATTTAAAAATTGTTCATGTCTTTCAGTCTACTCCTGGAAATCTATTATAAACAGTCAGAGATGGTAAAAATATGTATGTACAAAAATATGATCTTCATTTTTCTGGAGGGATAACGTTTTTTTTTCTTTGCGCTACGTGGGCCTCTCACTGTTGTGGCCTCTCCCATTGCGGAGCACAGGCTCCGGACGCGCAGGCACAGCAGCCATGGCTCACGGGCCCAGCTGCTCCATGGCGTGTGGAATCTTCCCTGACCTGGGCACAAACCCACGTCCCCTCCATCGGCAGGCGGACTCTCAACCACTGCGCCACCAGGGAAGCCCCTGGAGGGATAATCTTTGAAGAAGGTACCAATGTGTTTTCCTTGTATATATTTTCTTGACTGAATTTCCCTACAAGTTACTAGTGTGAGTTCTCTATCAAAAAGCAGAAATGGGGAGACACATACAGATTGAAAATAAGGGGATGGAAAAAGATATTCCATGCAAATGGAAATCAAAAGAAAGCTGGAGTAGCAATTCTTATATCAGACAAAATAGACTTTAAAATAAAGACTATTAGAAGAGACAAAGAAGGACACTGCATAATGATAAAGGGATCGATCCAAGAAGAAGATATAACAATTGTAAATATTTATGCACCCAACATAGGAGCACCTCAATACATGAGGCAAATACTAACAGCCATAAAAGGGGAAATCGACAGTAACACACTCATAGTAGGAGACTTTAACACCCCACTTTCACCAATGGACAGATCATCCAAAATGAAAATAAATAAGGAAACACAAGCTTTAAATGATACATTAAACAAGATGGACTTAATTGATATTTATAGGACCTTCCATCCAAAAAGAACAGAATACACATTTTTCTCAAGTGCTCATGGAACATTCTCCAGGATAGATCATATCTTGGGTCACAAATCAAGCCTTGGTAAATTTAAGAAAATTGAAATTGTATCAACTATCTTTTCTGACCACAATGCTATGAGACTAGACATCAATTACAGGAAAAGATCTGTAAAAAATACAAACACATGGAGGCTAAACAATACACTACTCAATAACGAAGTGATCACTGAAGAAATCAAAGAGGAAATCAAAAAATACCTAGAAACAAATGACAATGGAGACACGACGACCCAAAACCTATGGGACACAGCAAAAGCAGTTCTAAGGGGGAAGTTTATAGCAATACAATCCCACCTTAAGAAACAGGAAACATCTCGAGTAAACAACCTGACCCTGCACCTAAAGCAATTAGAGAAAGAAGAACAAAAAAACCCCCAAAGTTAGCAGAAGGAAAGAAATCATAAAGATCAGATCAGAAATAAATGAAAAAGAAACGAAGGAAACGATAGCAAAGATCAATAAAACTAAAAGCTGGTTCTTTGAGAAGATAAACAAAATTGATAAACCATTAGCCAGACTCATCAAGAAAAAAAAGGGAGAAGACTCAAATCAATAGAATTAGAAATGAAAAAGGAGAAGTAACAACTGACACTGCAGAAATACAAAAGATCATGAGAGATTACTACAAGAAACTCTATGCCAATAAAATGGACAACCTGGAAGAAATGGACAAATTCTTAGAAATGCACAACCTGCCAAGACTGAATCAGGAAGAAATAGAAAATATGAACAGACCAATCACAAGCACTAAAATTGAAACTGTGATTAAAAATCTTCCAACAAACAAAAGCCCAGGACCAGATGGCTTCACAGGCGAATTCTATCAAACATTTAGAGAAGAGCTAACACCTATCCTTCTCAAACTCTTCCAAAATATAGCAGAGGGAGGAGCACTCCCAAACTCATTCTACGAGGCCACCAGCACCTTGATACCAAAACCAGGCAAGGATGTCACAAAGAAAGAAAACTACAGGCCAATATCACTGATGAACATAGATGCAAAAATCCTCAACAAAATACTAGCAAACAGAATCCAACAGCACATTAAAAGGATCATACACCATGATCAAGTGGGGTTTATTCCAGGAATGCAAGGATTCTTCAATATACGCAAATCAATCAACGTGATACACCATATTAACAAATTGAAGGAGAAAAACCATATGATCATCTCAATTGATGCAGAGAAAGCTTTCGACAAAATTCAACACCCATTTATGATAAAAACCCTGCAGAAAGTAGGCATAGAGGGAACTTTCCTCAACATAATAAAGGCCATATATGACAAACCCACAGCCAACATCGTCCTCAATGGTGAAAAACTGAAACCATTTCCACTAAGATCAGGAACAAGACAAGGCTGCCCACTCTCACCACTCTTATTCAACTTAGTTTTGGAAGTTTTAGCCACAGCAATCAGAGAAGAAAAGGAAATAAAAGGAATCCAAATTGGAAAAGAAGAAGTAAAGCTGTCACTGTTTGCAGATGACATGATACTATACATAGAGAATCCTAAAGATGCTACCAGAAAACTACTAGAGCTAATCAATGAATTTGGTAAAGGAGCAGGATACAAAATTAATGCACAGAAATCTCTGGCATTCCTGTACACTAATGATGAAAAATCTGAAAGTGAAATCAAGAAAACACTCCCATTTACCATTGCAACAAAAAGAATAAAATATCTAGGAATAAACCTACCTAAGGAGACAAAAGACCTGTATGCAGAACATTATAAGACACTGATGAAAGAAATTAAGGATGATACAAATAGATGGAGAGATATACCATTCTCCTGGATTGGAAGAATCAATATTGTGAAAATGACTCTACTACCCAAAGCAATCTACAGATTCAATGCAATCCCTATCAAACTACCACTGGCATTTTTCACAGAACTAGAACAAAAAATTTCAAAATTTGTTTGGAAAAACAAAAGACCCCGAATAGCCAAAGCAATCTTGAGAACGAAAAACGGAGTTGGAGGAATGAGGCTCCCTGACTTCAGACTATACTACAAAGCTACAGTAATCAAGACAGTGTGGTACTGGCACAAAAACAGAAAGATAGATCAATGGAACAGGATAGAAAGCCCAGAGATAAACCCACGCACATATGGTCAAGTTATCTTTGATCAAGGAGGCAGGAATGTACACTGGAGAAAGGACAGCCTCTTCAATAAGTGGTGCTGGGAAAACTGGACAGGG